>NC_050183.1:16695269-17295269 GCF_008315115.2 Sander lucioperca
AGGTGCTCTTGAGCAAGGCACCAAACCCACAACTGCTCGGGACACTCCGACATCTCGCCATTTGTGCATGTATAGGTACTGAGCATGTGTGTGTATTTCAGGTGTGTAACAACAGAGTGAAAACATTGTAATTTCTCTTGCGGGATTAATCAAGTATAAATTATTTTATTTTATTATAGTATGTCATAAAAAAAGTCATAGTATAGTATGTCATAAAAAAGTCATAGTATAGTATGTCATAAAAAAGTCATAGTATAGTATGTCATAAAATATTTCATAAAAAAAAGTCATAGTAAAGTATGTCGTAAAAATTTCATAAAGAAAGTAATATGTCATAGAAAGTCATAGTATAGTATGTCATAAACAATAATAGTATAGTATGTTATAAACAATAATAGTATAGTATGTTATAAACAATAATAGTATAGTATGTTATAAACAATAATAGTATAGTATGTCGAAGAAAATCATAAAAAGTCAGTATGTCATAAAGTGTCAGGAAAGTCATAGTATAGTATGTCATAAAAAGCCATAGTATAGTATGTCAAAAAGTCATAGTAAAGTATGTCATAAAAATTTCATAAAAAGTCATAATATAGTATGTCGTAAAAATGTCATAAAAAAGTCATAGATGTCAAATAGTCATAGTATAGTATGTCATAAAAAGCATCATAAAAAAAATCATAGTATAGTATTTTTGAAAAAATTCCAAAAGTCATAGTATAGTATGTCATAAAGTGTCATGAAAGTCATTTTATAGTATGTCAAAAAGACATAGTATAGTATTTCATAAAAAAAGTCAGAGATGTCAAATAGTCATAGTATGTCAGTGTCATGAAAAAGTCATAGTAAAGTATGTCATAAAGATTTCATTAAAAAAGTGATAGTATAGTATGTCATAAAAAAGTCATAGTATTAGTATGTCATAAAAAGTCATAGTATAGTATGTTGTAAAAATTTCATTGAAAGTCTAAGTACAGATAGTATGTCGAAAAAAAATTCATAAAAAAGTCATAGATGTCATAAAGTGTCATGAAAGTCATTTCAATCAGGAGAGACTTCATTGCAGATATGCAAATATTTATTGAAAATAAGCATAATATGAAGTGTACAGAGTCTTTGGGGATTAGACTCCATCATTAAAAATATTTAAAGGGGTATAGAAGCCAACATATTCCCCCAGATGGAGCCTAGACACTAGTGATGGTGGAGGGGGAACCCAGAGACCGAACGAAGGACCTGTCTGCCGGAAAGGGACTCAGGTTGCAATGATTGCGATGCTCAGAGGTGGAAGGGGAGGAGGAGGGTTGCACATTTGCCTGAACAGACAGCTGATAGCAAGGAGAGAAGACATTTAAAGCAGGATGTCATGCTGTGATTGGATCATGAATTTTGTGGCCAATTCTGATTGGTTTACTGAAAAGTAAACGCCTCTTAACAGCTAAATAGTTTTAGGGAGAGATAGTGGTGATTGCGTAATATAGAAGTCTTCCTGAGAGAATTTGCGCTGAGCTTCATAGTATAGTATGTCGTAAAAAGTTCATAAAAAAAGTCATAGATGTCAAATAGTCATAGTATACTATGTCAGTGTCATGAAAAAGTCATAGTATATCATAAAGATTTCATTAAAAAAGTCATAGTATGTCATGAAAAAGTTATAGTATAGTATGTCAAAAATACATATAGTATGTCGTAAACATTTCATTAAAAAAGTCATAGTATAGCATGTCATAAAAAGCATCATAAAAAAATCATAGTATTTTTGAAAAAATTCCAAAAGTCATAGTATAGTATGTCATAAAGTGTCATGAAAGTCATTTTATAGTATGTCAAAAAGACATAGTATAGTATTTCATAAAAATGTCATAGTATGTCATACAAATTTCATTAAAAGTCATAGTATAGTATGTCATAAAAAGTCATATTATAGTATATCATAAACATTTCATAAAAAAGTCATAGTATAGTATGTCATAAAAAAGTCAAGAAAAAGTCAGTTTAGTTTGTCATAGAGTGTCATGTAAGTCATAGTATAGTATGTCAAAAAGACATAGTATATACAGTATCTCACAAAAGTGAGTACACCCCTCACATTTTAGTAAATATTTCATTATATCTTTTAATGGGACAACACTAAAGAAATTACACTTGTGTAAAGTACAATGTAAAGTATTAAGTGTACAGCTTGTATAACAGTGTAAACACACAGCCATTAATGTCTAAACCGCTGGCAACAAAAGTGAGTACATCCCTATGTTAAATTCCCATAGAGGCAGGCAGATTTTTATTTTTAAAGGCCAGTTATTTCATGGATCCAGGATACTATGCATCCTGATAAAGTTCCCTTGGCCTTTGGAATTAAAATAGCCCCACATCATCACATCCCCTTCACCATACCTAGAGATTGGCATGGGGTACTTTCCATAAAATCATCTCTCAATGCAAATCAAACCAGCTATTAGGCTAACCGACATAAAACCATGCCAATTTATACTTATTTAGTTATACAAGCTGTACACTTAATACTTTACATTGTACTTTACACAAGTGTAATTTCTTCAGTGTTGTCCCATTAAAAGATATAATGAAATATTTACTAAAATGTGAGGGATGTACTCACTTTTGTGAGATACTGTATATATATATATATATATATAGTATGTATAATAATATAGTATGTCAAAAAGACATAGTATAGTATTTCGAAAAGACAGTATAGTATGTCGTAAAACTTTGACAAAAAAAAGTCATAATGTCAAAAAGTCTAGTATAGTATGTTGAAAAAATTCAAAAAGGTCATAGTATAGTATGTCATGAAAAAGTCAAAATAGACTATGTCATAAAAAGCATTGTAAAAAGGCATAGTATAGTACGTCATAAAAAGTGGCATGAAAAAGTCATAGTATGTCATTAAAAAGTCATAGTAAACTTGATATGATTTAGTGGTATAGTGAACAACCACCCAACAGCATTTCTATAAAGTTCTTCACTTTCTCTTTGTTGTTGTGCTTTCTCCCTGCAGGTTTCATCGGCCATAAGGTGGATTACTCAGATCTCGGCCATGCTTTAATACTCCCACACCGAGCCTCAAGTCTTGAGACTGCTCCCTGCTGCCCTCATACTTCTAACTGCTACCCTTTCCAGCGTCGACTTCAAACTGACGGACTGGACATGAGCACAACTCGTGTTTTGCGGCCGTCGCAGGAAACGTGAGCAAACACTTCTACAAGTGAAAATAGATGAAACTCTCAACTGACGTCTTCCCTTAGTGGAGATCTTTACAGACTTCTTGATATTCAAAAGCTTTTAATTTTTTTAACATGAAGTGTCAGCGAGTTTACTTTGCAGCACTTTTTTTGTTTTTGAAAAAGGCTTTTGGAAGTCAAACACAGAACCTGTGCCAACTTCGAGGATGTGAACAGAAGGAGGTGAGGACAGGGATTGTATTCTTGCCTTTCACCATGTTCTCCCTCCTTTCCCAACTGGACTTGATGTTTTTCGTGCTTGTGTTGGCACAGCGTTATTTCACAGTTGACATCTCAGTGATGGTTGATCTCATTTTGCCAGAGGAATTAAAATCTCAAACAACTTGTGTTGTTGTAGGCAGCTGAATCTTTAAACAAAATGATCTAAAATCCTAAAATGCTCTCTGCAAGCCAGTAATAGTAAAAATGAACATCTCCGAACACATTACTCATCAATCAACTGAGCAATAATTTCAGATTTTCACCTCCATTTGTCAACAATTTCAGAATTTCTCCTCATTTGTACATCTGTTTATGGGCTGCATTCAAGAGCTCAAAACACTTTTCAGACTACAGATCCCCATTTTAAACCAAAGCAACTTGCCTTGCTGTGGAAGTCGCAATCTTGAATGCATCCCAGAGTGACTGCTGTTGAGAGTTCAGTAACCTACTGTGTCACTGTGCCTACAGTATTGTTTACAGGGATTTAAAAGTTGCCAAATTAACTTGAGTTTGATACAGAGTAGTATCTTTAGACACAGTAAAATGTTGCCGAACTTTCTGCCAAACTACAAGAAAGTAGACTTTTCCTTATTTTGTATTTCATTTTTTATTGTCTGAGATGAACCTTTGATGGTACAGAATATAAAAAAACCTGTCACCTCACTTTTTTTATTATTATTTACAGTGCATATTAGGTTCATGAATTGTCAGTTTTGACCATATTAACGGGAGAACTGGTTGATCTGTTGTGTTATGACAGTGTGAGTGTGTATGTACAAGCGTCGGTAATATTACTGTCTCTTGTATGTTGTAAAAAATGTTTTGAGACAAATGTTCTCAGAATTATGAAAGACTTGTACATAGCAAAGAAAGTAAGCGAGACTTTTCAAATGTTTTTATTTGTAAAGCAGAAAAAACTGCATGTGGGTATTAATTTATTGTGAGTCTTCTATGATGTATGCAGTTTCTTAAAGAAAGAAACTTATTAAAAAAAATAAGTTTATGCCTCCTTGCATTCTTCGTGCATCCACTCTGTATAGCAGCTGTTTCCAGTGTCCTTTCCATGTATAGTTCATTCTATTCTTTGGGGAAAGCTGGGATATCTCAGGAAGTCCTCAGGGCTTACTGAAAGTAGCCCATGATGAGTTTTCAGTTCAGTCATACAGAGACGAATCCCCGGGGACACAGTCTGTTAGTCTCTCAGTGGAGTAAGTCTGGAATCCTGGGAAAAAGCACCTCTGGGCGCAGATGTGCGTGTGCTCCATGTGGCTATACAGCGTGCATTGGAGTTCCGCAGTATTTGTGCCACGAGTCGATGGCTTTAGTCACAATGGCGTCTGTGTTTTCCTGCGGTATCTGAAAGGGATTATTGTGAGGTTTTTACACAGGCACCTACTGCAAGGACAAAAACAATGCATTTCTGTTTGCTGGACAACAACATTAAGTGTTGTGCTGTTTACTCACATTGCACAGAAACCTGACCACGCCTCCGGGCCGGGTGATCCCCATCAACATGATCTTGTAGCTGAGCAGAATCTCCAGGGCCACAAACACCAGGATCTTACAGGAGCCGCTGATCACCTTGTCCCACACCCTAAAAAGAATCAAAGGGCTCAGCTCATTTGACCAGTATGAAGACTTTAAGGTCAAGATGTAACAAAAGGCTCATCATTTGTATAGAACGAGAAGGATAGAGAAAAATGTACCCTTGTAACAGTTCATTCAGACATAAATACAGAGGCTGTCTCTTGACTCTCACTCAATCTGGAGCTTTCGAGCTGAGCAACAAATGTAAACATTGAGCTAGGACTGGACAGTTGTATTCTGCTGTTTTCTTTGGTGTTACGGCTTTGTCTCTTCTTGATCTTGTGCCCCCATAAGGCACTGCATAACGTTAACACTTTCTCAACACTGGTATTCATTGTGTGGCAGGTTTCCACTGAGAATAATTCAAATCCTGTTGCTTATTATCTCTGTGTAGCTGCATGTCTGGATACAACTTAAACACCAGGATCAAACTACACAAAATCGTGTATGGGATTTTGGGAAGGCAGAAACTAAAATGAGTATTGGGCATGACATCAGTCTTTCCCACACACAGACTAATTTGTGGCGGTGCGCAACATAATCGACACCGGCCGTCACATATTGCGTTTCGTTATTTTTTTTATTTTTTTTAACGCCATTTAAAACATGCAGTGTATTCATTCAGCTGCATTTCCTTTCCCTGCTCTCCTCTGTCTCTCTGACACACACACACACACACACACACACACACACACACACACACACACACACACACACACACACACACACACACACACACACAGTCTGTCTCCATGAAAATGAGAGAAGGCTGCTGGCAAAATTCACAAGTTCACGAAAGGTTGGTATCTCGTGAACACCTTAACACAATCACACATTAAAAAGTGCTGTAAAACATATTTTATATTCTGATTATAATGTTGTCAGTGTGTTAATGTTGGAGTCCCGACCCGACTCTTAGCAAACAAGCGATTGTGCCTGCTTTAGAAAGTTAACTAGTCGCAAGTTTGCGGTAAAATGAAGTTGGGTTGTCGAGGTCAAAACACTATATGTAGCAGCTGTGAATCAAATAAACGTATTATAAATAATGTTATGTCATTTTTTTACTCTTACACTGAATGTTTGCTGCTTCAATCCAGATGAGTATTGAAAAGTATTTTCCACGACTGAAAAAGGCACGTGTTGAGGATGAAGACCAGCCTGAACCGGAGGTATCAGTCTGAAACAGAGCTCAACAGTCCGACCAGTGGAATTAGTTATGTTATTAATTTGTTTACAATATTTTCAGGCTTCAACCAGTGAAAGACAGGGTCAGGGAGAGAAAGAGATAGATTCGTTAGGCATTGAAGAAAGAGTAGACAAATTGCTTTCTCATCTCTGGGAAACACTGGACATGACATGATATGACTTTTCTTTTTTAAACACTAACCTCTTAGAGCATTAGTAATTACCGGGGCAAATATGTAAATGGAAAGAGCAGGAGGCCCTTTCCTGCCCAATAGCTTTTGCAAATCATGCAGGTCCTAAAAAAAACGACAAGCTACTATTGGGTGGGGTTTAACGAGTAGAATTGATCATCTAATCTGACATCTTGAGAGACACATTTTGTGTAGTCTGATCCCAGTAGCACAGATTTATGCAGAAATGTGCAGTGGTGGAATGTAACTAAGTACATTTACTCAATTTTGAGGTTTGAGTTTAACCATGTTATGCTACTTTATACTTCTACTCTACTACATTTTGGTGGCAAATATTGTACTTTTTTACCCAGTTACATTTATTGTAAAGCTTTAGTTACTTTGCAGATTTAGATTATTAATAGAACAAATATAAAATCACCTAATTTATGATAACTTATGTAAGGTGAAGCTACCCATCAGTACATAGAGGAAGTAAATTTAGCTCCCCCTTCACCAGCTGCAACATTAAAGAGATGAACACATTAATGTACCAATCATTATAATTCACTCATTTCTATTACTCTGCATGTTTTTTTTTTTGTTTTTTTTTTAAACTTTTAATACTTTATACTTTAATGGTAATACTTTTGATCGAGTACAATTTTGAATGCAGGACATTTACTTGTAACAGTATTTTTACACTGTAGCATTGCTACTTTGAAGTAAAAGATCTGAGTACTTCTTCCACCACTGGGAATGGAGTTAGAAGATCACGCAAAAAGCCTGAATATTATCATGGGCAGCTGCAAAGAAAGATCTCGAAAAATCTAAGTCTGCTGTGTGTTGGTTCAGTGAAAGTGTGATCTGATGTCAGGTTTGGGACCTCTGGAGGCTGGATTCGGGCAGGCAGCCAGCGAAGCAGCGTCTGAACCAGATGCTGTAGGGCAGCTGAGCCAGGGCTCCGCAGCTCTTCAGATGGTTCAGCAGGCGAGGTTCCTCCTGACTCAGATAATGCTCCAGGCTCTTCGGCTACAGAAGGAGACAACAAAGTCTTACTTTACAGTGATGCACATTTTTTTTTTTTTTTTAAATGTGATCCAAACTCCTGATTAGGGCTGCACAATATATCGGGTTTTTTTTTATCGTTATCGCAATATCAACTGGCGCAATATACACATCGCGGAACACTGCGACAAATCGTGAGATGTTTTGTGTTAGTTGAAAGAAGATATCGGTAGAAAATTACAGTTTAAAAAGATACGGTCATTCTTTTTTAGTGGTGCCTTTTATATTCAATTCAGTGTTACATTTGTTCAATGAAATAATGTTGGGAAATATTTCCTTTCGTTTATTTTTTTAGAAGAATACTGAAAGCAGCAGAAATGCAGAACTGAGTACGCTTTGATATCCGTTTATTTATCGCAAGAAATATCGTTATCGCGACATTCAACAACCTTTTCGCATATTGCATATTTTTCCTCATATCGTGCAGCCCTACTCCTGAGTCATGAGATATTTGTCATATTAACTGTGCCACTTTATCAGCTAAATTTACACTTCATATGCTGAGTGCCCTGATGCGTGTTCAAAACTACACCAGGGCTATAAAGAAAATAAATTAAAAAAACGACCAACAAAAGCCTTCAATTCATTTTGCTTTACAAATATATACAGTTTGATTCTGTAACAATCATTTCAAGACCCATGTCACCATCCACTTTTGTAGCTGTTGTCCTCTATAAACAATTTTTTTGATCAATTAAGGTTGTTTTTTTTTGGTAATCAATTTGCTTTCAAAGTTTGATGAAAAATTCTTAGCAATTAGATCCACATATGGGAAGTTTTTGCGAGCTTTACTTGTTTGAATTCCATCCACTGATGAAGGCCACAAAACGGAGCTGAACGCTCTGAAAAATGTCCAGTCAAGGAAAATGTGACACTCACGAGGTGGGGCACTGAGTCTCCAAACTTTGTGTGGAACTGATTGACGAAAGACTTGATCAGCCAATAGCAATCGACAGGATCGTCTACGATCTCCTCCATGGCTCGACTGATGGAGAGGAAGTCCTCGTTCTCTTCATCCTGAAACAAAAAAGGGTAACACTTTACTTGAAGGTATCTACATAAGAGTGACATGACACTATCATGACACATGAACCCTAACTCCAACCATAACTTGTCATGACAAAAACCGAATGACGCTTACTAAAAGAAGCGTTATGTCATAAACGTTTATGTAGATACCTCAAGTGTAACCGAAAAAAGCAACACACCACATTAACATCATCCATTACAGCACCAAAGAATAAAGGAAGCAAAGGGAAATTTGAGTATGAGCAATCTGAATAGGGTGGTGCGAGTGAGATTTATCACAATACGAGCTCTAGTGTGTCTCATACGTTTTATAAACTACTCGTTCCAACTTTTCTTTCGTTTCCAACATTTGAAATTGTATATACAGGCACTGTGTCATCAAAGTTTAAAGGGTAACTACCGTTTTTTTCAACCTGGACCCTATTTTCCTATGTTTTGGTGTGTGAGTGACTGATAGGAACAATAATCTCCAGCATTAAGCGTGAACGTTGTAACCGGCAAAAAATGATCCGTTTATTTACATGGAGTCTGGTGGCTTTAGCGAACGCAGAAAGGTTGACCTCCTTAGAAATCCTTTCCATAATGTTGTCAGACACTTATAATATTAATCTGAGCCTGTCAGTGGCCAAACCAGAACTTTTGTGAACGTAAATACAAGCTGCATAATTGCCCCATTAACTTACATTGTAGCTTGTTTCGCCGCTGTCAGCTGCAGCGATCTCGCTTAATACTGGACAAATGTCACTCAGACACAAAAACATAGGAAAATAGGGTCCAGGTTGAAAAATAAAAACGGTAGTTACCCTTTAAGGAGTTTTATATATTATTTCTTAGCAAAAATAAACTTATAAGAGTCATAAAACAGATGGATCATTTTTTTTTAAATAGTATATAAGCGTATATAATAAGCGTGTAACCCATTTAAGTAATCGTGAGTCACTAATTAGGGCTAATACATAGTTACAAAGGCAAAACACTACATGGCTCTTACACTGACAGCAGGGATATGCAGGGTGATTAGGACACATTCCCACTGCTAAATGCAAGTCTGTGGTTTCCCTGTTTAAATATGGTCCAGAGTATCGACCTACTTAGTGGGTTACTGATGTGGAACTGAAAACCAAAGAGTTTTCGTGGTAAAGATTGCTTCATGATTCTATAATTATGAATTCATAATAAAAGGCTTGGTGCTAACATGTGTGGGCTGCTTAAACAGGGAGCTATGCATTAATTGCAGTGACTTTATCATGAGCCACAGTATGAAGCATGGTTTGTCATTTCCCTGAAACTTAGTCATTTGATGGTACCACAGCTACTAACTTACAGATGTGAATATATTTTTAAAATCAAAATCAGACTGTGCTCACATTACTATAAGCTCGTTAAAACAATTCATATATCAGTGTTCAGTAGGGCTGTGCAGTTAATCGAAATTTGAATCGCAATTACGATTTTGGCTCCTAATGATCACAAAAACAGAATAATCGAGAAAAACGATTATTTTGCACATTGCGGTTTGCAAGTAAACTCTTATTTTGTCTTGTGTTCTGAATGGGGGAAAAAAATGGTGAAATGAGAAAAGTATTAAGGGAAATTTCACAGTTCAAGGGGTTTCATTTGTTTAACTTTTTCACCGTTTTTTAAAGTGCCCATTTAATGAAAAAAAATCACTTTTTCTGGGATTTGGGGTGTTATGTTGTGTCTCTGGTGCTTCCACACACATACAAACTTTGAAAAAAATCCATCCATGCTGTTTAGAGTGAGATACGGTTTCTGAATGTGTCCTGCCTTCAGGACTTTTTGAAAATTCAACCATGTAAACCTATTCTGGTACAACCTTAAAATACAATTATGAACCTGAAAATGAGCATAATATGGCTGCTTTAAGTTCAATAATTGCAACATCTTCACAGCCAAAATCCTCATACATGCATTTAAAGAGATGGAAACCAGGAAGAAGAATAGAGATGCATATTTGAATAAAAGCAGCCACAGGACACACATCGACACACATTCTCAGACTGTTGTTATACTGTCTGCGAGGTTGATGTGTAAAATGGGTGCTGCAAGAAATAAAACTGAAACATAAAACAGCTAAATTGTTCAAACTAAAAAAGCCCCACGCCTTTATGAATTCCGGCTGACTTGTGACCGGTGAATTTTTAAGAAATAAAAATGATGGTCATATTCAAAATTCTGTTTGTGTCACTAACTACAAACCTCTATATCTCAGTATGACATTTCTACATTCTTCTCTTATTAGTTTAGCTGAGCATCTAAAACACCGTTGTCATAAATCCTGCATGGACAGTACAGCACAACTTTGAACTTTATGTATGTGTGTGTGTGTGTGTGTGTGTGTGTGTGTGTTTCATCTTACCGGGGTGGAGGTCTCGGAGCACCGCGGGAGCACCTGGTTCTCCAGCTGGAACATGCGCAGGTAGACGTGGGTGGAGGGTGTGGAAGCGTTGGTGTATCTCATCACCTCCAGAGCCTCCAGGATGTCCTGGTACTGCTCCTTCCTGTAGCCAGCCACCAGAGCGTGAGAGTCACTGTGGGGAGGTAGGACTCCTGCAGGAACAGGAGAGTTTGTTTGTTTGGCATCATTAGTTCATGCATAGTCTCGCATTGCCAGACCTTCCTCCACAGCGCAGCAGAGGAGGGTCTGGCTACTCCACACAGCATTTCGGGATGGGAGAGAAACATGCTCTGGTTTATTGGCATTTCTTTAAACCAATCACAATCGTCATGGGCGGTGCTAAGCGCCGAGCGGAGCAATGGTGCCGCTGCAAAATAGCCTCGGAAAGGAACTTGTTTTGGTGGAACATGTGTACGTCCAAAAGTTGTTTTAGTCGTGCAAAAGAGAAAACTCAGATTGGACAGATAGTCTAGCTAGCTGTCTGGATTTACCCTGCAGAGATCTGAGGAGCAGTTAACCATAGTCCTCAGAAATCCACTAGCGTTTAGAATGCCATCACAAAGAAAGAGGAAGGTGACGGACATCCGGCCGAAAAGAGTGACATCCAGCAGAATTTTCCGCGGCACCGGAGCAATCCCGGAAGTGAAACGTCGTGGCTATATACTAGTTTATGCATAAATCACATTTGATTGTTATACATGCACTTTTGGGAATGCACACCATTACTGTGTGATGTGTCTTACCCAACAATACCTTCCACACATGGATCCTGTACATAGAGGGGAGGGGGAACCTCTGACTGAAGGTGCTCAGCTTTTCTAGATCTGTTAGAAGAGTGAGAACATTGGTTAACAGGACAATAACTGACTTACAGGCTCCAAAACTCAACCACAAACAAATGAGGAATAACATTAAAGCATTCCAGCATGTAAGCCATGTTAAGACAGAAATGGATGTGGAAATATGAACTGTTACTAACCCAGAGGATTATCCTTGAGCAGTATTTCCAGAGATTTCTTCTCCTCCACTCCTCTGAAGCCCACTTTCTCATAATACGCAGAGCGGAAATTTCTCTGAGGGTCGTCAGCCATATTTTGGTCAGTGGCGCCTAAACACAACATTTCCAAAAAAACTTTAGTGTGTAGTGTGTGTGGCATAGAGAGGCAAAAAAAAGCTGACAAAAAGAGACTAAAACAACATTTGATCTGTATCTTACTATTATTTATCATGAGAGCCAGTGGTGGAGTATAAGTAAGTACATTTACTGGAGTACTGTACTTGAGTACAAATTTGAGGTACTTTAACTTTACTTAAGTCTTTTCCTTTCATGCCATTTAATGCTATACTTCTACTCTACTACATTTCAGGGGGAAACATTGTACTTTCTACTGCACTACGTGTATTTGAAAGCTTAGTAACTAGTAAGTGAACGAATTAAGATTTTTTTTGCATACGTGTATGGGGAGTTAAAGAAGCGAGCTTGGGACCGGGAGGTCGCCGATTCAATCCCAAGACCGACAGGATAAAATCTGGGTGGGGAAAGTGAAAAAGGGCAGCACTTGTCTTGCCTCCCTCATTACCACCACTGAGGTGCCCTTGAGCAAGGCCCTTAACCCCAACAGCTCCAGTGGAGCTGCTCAGTGGCCAGCAGATCAGACTGTGGTTGTACTGGGCAGCTTCCAGGTATGTAATGTGGAACTGTGTGAATGTGACAGGTCGTCTCTGCAAATAAGAATTTGTTCTTAATCAACTTACCTGGATAAATAAATGTTACACAAAAAATAAAAAAATTCTAAAACATTGTATGGTTCCAAGCTTCACAGATGTGAGGATTTACTGCTTTTTTTTTTAAATTTTAATCATTGTAAGTCATTTGTAATCATCTTGAATTCTCGACTATTGATCAGCCAAAACAAAGCACTGTGAAGGTGTCACTTCGGGCTCTTGGTAATTACGATGAGCATTTCTCACAATTTTTAAGAAGTTTTACAAACAACTATTTATTGATTAACGTTAGCTAATCGAGAAAATACCCAACATATTAATCCATAATGAAAATAATTATTAGACGAAGTCCAATACAAAATAGTTACGCTCCACCTCAACCAACTACAACAGTAAAACATTGCTTTTATATTAATGCATGAGTAATAATAACCTAATGATATAGTATATAGCTAAGTGTACAATCGTCCCAGGGGACATGTTTATACTTTAAACTACATTTTCATGATTATACTTAGGCTACATACTTTCACTTAAGCACTATTTTACATGCAGGACGTTTCCCTGTAACAGCGTATTTCTACAGTGTGGTATTTTTACTTTTACTGAAGTAAAGGACAGCAGGGATCTGAAGAGCAGATCGTGAAGACCTGGTTTATGTCGTCGTTAACGTTGTTGCATCATCATGTAACAAATCCTTCGATTTCGAAGCAAATTATAAATGTGAGGCTGACAAAGACAGCGCAGTGCAGTGTTTCATTCTAGTAGATTTATTTCAACACGTGTAGGTTAGCAAAATGGAGTGATAAATGTTTGTTAAATTAAATAGGTAACATTACTCCTACCTTGTAACGTTACTGGTGTGTTTCACGCAGACAGGCTTTAAGCTATTTAGCTAGCTAGCTAACTTCATGACTTCAGCCAACGTACAGGACAACAAGGACGAAGCGCCTTCTGTTACTGTAACGTTAACATTTACGGCGAGACTACTCGGTTAACAGACATTTAGGTGGACGTTGTCGTAGCACTGCAGACAAACACAGCATTTCCTAAAAATATATTTACGACCTGCTAACGTTAGCTACATGGCTACCACCGTTGTTGTTATCGGAACACTTCCGCGTTGCACTGTCTAAATAAAAGAGTAGTAGCAATCGCTGTCAGAATATTCCAAATGTCTTTCTCGTGACGCTAGTACGGTAAAGGTCCCAAACATGCTTTTATTTTGAAGGCAACTTCAAAGCAAAGTAAGCATGTCTTCCGGTGTTATCTCCTCCACGCCCCACTACAGTTCTCTTAATACCATAGACAGTATGCTTAATACAGAGATCTTCAACAGGGGGTCCTCAGAGTTTTGCAGGGGGGGCACCAAATTATTGTTTGATAGTTTAAAACAATATATATATATATATATTTTTTTTTTTAATTTACACAACATTGATGATAGGCTTACTGGCCTATAGGTAAGGTAGCCATCCACAGATACAGTTAAGCTTAAGGATTTACTGTTCCACATTTTGACATTATGTATAAATATATGAACTTGTCATCAATTATTATTTTAATAGCTTAGTATTGTATGCACCATAAAAAGGTATATCTGAGGGCTCTAGGCCAACCTACACATTATTGTAGGCCCAATTTGTATATGCAGCTCAATTTTATACATTGTATATAGTAAGGGGTCCCTGTTCCGTCTCTTCTTCAGCTGATGGGTCCTTGGACTAAAAATGTTGAAGACCCCCTGTCTTAATACATCCATGCCCACTACCTCCAATTGTAGCCTAGTTTTATTTTGAGTGGGCCCGTAGTGCATAATTAAGCATCAGTTTTTGTTGTATTTCAAAGTTTGTTGACTTTGAAGTACTTGCTTTTTATTTGTATGGGAAAACCTACTGGGCATTAAACCTGATTCTGATGTAGCTATCAAAACTGCATGAAAACTGAACATGAATGAACTGTCATGAATCCATATTATAAGCAAAACACAAAGTTTTATTTTGAGATATTGAGAAACTGTTACAAAGCACTAAAGAGCAAAAAACAATGATTAACAACTGATTCATTAAAAAACGTAGTTAAGCTAATATATGTAACCAAACCTTGAATCCTTCCCCTCACAAAACAGGCATTTTAGATGACAAATAAATGTAAACATAACACCATTTTGTTACCAATGCAAAGCTTTAAAAGAAATAACATTCCATGAAGATTTTGAAAATGACATTTGTACTAACTATATGCAAGAATATGGCAATAATTTCCAATTCTAAAAGGCACCCGCAATTATATCAACATCCACTTTATTTTAAATCTGAATATCTTAACACACTTTAGTCCATTTCCACAAAAAAACATCTCGGTAGTGTTTGTTTTTACGATCATTTGTTTGAACTATGGCATTTTAAAAGCATAGCAACACCAAAGCTGAAATCTAAAATTATGCAAACAGTTTAAGAACATTATTTTAGAATTTGTCTTATCATATACAACACAGACAAGTTCCTATCTAAACAATCAGTATACTTTTAAGAAACTGATTTATTTGCAAGAGTATGAATGTGCAGGAACTTTTCTTGATTTATTTGGTGGATGAGGCGTAGAAGGTGGTGAGACTAGTATGACTTTGTAAAGCTGATGAGGAGGTGGAGCCTAGGTCCACACTGCTCCTGCGGGAGCCTTGTCGTGAGCCACTCCTGGAGCCAGCATTGGATCCTGGGCCAGAGGCAAAATTGTAAGGACTGCTGATCCCTCTGGAAGACACAGATGATGCCTGGAGCATTTTCAACCCATTGCTTTCCTCCTCCAAACAATTATCCAGAGCCTCCTTGTAAGAGATCTTAAGTTTGGTCTTGGGGCATGTCAGGTTCTTTGTGTGGTGTCTTATGTCTTGGAGCTTCTGGCCTGCTTTCACATCCATCCAGCCCATTTTTACAGCGTCTTCTATGGATCTTCTACAGCCCATTTCTGGGTCATAAAGCCCACCTGTTACAAACTGGAACTCCAGGAACCTATGCCCTGCCTCATATGGTAGCCATGACTCTTTCATGGCCTGAGCAGCAGACATCTTCTTCCTGTTTTTTATATCCTCAAAGCCAAAGAAGGCTTTCTGGGCAGGCTTGAGCTTAGGGGCCATGTCGTCATTTATTATGCCCAGGCGGGTGGCCTCTTGGATGCTTAGCCTATGGCCATTTTTGGGATTGATGAGTCCTCCAGTGCAGACCTGAGCCTCCAGCAGTCTCTGTGCAGTGATGGAATCCACCAGACCTCGATTCAAAGCCTCTGTGATGGTTATCTTCTCCAAAGTGTCTGTGTCAAAGATGGCACCCACGGGTTCCTGTTCCCCCACTGCTTCAACAGGAGAGGCCAGGTTGACAGATACACTGGATATATTCCTAAGGGAGTCAGTTGAGTCTTGGGCTAAACTGCTGGTTGTGGCACTTCGCTCTGTGACAGTGGTAGTTCTTGTTGTGGTCATCTTGGCGAGAGTAGGTGATAAGGGTCTTGACAGGACTGATGATGATGATGACGATGAGGATGTCACTGACGCTGGAACTGAGGCTGCTGATGTTCTTAAAGTTGTTGATGTCACTGTTGATGTAGCCGGGGATGCTGATGTTCTTGAAGTTAATGATGATGATATCACTGAAGATGTACCTGCGGCTGCTGATGATCTTGAAGGTGATGATGATGACGTTAATGATGATGAGGATGTTTCATGTTTGGTCTTGTTTCTGATGATATCTGCAAATTGATTAAGGGTGATGGTACGCGATTGGTATTTATCTAGATCTGATTGATTAATTACTCGCGTTTCAAGCAGCTCAGTAATATCATACTGTCTTCCAGTCTTCCTGTCAATGATAACAAAACGTGTGGAACCATCTGGAGCAGTGATAGTGATCTCTTCCCACTCACACTCCTGCCCGGACAGCTCCACGAAGGTTTCGTAGTCAATAAACCCTTTGTCATATGCTTCACGTACTGTCATCTCTTTATTAGTGTCTGGGTCCACAATTACCACTCTCCTCTTTCTCATAGTGTTCTTCAGCGTCGACTCTAGCTTTTTCTTGTTCATGATAAGCAAAAGGATGAGGCCGGTTTTCTTATCTGTGATACAGCGTTTCTTAAGCTCCAGATAAGTTAGGTTTTCCTCTGTGTTGGGGTCAAAGAAACCCTTAGTATTAACATTCTCATCAGTCAGAATGCTGTTCATTTTTTTGTCAAAGTAACCTCTCTTGTAGGCTACATTCACGTCAATACGATGGCTGTGTTCAGGATCAATGATACCACCGCTGGCAATCTGGGCCTCTAGTAGACGCATGCCATGACCTTTCTCCACTAGACCTCTCTCTATGGCCTCAAAGTGGGAGATTATCTTGTCTGTACCAGGCAGTTTGTAACCAGTCACAGCCCTCTCTGCTGATAGCAGGCTGTCCTTAAACTCTGGCCCAAACAGTCTTTTATTGTAGGCATCACTAACAGTCAGGTATTGGTTGTTGACAGGATCAACTATAAAACCTGAGGCAGCCTGGGCCTCAAGCAGTTCCAGAGTGGTCCCAGGTCGCAATAGTCCGTTTTTCATGGCCTGATAGATGGAGATCACCTTGGCACTGTCCTCATCATAAACTCCTGCTATGCAGGTGGAACCTCTCAAGTAGGAGCGCAGACGGTCTTCAATGTCCTGGCTCGTCAATCTGCCCTCCCTCAGGTTGTCCATATCTGACCGGTCTAATAGATTTGCATCCACTAGGTCTATGACCGAAACCTGGCCCCTGAGCCCCTGGACAGTTATTGGCTTTTTAGGTTCAGGGAGAAGCAAAAGACCTGTGCTTGGATCTGCTTTGCATTTTTTCTTCAGAGATACATAGGTGGTTGCTAGTTGGGTGTCTGGGTCTATATAACACTCAGGATACCGATTCAGGGCCTGGGATAGGTCCTGATCTAGGAGATCCCTATCCAGAGCAATGTCTTTGGCTAGGAATACACTTAGGGCAGGGTCCAAAATACCCCCTACAGACTCTTGAGCCTGAAGTATCCGTAGAGCTGTGTCCTTGTCAATTAATCCCTTCTTCATGGCCTGGCCTGCTGAGAGGAGCTTGCCAGTATTTGGGTCTCTGTAACCTATAGCAGCAGCTTCCGCTGCAAACAACTTTGATTCATCCTCCTTATCCACTACTCCTTTAGCACATGCTTCCTTTACAGTCAGTTTCTGATTTGTTTTGGGGTCAATGATGTTGCCGGTGGCTGCCTGAGCAATCAGTAGCATGTCAGCACAGTCAGAGGACATAATTTTCTGTTTCTTGGCTTCTGTAAAAGACATTTTCCCTGAAGGTCCAGCTGCAACACCAGCAATTGACCCTGTCCCCTTCAGAAAGACCATCTTATCCACAGAAACCTCTGGGACAGTTTTCTCCCCCTTCATCAGTTGTTTAAATGTCCGTTTGTTCAGGACCCCACAATCAAGCAACTGTTGTGCAGTGACGTTCTTACGGACACCATCAAAGAGTAGTTTGGAGGGGTCAAACTTCTCAGAGACTGGCAAAAGTTGTAGGCTTGCTTGCGGCTCTGTCTTGCATCTTTGCTTCAAAGTCCCATAGCTGGCATCACGCTCAGTGTCTGGGTCAAGGTAACACTCAGGACTCTGGTTTAGAGCACGACAGATGTCCTCATCCAAAAGGTTACGTTTTATAGCTGTATCTTTGGGGAGGAACACACTGAGATTGGGATCTATAATACCTCCCACAGACTCCTGGGCCTGCAACAGGCGTAGTCCAGTCTTCCTGTCAATTAATCCCTTCTTCATGGCCTCAAACACTGAGAGAGGCTTGGCTGCGCTAGGATCCTTGAAGCCCACAGCAGCAGCCTCTGCTACCAATAATCTGTCTCGATCCCTAATATCCACCACTCCTCTGGCACATGCCTCCGCTACTGTCAGCATCTGATTGGTTTTAGGGTCAATGATGTGGCCAGTGGCAGCCTGGGCTTCTAGAAGCAAATCTGCACTATCTAGGGACAGGAACATCTGTTTCTTGGCTTCTGAGAAAGACATTTTTCCATCACATCCGGTTACCACCCCAGCAATAGGTCCAGTCCCCTTAAGATAGACTATCTTTTCCATAGACACTGCTGGGACAGTTTTGACCCCTTTCACTAGTTGGTCAAGTGTAGGTTTGTCAAGGACTCCGCATTCAAACAACTGCTGTGCTGAGACTGGCTTGCGGATTCCATCAAACATCAGTTTGGAAGGGTCTTTCCTCTCAGTAATTGGCAATAATATCAGGCCTGTGTGAGACTCTGTTTTGCTTCTCTTCTTTAGAGTCCCATAGCTGGCATCACGCTCAGTGTCTGGGTCAATGTAACACTCAGGACTCTGGTTTAGAGCATGAAAGAGGTCCTCATCCAAAAGGTTACGCTTTATAGCTGTGTCTTTGGGGAGGAACACACTGAGATTAGGATCTAGGATGCCACCAGCAGACTCCTGGGCCTGCAACATACGTAGTCCAGTCTTCCTGTCAATTAATCCCTTCTTCATTGCCTCAAACACTGAAAGAGGTTCAGCTGTGCTAGGATCCCGGTAGCCCACTGCAGCAGCTTCTGCTGCCAAGAGTCTGTCTCGATCTCTAATATCCACCACTCTTCTGGCACATGCTTCCTCTACTGTCAGCTTCTGATTGGTTGTGGGGTCAATGATGTGTCCTGTGGCAGCCTGTGCATCCAGTAGCAAATCTGCACTATCTGGGGGCATGAGCATCTGTTTCTTAGCCTCTGATAAAGACATTTTCCCTAAGGGTCCAGCTCCCACACCAGCAATTGATCCTGTCCCCTTTAAAAAAATCTTCTTATCCACAGACACCTGTGGAATAGTTTTCTCTCCCTTCATTAGTTGGTTAAGTGTGGGTTTGTCCAGCACCCCACAGTCAAGCAACTGTTGTGCTGTTACTGGCTTACGAACACCATCAAAGATCAGTTTGGAAGGATCTAGCTTCTCAGTGATTGGCAAAAGTAATAGCCCTGTGTGAGGCTCTGTCTTACACCTTTTCTTTAATGCTCCATAGCTGGCATCACGCTCAGTTTCCGGGTCACGGTAACACTCAGGACTCTGGTTTAGAGCTTGACGGAGGTTTTCATCCAAAAGGTTGAGCTTGATAGCTGTATCTTTGGGGAGGAACACACTGAGATTGGGATCTAGAATGCCTCCCACAGACTCCTGGGCCTGCAGCAGGCGTAGGCCAGTCTTCCTGTCAATTAATCCCTTCTTCATGGCCTCAAACACCGAGAGAGGCTTGGCTGCGCTAGAATCCTTGTATCCCACAGCAGCAGCTTCAGCTGCCAATAATCTGTCTCTATCTTTAGGGTCCACCAAACCTCTGGCGCTTGCCTCCTCTACGGTCAGCTTCTGATTGGTCCTGGGGTCAATGATGTGACCTGTGGCAGCTTGGGCTTCCAGTAGCAAATCTGCACTATCTTCAGGCAGGAGCAGCTGTTTCTTGGCTTCTGACAAAGACATTTTTCCTTTACTCCCAGCTACAACCCCAGCAATAGGCCCAGTCCCCTTCAGATTAATGTTTTTGTCTACAGACACCTCTGGGACATTTCTCTCCCCATTTTCTAGAGCTTTAAATGTTGGCCTGTCCAGGACACCACAATCAAGCAGCTGCTTGGCTGTGACAGGTTTCCGAACACCATCAAAGATGAGTTTGGAGGGGTGTACCTTCTCAGGGATAGGAAGAAGCAGAAGGCCTGTGTGTGGCTCTACCTTACATCTCCTCTTCATTGACATATAGGTCACACCATCCTCACTTTCTGGGTCCAGGTAGAGCTCAGGCCTCTGATTCAGAGCACGATATATGTCATCATTAATTAGATTACGCTCAATAGCTGTGTCTTTGGGAAGGAACACACTGAGTACAGGATCTAGGATGCCACCAGCAGACTCCTGGGCCTGCAACATACGTAGTCCAGTCTTCCTGTCAATTAATCCCTTCTTCATTGCCTCAAACACTGAAAGAGGTTCAGCTGTGCTAGGATCCCGGTAGCCCACAGCAGCAGCTTCTGCTGCCAAGAGTCTGTCTCGATCTCTAATATCCACCACTCTTCTGGCACATGCTTCCTCTACTGTCAGCTTCTGATTGGTTGTGGGGTCAATGATGTGTCCTGTGGCAGCCTGTGCATCCAGTAGCAAATCTGCACTATCTGGGGGCATGAGCATCTGTTTCTTGGCCTCTGATAAAGACATTTTCCCTAAGGGTCCAACTGCCATACCAGCAATTGATCCTGTCCCCTTTAAAAAGATTTTCTTATCCACAGACACCTGTGGAATAGTTTTCTCTCCCTTCATTAGTTGGTTAAGTGTGGGTTTGTCCAGCACCCCACAGTCAAGCAACTGTTGTGCTGTTACTGGCTTACGAACACCATCAAAGATCAGTTTGGAAGGATCTAGCTTCTCAGTGATTGGCAAAAGTAATAGCCCTGTGTGAGGCTCTGTCTTACACCTTTTCTTTAATGCTCCATAGCTGGCATCACGCTCAGTTTCCGGGTCACGGTAACACTCAGGACTCTGGTTTAGAGCTTGACGGAGGTTTTCATCCAAAAGGCTGCGCTTGATAGCTGTATCTTTGGGGAGGAACACACTGAGATTGGGATCTAGAATGCCTCCCACAGACTCCTGGGCCTGCAGCAGGCGTAGGCCAGTCTTCCTGTCAATTAATCCCTTCTTCATGGCCTCAAACACCGAGAGAGGCTTGGCTGCGCTAGAATCCTTGTATCCCACAGCAGCAGCTTCAGCTGCCAATAATCTGTCTCTATCTTTAGGGTCCACCAAACCTCTGGCGCATGCCTCCTCTACGGTCAGCTTCTGATTGGTCCTGGGGTCAATGATGTGACCTGTGGCAGCTTGGGCTTCCAGTAGCAAATCTGCACTATCTTCAGGCAGGAGCAGCTGTTTCTTGGCTTCTGACAAAGACATTTTTCCTTGACTCCCAGCTACAACCCCAGCAATAGGCCCAGTCCCCTTCAGATTAATGTTTTTGTCTACAGACACCTCTGGGACATTTCTCTCCCCATTTTCTAGAGCTTTAAATGTTGGCCTGTCCAGGACACCACAATCAAGCAGCTGCTTGGCTGTGACAGGTTTCCGAACACCATCAAAGATGAGTTTGGAGGGGTGTACCTTCTCAGGGATAGGAAGAAGCAGAAGGCCTGTGTGTGGCTCTACCTTACATCTCCTCTTCATTGACATATAGGTCACACCATCCTCACTTTCTGGGTCCAGGTAGAGCTCAGGCCTCTGATTCAGAGCACGATATATGTCATCATTAATTAGATTACGCTCAATAGCTGTATCTTTGGGAAGGAACACACTGAGTACGGGATCTAGGATGCCCCCCACAGACTCCTGGGCTTGTAGCAGACGCAGTGTTGTGGTCTTGTCAATCAGTCCTTTCTGCATGGCCTGAAATACTGAAAGGGGTTTGCTTGTACCAGGACCACCATATCCTACAGCTGCAGCTTCTGCTGCTAGCAACCTTTCTCTGTCTTCTTCATCAACCACACCTTGATTGTATGCCTCTTCAACTGTCAACTTCTGATTAGTCCTGGGGTCAATTATGTGGCCTGTGGCAGCCTGAGCATCTAGTAGCAGGTCAACGCTATCTGATGGCATCAGATTCTCTTTCTTGGCTTCGGTGAAAGTCATTTTGTATTGGGGTGCAGTAATAGACCCTGAACCTTTCGGACCTTCAATTACCACCCCAGCAATTGGGCCGGTCCCTTTGAGACTGATTTTTTTGTCGACCGACACTTCAGGGACAGTCTTATGCCCTTTCACAAGCTGGCTGAATGTTGGTTTGTCCAAAACACCACAGTCAAGCAACTGGTTTGCTGTGACTGGCTTACGGACTCCATCAAAAACCAAAGTGGAGGCATCCAAGGTTGGGGGCTCTCTAACTCTCGTCAGCTCAGTTTCCATGGTTCTTTTGACAATGGCCACCTCTTGCAGTTCTTTCTGCATGGTTGACAGTCTACTTTTATATATCTCATCAAGCTCCCTGAGTTCCCTCATCAGCCTTTCTATCTCACTTTTCAAAGAGTTCTTTTCCCTCTCCAGACGTTCCTTGTCTATGTCATATTGCCTGATCAGGCCCTCCTTACTTTCATACTGATCTTTCCAGTAACCTACATCCCTCTTCATTCTCTCAATCTCCTCCTGTAGACGTTGCTTATTGCGAAGCTCAGAATCTTGGGACAATTTAATGCGACTAAGTTCCTCCTCTAGCCTTATGTAACGATCTTTGTCCTTTTCTGACAATTGCAACTTTAACAAAAGAGCATCTCTCTCATTCACAATCTCACTGTGCTGGGACTGAATGGATTGCATCATGGCCGATGTCTGCAGAAAAATAGAGGGGAAAAAAGAGAGATAAAAGGTTAGTCAACTCGGATATATATTGATAAATTTACTGTATATAAAGAACCCTACATTTCTTTTCTCCATTTTATATCACGGTATACAATCGTACAATCAATGACACTGGGATAGAAAAGGTTTGGATCTAAATAAAAATGATCAAGCTACTATCAAAATTAACTGCACCTAAATTTGTACTGGTACTACAGTAGTAAACCAAAAATGGAAAACATTAATACTATCAAATAATAGAGCAAGTATGTTTGCTGTCCTGTTTTTTTTTCAAGCAGCAGAATACTTAAGGGAGGTCCAACATTTTGGCTCACATTTTAACTAAAAGCAACAGAAGTGATGTCACAAATTGAATGTTTCTGTTCATGCTGCAGCACATTAGTATGTGTATTTTTGTGAATGTGACAAAATAGACTAAACCCAAAAATGGCACAATGTTAAATGTATAACAATTGAATGAACCAAAAACTGTTATTGATTATAAAATAGTCAAAACACATGAATAGCAAGTCTGTGTGCATACTGCCGAAATATAATTTGCTTTGTTAAGTTAGCAATATATTATGAAAACTCCCTTTAGAAAAACATGAAAACAAGGCATTGTTTTACAAGACCGGGAAGTAAAGGTATATAGGTAATGGCATTACATTACAGTAGTCAATTTTTAAAGAAAAATATCTAGTAGAAAAAAACACTCTGAAACATTTTAAAAATGTAATTGGTTTTCATTGTGAAATCAACCTTCCCAATCCTGAAGACAAACTATATCAACACTAGATTGTTTATAGCAACTACAACCACAAAATAAGCACACCAAATAATTTGACTATCACTTTGTACAGATTGGAAGAGTTACTGTCTACTGTCTACATTCTGTAAATTTGCAAAACAGCACAAATAGATAATGTCAATAGATGGGGGCCAAGCTTGATTGACTGGTCTAAAATTGCAAAATAATAATAATAATTAATAATAATAATAATAATAATAATAAAATAATTTAGATAGTTTGAATGTATATCAGTGCTGTTTTGACAAGTTTCCAAAATGTGTCTTAAAGACCATCAAGATGCTACAATAATTTGATAAACAACAATCAAACTGTATTAGACCAAAGGACCAGAGGTAATGATGTCATTGACAGTGTTCATCTCTCTGGGCAAAAGAAAGAAAGGCAAAAAAGCATGCAGACTGCACGTCTTTGCACAGTGTGGGCAGGGAGACAGTTGGTTGGGGAGGTCGGCAGGCAGAGAGGCACAGATTATGCTTGCATGCAAGTGATTGACATGCAAGTTTATTCAAACACATACAGACATATGTGTTTAAATCAGAGTTACCAAGTGGGAGGCATCTACAGGGGATCTAGTGGTATTCCAGCATGCAAGCAAAAGATTGGCTACAGACACTAATAGCTACTTGATTGATCCAAATAAGGATTCTGATTTGGAAAGATGAGAGCAGTCCAGGACTAAGTGCCAAACCTCCATGTACCTCGGTGGCCTGCTTTTGTATTTCCTCAGTCTCCAGCTTGAGTTTCTCCCTCTCTGAGGAGAGCTCTGAGACCAGGTTGCGATAATCTGCATTGCTTCGCTGACTGGTCTGCAGCTGCAGCTCCAGGGCAGTAATCTGGGAAGAGAGCTCATCATCACTTCCCTGTTTGGATCTCAGGAGTTCATCTTTAGCATGTCGCATTGCCCTTAGTTCCTCCTCCAGCCTCAGCCTCTCTTTGGTCTGGGTTTCTGTCATCTCCTTTAGCTTTTGAAGCTCAACGGAGTTCTCATTCAGTGTCTTACTCTTCTCCTCTATAGTTCTGTAAAGGCCCTCATTCCTGAGGTTTGCCTCTTTGCCTCTGGCCTGCTCCTGGAGGAGTTGTTGCTGCAGGGCCTTCAGCTCGACGCTCAGCTGTGCCACGCGATCTGCAGAGGTCTTGTTTTGTCTCAAGCTTCTCTCCAGCTCCTCCTGCAACCTAAGACGCTCTTCTTCACCTCTCTTTTCTGACAGGCTGGCATGTTCTTGGCTCTGGCGTAGAGTGGTAATGGTGCTGGTGTACTCTGTCATGGCCATGGTGGTGTTTTCCAGCTCTGTTTCTACCTGCCTTCTTCTGGACACCTCCTCTTGGTTAGCCTTCCTCAGATTCTCCACTTGGCTCTCCAGCCCATCTCTCACAGCCTGAAGGTCCTTCATGCGTCCCTGCAACCTGTTCATGTTCTCTTCCACTCTGCTTCGCTCCCGGCTCTCTTTCTCCAGCTCCGAACGCATCTTCAGAAGCTCCTCCTTGCACTCCCCCAGCTGGGTCGCAGCCATTGACGAACTTTTTAGCTTCACCTGCAGCTGGGCCAAAGTCTGCTCAAGCACACCCTGCCCTTCTTCTATAGTTCTCCTCCTGCGGGTCTCCTCCTCCAGGCTGTGTGTAACATAGGTCAGCTCCTCGCTCTTCTCCTGCAGACTCTTCATGACTTCAGCCAGCTCCTCTGCATACTGGCTGCTCTCCTCGACTCTCTGCCTCATCAGCACCTCCACCTGACTTTCCACTTCTCTCCTCCTGCGCCCTTCCTCTGTGATGACAGCGCGCTGACTGTGAGCCTCTTCTTCTGCCCTCTTCCTGTGTTCCTCAGCCTGGCTCATTGACATTCTGAGCCTCCTGAGCTCCTCCTCCAGATTCCTCCTCTCTGCCTCCATCCTGTCATACTGCAGCTGAAAGTCAGCTGCATCCTGCTTCCTCTGGGTTTCCAGCATCTGGATGTCTGTGCGGCCGATATGGATCTGGGATTCGTAGCTGAGCTTAAAGTTATTGATCTCTGTACTGCATAGGCTCCTTACCTTTGACATCTCCTTCTGTAGATCCTTGATCCTCTCTCCATCCTCAGCCAGTTGCCGCCGCAGCTGTTGGATCTCCTGCTCCTTATTTAGCTCACTCTTCTCCACCTCCACCTTGGACCGGCTGATCGTCTCCAGCTCCTTCTGCCTCTTCCTCAGCACCAACTCATACTCCTCCTGCTGCGTAGTGTAGCGCTCCTCCGCCAGCCTCCTCTTCCTCTTTTCTTCCTCGAGCAAGTAGTTGAGACGTGTCACCTCATCGTTGAGGTCCGCCAGCTGGCTCTTAGTGGTGTCCAGGCGGTCCTTGGTGGCATTGCACTGCAGCGTAGTGCTTTGCTTCACCTCCTCTATCGACAGCATCTGATTCTGCACGCTGGACAACTCCAGCTTGTAACGGGAAACGGCGTCCTCCAGAGATTTGTTCTTGGCGTCGCGGTCTTGCATATTCTCCCTCAGCAGGCGAAGTTCTTCCTCTAACAGGTCAATCCTGGTGTTACGAATCTGAAAGGAAGACACAGTAAAGATGAATGCAGAGGTAGTTTTAAGAACTACATGTCAATGTACTTGTGATAAAAACACTTCACCGCAGTGTACTTGGATGATTGATTCGAATGGGTTTAACCGATTCATGGAATCACCAAACATCTAAATGAATATTTCCTTAAACCTGCATTATTGATTTTTTTGGCCACTTGGAGGCAGCGCAACAAGCTGTAAACACAACACTAGTCTCGCAGTAAGGTTGTGGGTTGTAAAACCAATAGGGGTGCACGATTCAGAAAATGTCACGATTTGATTCGATTACGATTTTCAGGCTCAAGATTCGATTCAAATCGATTTTCGATTCAAAAACGATTCTCAATTAAAAAAAACGATTCACAGTATGTAAATGTAGTTACTTTTCCCATGTGATTACAATAGACATACAATTAAAAAACAAATTTAAAAATATGAATCGATTTTTGGAATTCTATTCGATTTTGAAACGGTAGAGCTTGAATCGCGATTTGAATGTGAATCGATTTTTTTGCACACCCCTGAAAACCAAATCACTGAAAAATAATGATACTTGTTGTAATGCTTATGATGTTAGTGATCTTTCATGCCACTAGGTGGAGCTCTCGTAATTATGTGGCACTAGTTTTAGTACTCCCTCAGCTACTGTGTGTTAAGCGATGTTTACTTGCTAGAAGAGAGTGCTAGTTCCGGGCTCTATAAGACTGCCGTTTCTTGCCTGTCCACATTCGATATTAAAGCTACCACTCGGTACAACCTTCGTTGTGGTCCTTATTATTGACCAAGTTACTACAATACTGAAGTGGGCTCTAGAGCTGGGAAGAACTATTGAATCAAGTAAAAGTTCTCTATGTTCTCTATGTGATTTCCATGTTCATTAGTGCAGTTTTAATATTAAGTTTATTAAAATATGTTGAATTTCCAACACTAAAAGGTTTTACCTTAACACAACTCAGTGTAACTCAATTAAACTCAACTTAAAACTAACTTAATATATTTTAGGTTAATTTAACTTAACCATTGGTGACAATGAATATTTGACATCATTAGCATGTATATGTGACAAATTTAGCCATTGCTAGTTGTCCCATGTCCCTGAGCAGGATGATGATAAAAGCTAAATGCAAACAAACAAAATGCAGAGAGCAAAAATATTCAGTAAGTCAACGCACAAACAGAAATGTGATTTAAAAATGTATAAAGCAAGCACAAATATTGAAAGAACTTCAAAAAACAACATTAGTACCTTGAGCTCCTCCATGTTTTTGAGCAGCTCTCCCAAGAATTTGTAGTAGTCGCCAGAATGGGCGAGCAGCTCCATGTAACGGGTCTGCAGTTGTGTAGCCTGAGACAAAGACAAGGCAAACTCTTAATTTCAATATATGTCACTTTACTTCACTGATTCATATAAATGTCATTGATCCTTTCATTTAACATACAAGACTAAAAGGGAAAAACATTGTCAGATACTACTGGGTCACCATTAGGGCTGGATCCGAATATTCGACTATTCGGATATTCGTTCATTGGATAGGTATTCGATTTTTTATTTTAGTATTCCGATATTCATTTTGTTTTTCCTTCAATACTGTAATAAGGTTGAGACGGATTCAACTTTAGGAGAAACGCAACCCAACGTCATGCTGGGGTGTCTAATCATGTAACCGGCGATCAGACTTGTCAGTCTGCTTTGTGGCGGTGTGAGAGTCCCGTACAGGAAACAGGAAACATCACTGCCTCTATCGCTGCCACAAGAAGGTTTTAAAACACTATGGGCCCTATTTTAACGATCTAAGCGCACGGCATGAAGAGTTCGTTTAGGGCGTGTCCAAATCCACTTTTGCTAGTTTGACGGGAAAAAAAAGGGTCCGTGTGCCGGGCGCATGGTTCAAAAGGGTTGTACTTAGTGTCTTTATTAATTCATAGGTGTGTTTTGGGCGTAACATGCAATAAACCAATCAGAGATCATCTCCCATTCCCTTTAAAAGCCAGGCGCGTTTATACCTTGGCACATTGCTGTTATGAAGGCAGATTTGCACCGTAATATTTTTATTTGTAATCTTTTGCATGTTTGTGTGCTGCTGCTCTTCCCTGTGTGTGTGTGTAACAAGCATAGTGTGCACACGTTGTGCATAAGCCTAGGCACATTTTACTAATGTGCTGTTAAAATAACAATGAAATGCTGCACTATTGACTTTAGACCAGGTTTTTGTTGGTCAATGGCGCGATCACTTCCCGCTGCCTCAAGATAGCAATACAGCAAGAATGCACCTGAACACACCTCCCCTGTAAGACCAGCACGCCCATGAGCGCAAAAGATGGGCGCAGGTGCATTTGCTATTTAAACGACGAGGGCGCTGGACGGGAAATTGACAACTGCGTCGGTCTTAAACTAGCAAAGACACTTGCGTCGGGCTTTGCGCTGCGCTGTTCCGGGTGCAAGATAGGGCCCTATGAGGGTAAAAAAACAAGCACTGAGCTGCCCGGGAGTTTGTGTTACAAATGACTGTTTCCTGCAACAACAAAGCACAGTCGCTCCATCTCTTTTCATTCTCTCTTTCTCCGTGAAATGAGGCTGCCTTCAAATGCGGTCAGAAATGTCTAGATCTATAAACGATCTGACGGAAAACAACAATTGTGAAATATAAAGTCTACTTGTGCTACATTGGGGGGTTAAAGAACACAACAGGACGTCACACAAATGAGCAATTTAAGTGACACTCCCACCGTATGTGGCGATCACTTTTAGTGGTCTGAATGTGACCTGAGTGAACAGTACCCCCCCCCCCAATTCGGCACAGAAAAAGGTAATCCGGACAGCCCAAGTCACCATATGCCAAAAGATGCTTCAGGATTTTAAATGAGAGAAAATGTTTTTCATTTGGTTTCTTTACTTCCAGATTAAGATCCGTCGATGGCGACTTCAGCATCGTCCTTTTGATGGGGATGTTGAGCAACGTCTCTAAACCAGAGGTGTAAGAGGCCAGGTCCGTTTCATAGTCCTGTAAAACAAGCATACGGTAGTCATTAAAATGAATTATGCTGATGAGTTTGAGGTCTGTTATATGCAGGTCTGCTTACCTTGATAGAATTCACACAGGCCTCGTTGTCCTTCAGCACACTCTCTACTGTCTCCCGTCTCTCTATGATTTCCGAGTTCAGGGCCTTGAGAACACAATAATATAAAGGTGTCAGAGGACTTGGACACTCAACACAGCGAGAAAATCAATAGCAATGAAAGGCTGAGCAGGAGACCTTCTGCTTGTTAATATGGTCTGTCAGCGCTTGGATGCTCTCTATCTTGGTGGTCTGTAGGGTGTCTTGTTTTTTGCGTGTGGCATCAATCCAGTCAATAAGGGAGCTACTGGTCTGCTTGTAGGTCTGCAGCTGAGGATGATACAACTGCAAATCCAGGACTCTGAGGAAGAAACACAAGAAATTCAAAGTATAGGGCCATATCTTGCATGTTTTTTTCAGTTTTAACCTGCGGCCCTTTGCTGCGTGTTATCCCCCATCTCTCTCCGGCCATTCCTTTTTTTTCAAAAAGATTTATTTTGGGCATTTCAGCCTAACGGAAAGGATAGCTAGATATGAAAGTGGAGAGAGAGGGGGGAAGACATGCAGGAAAATCAAGGAGTCGAACCTTGGACCTCTGCATCGAGGCATAAACCTCTCAGTATATGTTCACCTGCTCTACCAACTGAGCTAACCCGGCCACCTCTCCCTCCATTTCTGTTTATCCACTGTCACTATCAAATAAAGGGAAAAGTCCCCAAAAAATAATCTTAAAAATAAAAATTGGTGTACTCGATCAGCAGTCCAAAATCCAAAAGGTTTGCAATTTACAAGTTATAGAACAAATGCAACAAAGAAGAAGCAGTGAATGTTTTGCATTTTTATTTCCTCCTACATGAATTTTGATGCATTTCAATAATCCAAACAAGCACTAGTAAACCCATTAATGAATTGTAAAAAGAAGTCTTTTTAATCTGGCTTTTAATTTGGAGTAATGTATAGCATTAGTTTCTAAGCGTCAATCATCGGGTTTTATATAATTTTTTACAACCCTGGTGTTTATTTTATTTATTAATTTAGAACATTTTATAGTCTTATTGTTGTAATTTTTAGTCTCGCATAAAATCTATCAAAAAAATAATAATTTTGCTCTGTGAAGCACTTTGGTCTGCATGCTTGCATGAAAGGTGCTACATAAATAAAGTTGCATTGTAGGACTTACAAATCTGTCTTTGTATTACGAGCAACAATCATTTATGGAATGTGACACCGCCGCAATCTGCACGTAAGCGGTGCTCGCAAATCACTTCTGTGAAACGGGACTCAGGTCCATACATGTAATGAGAGTCTCACAGTGAATAGGTTTGTCTCGGGACGAGTGTAGGGCTGCAACTAACGATTATCTGCAGCATTGATTAATCTGCCGATTATTTTCTCGATTAATCCATTAATCGTTCGGTCTATAAAATGTCAGAAAATAGTGAAAAATGTCTATTCCAGTTTCTCAAAGGACAAGGTGATGTCTTTAAATGTTTTGCTTCGTCAGTCCAAAACCCAAAGATATTTAGTTTAGTATGATATAAAACAGACAAGAGCAGGAAATCTCCAAATATGAGAGGCTGAAAACAGCATTTTCTGCCATTCTTGCATGAAAAATGTAACAATTAATCGATTATCAAAATAGTTGGCGATTATTTTTCTAGCAATCGACTAATCGTTGCAGCTCTACACGAGTGATTGACAGGCTGACCACAGAGTAGACAACGATGTGACACACTGCTTGAGCCCTGTCCCATTCCTGTATCTTCTTTTAGGTCCTCAGCTCATGGATAACTGTTGGGAAACACGATTGAACATGGGTCTTTGATATAAAATTGATATTTGAGAGAGAGGGAGACATACCTGGTGTCAATCTGGCCCTGGAGTCGTCTCCAGCGGTCAGACAGCAGGCCCACCTCCTCGGTGTATTTGGACAGCATCATGTCACACCTGTGGAAGGGTCCGCTCACCTGCCCGTTCCAGTGGCTGGCTTTGGCCAATGCCGCCTCCATGGAGGCCAGAACATCCTTCTTCTGGTCCAGCTCTGCTTTAATATTCTGCACATCAACAACACACCGGAAACACCAGTCAAATGTGACACCCCTGACCGCTTATCAAGATATTTTTTAAATACACCAAATGTAGTCTGGTTCAACGGAAGTACATTTCCAAGATAAAGCCCACCTTCCGCTCTCTGTGTGTTGCCGTTTGAAAAATCCCTTCGCTCTGGGAAACAACAGCAAACTTCAAGCTAGCAAGCTACCTGCTGAAAATGGCGGGTTTTAAAGAAAATTTGGATTGTGCAACAAGGCAGGCCTGCTTGGTTCTTTCGAGGAATGATTGCAAAGATTTACAAAAAATATGTTCCTGGCATTTCCTCTCTAACTGGGACATTTTGGGACCGATTGGTGGGATTGCTGTGGACGAAGTACACACGGAGATACACTGGTAAGAGCAAATGAGGTTTAACCATGTATCCAGCTAATTTAAATAGCTCACGTTACTGTATTGTGTGAAAAGTTAACTTCATTTAACATTGTATGTGGCGTTTTCTTTTGCGGGGTGCAAATGTTCCACCATAACAAGTTCTTTCCTGAGACTATTTTCCTCCAGAGCTTAGCGACGCCCAAGACGATTGTGATTGGTTTAAAGAAATGCAAACAACCCAGAGCGTTTTTTCTCCTATCCCAGATTGTATCTGTGATGTAGCCAGACTTTACTCCACAGTAAAATCTAAAAAAAATCTAATATCGTGATAGTTTTGACCAAATACGTTGATGTCGATATTGCGTCGATATTGTAGGGTTGACTTGGTGCTTTCACAAAATATTTATCACACAATGAGATTTTTGATAAATAATCACCAATAATGTGGATACAATGACTAAGTGGGTAAAGGCAAATAATAAAACAGCTAGTAGGTCTGGTAAATTAAAAAAATTACATCACTTTACTACTCCACAGCTGTGGAGATAGGTCTGGCAATGCGGGGCAGTGGTGGCCTAGTGGTTAAATAAGCGAGCTTCAGTTCAATCCCCAGACCAACAGGATCAAGTGTGGGTGGGGAAAGTGAAAGAGGGACAAGTGCTGCTCTTTCACTTTCCCCACCCAGATTTTATCCTGTTCTGGGGGATTGAACCGGTGTGCTTGTCCCTCCCTCATTACCATCACTGAGGTGCCCTTGAGCAAGGCCCTTAACCCCAGCCACTCCAATGGAGCTGCTCAGTGGCCAGCAGATCAGACTGTGGTTGTACTGGGCATCTTCTGGGTATGAATGTGTAACTGTGTGAATGTGACAGGTCGTTGTTGCAAATGAGAATTTGTTCTTAATCAACTTACCTGAATAAATAAAGGTAAAAAAGTGAGACTACACCCAATGCAACACAGTAGGACTCTCTAGCTTTCCCACACCAGCTTTTCATAGATAGATAGATAGATAGATAGATACTTTATTGATTCCCGAGGGGAAATTCAAGGTCCCAGTAGCTTAAAGACATCACACACAACATACACATACATCATAAACAGGATGATAAATAATACATCCACAAAAATAACATGGACAATAAAAGAAAATACTAAATAAAAAGTGAGGTGTTCTATGAGAGTGTGTGTCATGGTGGTAGTGCAAGACATCGTAATATAAAAACTATAGCAGTGCAAGGATAAAGTTTAAAAAAGATAGCATTAAATATGGGCATTTAAACTGATGGGTGAACACTGAGCCATGTACTGGTATTCTGTCCCAGTTTGCCAGGTATTAAGCTGAGTGGGGCAGAAGAAACGGCTGGGAAAATGACAGCAAAACTGGAGCGATTGTTGCAAGAGATGTCTGAAAATGTAGTATGTTTTCTAAAATACCTTCAGGGTCAAAGTGTAGTCCTCGACTTCACTGGGCGACAGAGAGGTGGTCTCTTTCTCTGTCAGCCTCGCCTCGTGAACTTTCACTATGTCTTCAGCTTGTGCCACACACTCCAGCATGTCTCTTAGAGCCTGCAGCCTGATGGAGAGGAAATGACGGAGACGTGGAAAAAAGTCATTCCAGGAAAATGAGACAGAATACATTTAGACAATGTGTAGTAGTAGCTTCCTTTACATTTCCTGTTACTAAGTAACTTGAGATTTTATTTCTAGTTTTGATCTGTGATCATCTTAGTTGGGATCTTGTGTAGGCATGGGCCGGCATACGATTGTGACGGTATGATAACCTTCAGCAAAAATATCACGGTTTCAACGTATTGCGGTATTGCAATTACAGCTTTAAAATGTTTTTTTTTAAATGTCTGAGTAAAAAAAATAAATAAATAAAAAAAATATATATATATATATATATATATATATATATATATATATGTATTTTATTTTTAAACATACTACACACTGGCAGGCAGATGGATTACTAATCTGCAGTTTCTGTCCTTGACCACTCAAAAAACAGCTCATACCTTAGGAACGGTATGACAGGAAATGTTAAAGATTATTTTTGTGGAATTTAAGGCCTTTACTTTTATAGGACAGATGAAGACATGAAAGGGGAGAGAGAGAGAGAGAGGGGGAATGACATGCAGCAAAGGGCCACAGGGCGGAGTCGAACCAGCTGCTGCGTCAAGGAGTGACTCTATATATGGGCGCACACTCTACCAGGTGAGCTACAGAATGACAGAACATTTCAGTGGTTTTGAAACCATGACTTTTTCAAACCGCGGTATACCTTGAAATCGGTAATCGGCCCATGCCCATTCTTGTGTAGGGCTGCACGATGTGAGGAAAACATCTAACTGCAATTATTTTTAATGATATTGCGATTGTGATATGATTTACGATATTGGAGGGTATGATCATTTTTGTATCATTATTCTCATTTTCATTGAAAAATATAAACATTTTAAAAAATTAAAATGATTGAAGAGTGATTTTTTTTTGCGAGGATCTGTACCAAACAAAGATGTTTTCTGTAGTCTGTAGGATAGGATTTGTAGGCCGGGACGTCTCTGCAGCACCACAATACTTTATTTTACAATGGTTTGACAAATGTTTTGCCTTTAACAAATGTTAATTTTGGATTTGGATATTGCACCAGTCGATATTGCGATTTCAATAAAATTGCGATTAATTGTGCAGCCCTAATCTTGTGTATATGAAATTTAATCTTTCATGCTAAAGATTAGGGCTGCTCCCTCTTAGTCGATTAGTCGACTAATCGGTCGTTTTGGTCTTAGTCAACTTAGATTTCTTTAGTCGATTAGTCATGTTTTATGCTTTTTTCATGCTGAATGACTTATTTCCAAGAAACGTACGAGCACATCTCTGGTAAACACAAGAATTAAAGTGGTGCTTTTGCATGACTCTTTGCGGAGAAACTCAGATTTACAGATCTGTCGATTAAATTAACTAATCGATTAGTCGATACAATTGAATGAGTGTTAGTCGACTAAGAATTTCTTCAATCGAGCACAGCCCTACTAAAGATTCGATTTTTTTTGGATCCCCATTAGCTGATGCAGATAAGACATTTTCAGACAAAACAACCACAAAAAGATCTTGATCTCAATGAGACTTCCAGTTACCGTTGCAGGTAAGCTGATGAGCTGCTCTCCAGACTGGCCAGTCTTTGGTCGATGACTCCGATCTCACTGCGGAGGAACTGGGCTTTATCTGAATCACTCATGCCCTCCAGCTCCTTGGAGATACTCTCCCTCAGACGCAAGTACTCCTGGCGCATCGAGTCGACGTCACGCTGCACCGTCTGCAGGATAAAACACACACACACACACACACGCACACACACACACACACACACACACACACACACACACACACACACACACACATTGCAATCAATAAGTATTTGGAATATTATTTTTTTTTCCATTTGAGAAGTATTTTTACTTTTCAAAAAGCAAACAAAGAAATTAAAAGATGATGTATTTCTGGCTGTGTATTTGTGTTATTACATTATCTGGGGCACATAACAGTGATATATAACCAAAAGATGGATCCTGAATTCATTCAAAAAGTAATACATTTAAAAATATTTATTTATGTGACTGAAAGAGACAATTATATTGTTACTCGTAATTATTTGTCAGACAATCAATTGTACAGCAACATTTGGAGTTGTTACAGCTCTGTTTGTGCCTACCTCTAACTGAGAGATCTTGAGGCCACAGTCGTGCATCTCGTTGTCTCCGAGGCAGATGTGAACGTGCTGACTCAGCGAGCCCTCGGCGCCCTCCAGCCTCAGTCTGAGCGCGTGCAGCTCAGATAAGCTGCGGGAGGATGTCCTGGGCACCTCAACCGTCTTAATCTCTTTAGTCACCACCTTCACTTCTTTTACCCTCTTTTTCTGCTCCACTCTTCGTCTATCCTCTTCGCGCCTCCTAGCCTCTTCTTCTCGTCTCCTGGCCTCCTCTTCGCGCCTCCTGGCCTCCTCTTCGCGCCTCCTGGCCTCCGCTTCGGCGGCGGCATGTTGCTGCTGCTGTATTATGATCAGCTGCTGTTGTTGTTGCTCCTCGGCTGCCTGCTGCACTTCTATGTGTTCCTGTTGTGCAACTGTGAGTAGTAGATACAAGATATGTCTTTTTGTTCATAATTGGTTGAGGAAAACATGATTCTCTGGCCCTGAAGACTCTCGTATTTAAACATGATTTGCATTCTCCAACACTAAAGCAACAGTTTCTCTCATGTTAAAAAAAAGTAAATAACATTGGAGAACTCCATATTGAAAAATTTAGTCTAGAACACAGTGGGTTTTCTAAAATTGTAATGAAATGTGTTTTGACACAGCTTCAGGGATTTTTTTTTTTTTTTTACAAAAACATTGTTTATTTCCCCCTTAAAATATTTGATGCCGAAAAATGTTTTGTCGATAAAAATATAGAAGTTAGAAATTAGGGGGGACATTGGTGATATACAGTAAGTGATAAATAAATGCAAACGGATTTCATTTGCATACATGCATAATAACCTAGCAAACAACAAATACTCAAATTGGTCTTGACTGACCAGAAACTAACAAAAATAACTGAATTTCTGTATTATTAATGCACTAACCGCAAAAAAAATCTGTTTCATTGGTAAAGTAATACAAACAATGCAAAACTAAATTATAGTTCTCACCACCAAAAGTCAATTATTTTTTCAGGAAAACCGTCCTCTTGTCTTTTTCTGATAACAATAAAACTGCACATTGTATATAAATCAAAGTATACATTTGTTTTCATGCAGAGGAGTGTGAGGTGTATATTCTTTGTAATACTGACTGTAAGTCGGCAGCTGCACCACTATTTGCTCATAGTGGTCCTGGGCTCCGTTGAACTGGCTCTCCATGCCTCTCTTGTCGTCGTCGGTAAACATCTGGGAGCCGTGGCTGTTCACTCGGAACTCCTCGTAGTGAGTCTCCAGGCTCTTGATAAGTTGGCGGTATTCCTCAGGACGCATGCTGGACAGCTGAACACACACAAACATTATGTCTAACCTTCCTGTTGACCCGTTTTCAAAGATTCTATATCAGAAATATCAGAAATACTTTTAACCAAATTATCCAAAAATAACATGGATGGTTCCATACAACGCTCTTCGCAGGTAAATTTAATGATCACTTTTATTCAATTTTGGGTGTTTTATTCAATTTGATATAGCATTTGAAAAAAAAAAGACTGAAATGGTTTCCAAACCGTATATCCTGACTAAACATTGACATATACCAGTGATTATCCACTTGGCATCCTCTGATCTTAACTATTTGTTGTCATAATTTCAGCTTTTTTTTTTTAACTCAAAATTTAGACATAATATTATATAAATGAGTTTTATTGACCATGAATTTCAAAAATAAGTGTAAAACTAGTGGTCATATGACCACTAGTTTTACACTTATTTTTGAAATACCACTAACTTAGTGATATATATATACTGGTGGTAGTGGGGGGGGGGAAGTGCCAAAAACGTTGAAAGAAGCAACACAAACTTTGGAAAAAAAAGGATAAAAAACTTGGAAAAAGGCAACAAAAATGTCAAAAAAGTGTTCATTTTCTATTTTGACAAGTTGTATAGTAGACAGTAACACAACACAAGGGTTAAAAAAATAAGAAAAAAATGCAGTGATGGAATGTAACTAAGTACATTTCCTAAGTAAGTAATGTACTGAAGTACAAATCTAAGGTACTTGTACTTTACTTGAGTCTTTTCTTTTCATGCCACTTTCTACTTCTACTCCGCTACATTTCGAGAGCAATATTGTACTTTTTACTCCACTACATTCATCTGACAGCTTCAGTTACTAGTTACTTTACTAATAAAGACTTTTGCACACAAAACAAATGTAGTGTATAAAATACGATGTTTTATTATAAAATTAAACTACCAACTTTTACTTTACTTTCTCTAATACTTTAAGTACATTTTCCTGATTATACTACTTACATACTTTCACTTAAGTAACATTTTCAATGCATGACTTTTACTTGTAACAGAGTATTTTTACAGTGTGGTATATATGGTAGTAAAGGATCTCAATACTTCTTCCACCACTGCCAAAAGGTATAAAGGCAGAGCACATTAAAGAGAAAGGGTAAGAGAGAAGTTTCTTTATCACGTACCACGCTGATGGTAAGGGAGTTGATTTTTCTGATATCCAGGAGGCAGTACTGCCAGGCGATGAGACTCTTAACATTGATGTACAGCTGACTCCAGATTTGCAGGATGGCCTCATAGTACTGCTCGTTCCTTTGGATAACACAGAGACAAAAGTTAAACCTCACAACAACAAGGTTTCTTGTATCTTCAGTGTTTCCTTTAGGATTTTTTTTTAGCAGTGGGTGCAGGTCTCACCAAACATTGTTAAATTGCAATGTGAGCGGCAGCCAACGGGGGGGTGCATTATGTCGGCAGGATAATTTAAAAGGCAACTGTGACTACATTGTGCATCTGCCCTATTTCTGATACCATGGCGGCAGAAATTTTGCCATGGCGGGCCGCCACTACAAAATCAACATAGAGGAAACACTGATCTTCTTAGCAGCAAAAGCAAACTAATTTCGCATCTTAGGCTATGTTCAGACCAAAAAAAGCAATCCAGCAATTTGCCGCAGGGTTGTGCGGCGGTGTGGGAGTGTCATCCTGTTGTGTTCTTTAACCCCTCCCCCCCAATGTAGCACAAGTAGACTTTATATTTCACAGTTACTGTTTTCCGTCAGATCGTTTATAGATCTCGGCATTTCCAAACCACACTTGAAGGCTGCTTCATTTCACGGAGAAAGAGAAAAAGAAAAGAGACGAGCGAAGACAGATCAACTATACTTTGTTGTTTTGCAAATATCCAGCTGTTACACAAATTCCTGGGCAGTTCAGTGCTTGTGTTTGGTGTTTTAAAACTTTCTTGTGGCAGCGATAGAGGCAGTGATGTTTCCTGTTTACTGTACGGGACTCTCACACCGCCACAAAACCGACTGACAAGTCTGATCGCCGGTTACTTGATTGGCCACAGCAGCGTTCTCCAAAAGTTGAGTTGGTCACAACTTTTCGCCACATGCTGCTGCAGTTTTTTTTTTTGTCTCCCCCCCTGCGGCAATTTCCACCGCAGCCTTAATGCACTGCCCCCGTTCGATACAAATGCAAGGACCTGCGTTTTTGCCGCACCATCTGACGGACGACGCAGGCTGTGTGAATGCAGACTTACTTGTTGGCCAGACTGATGCTGAGCGGGTTGGGAGGCGGTACGATCAGGCACACAGAGGGTACCAACATATCCAGTCCTCCCGGGCCTGTCACGTTCCACTTACTGCGTTGACTGTTGTCCTTTAGGATCGCCTCATTTCCCTTACAGATCACCTTCTGCGGAGTCCAATAAAAATACATTCCATCAGTAAGTAAATAAAGAAACAACATCAAATCTGGCAAGACAAGTCTTTGAAAGTTTTTAAAAATACTATCAGATTTTCTTTTTTAAAAACACATTTTAAAGGCTATAACAATTTCCGTACAGATTAGACCTCCTTACAGCTGTGTATATGTGGCGTAATTCCACCCACCCAACATGCCTTCATCCTACACTGGTTACAGAAAATTAGCCTAACAAAATTGTCACTCATCTTTCCTATGATGTGACAAGAGCGTGTGAATGAAACATTAGATTGTTACATTTTACTAATTTAGAGGCTGGCCGGCCGGCTAGTAAGCTAGCTTGCTTGCTAGAGGGCTAATTGTTTAGCGGTGCAGAGGGCGCAGAGAGAGGTCTATTACGGTCTTTATATTGTATTTCACGGTATAGGGTATAAGTTTATTAACGTTAGTTTATTTTTTAATGTGTAGGTATGTAGATCTTTTAAAATACATGTTATGTTTAAATAATACACCAACACAAGTAGTTATGTATATCTTGTACGTTTGCCATCTTGTGGACATAATCGTTCATACCTATATGTTTTTTAGAAGGAACATTCGAATGTCATTTTTGACAGCTCTTATGTCTATTGGATTGATCAGATGAGACGAAAAATGAAAAGAGCCTTCTGTGGGCGCTCTCACAGCCGTTTCTTTGTTTTCAAGCAGAACAGCCAATCAGATGGATTGGCTGTTCAGCTGACTGTGGCCTATTGTGGCCGACGGCGATAAAGGCCGACGCGTGGCGACGGTGCGGGACACACCACACAAATTAGGACCTTTCGAAAACTGACCTGGTCTTGTTTGAAGTCACACAGGGCTTTGACGATGGTGGGGTTGCTGCTCTTCTCTTCAGGGTTTCTGGGTTTCAGCCTCACAATGCTCCTGGACTTGCTGACCAGATGTTGAACCTGCCTCTTGTTTTCCATAATCTTCTCTTTCTCCCTCTGGAGATTTTAAAATAAAACAAAAGAAGAAGATCAGAAACAATAATAATGCAGATCAAAAAATAATAATTACAAACTGTAGCTCTTCTGTGGCTTTTTCAAACAGAAAAAGGTGATAATATAAAAAACTAAACTAATAAAATACACAATGTGGAAATAATAAAATTGAAGAAGGTAGACACAATAAACACAACAGGACAAAACAGCTTACGGCAATTAAAAGGCAAAATTATAAAAGGTGGTGAGTTTTGACCATCTACAGACTCAGACATTCTGACATTATATGAGAAATAAAAAAAAGAAAAAGCTTTTGTACCTCCAGACCCTTGAGGAGCTCCACTAGGTTCTCCAGTGGAGTGTTCTTGTCACAGGTGAATCTCTTACGGACCGTCTCATGTTCCTTCTGCAGAATGCTGTACGTCTCATTGGCCTCTTTGAAGAACTGAGATACATAAAAGAAATGATTAGGAATACATTATAGGGGCTTCCTACAGTGTTACTTAGAGGGAGCGGCCCGCTTTACTTGACATTAGTCGGCTAACATCAGAAAAAAATGAATGCACTTTTATGAAATATTATATTAACCCTCAGGGGAATACAAGCTGAGCAATCAACGACCATTCAAGTCAACGTTCGATATTCCACCAACTGCGCCACGGCGCGTCCCAGAAGGGTGCGTGAAGTGGCTCTCCGCTCCACTAAATATACGCGCCAGGTCTACTTTCACGCAAGCCGCGGGAAGTTCGGACAGCCAGGCAGGCTGTGAAACAGCGGGACTATCCAGTCAATTTACCAAAAACCCCCCCAAATATCATTTATGTCTCCTTTACAACACCACGGACAACAAGAGATTCATCTCTCCTGAGGGAAATATCTGTCACTTAAGCCATTAAATGCCCCACTGTGTTGACAAGCTACTTGCTAGTCAGTATCGGCCTGATATCCAATATCAGTATCGGATCAGTGCATCCCTATTCATTAGAGTGTTTTTAAGTGTTATGTTTCGTCATGTTACCTGGCTGTAGGCTGCATTCTCCTTCAGATGAATGTCAATGCACTTGGTGATTTGAAGAAGCCAACTCCACTGAGTCTGCAGAGTGTCCTTGTAAGCCTACAAAACAAAGACAAAAACTAGAATCTGAGGACTCTGATGAAGATGTAACTCTACATCGAAACGTTAGTCACTGTTTTGCACCTTAAGTAATAAAAGTATCAAGTAAGAAGACATCTGTGCTGCACCGGCTATTTTTTGTCACTTTATACCGTTTTTGTCCAGCCTTGGTTGCACTGGATTGTTGTGGTCTGCAGAAGCGCAGAGAACTTCCTCTTTTTTTTTTTACTAGAATCACCGCCTTGCGGTTGTCTGCCTCCACCAACCAGTCAAGTTGCAGTTTACATTCCATGTCTGTCCAGACTCATATAATATACAGTATGTAGTGAAGACTTTGAAGCTATTTCATAAAAAATATTAAGTGTATGTTTTGGCAAAACATGGATGCTTTACACGCAAAAAAATTATACAATCAACACAGTTTTAAGGTGGGCACCCAATATTGGTGTCCCCAGTTCAGTATCCGACCAAATGTAAAGTATGGTCACAATCTCCCCTTCTGTCCCTGAATTATGGTGTTTAATAATGGCCAGAAAAGTGTTTTTGCAGAACAATATGATGTCACAGTGGAGTTGACCTTTTGGATATAAAATGTCATCATCTCCTCAATTTATCCTATTAGACATTTGTCTAAGTGGACGTTTGTGCCAAATTTGAAGACATTCCCTCAAGGCGTTACTGAGATATCGCGTTCATGAGAATGGGACAGACGTGAGGTCTTTTGGTCCATAACTTTTGACCACCAAAATCTTACCAGTTCATCCTTGAGTCCAAGTGGACATTTGTGCCAAATGTGAAGAGATTCCCTCCAGGGGTTACTGAGATATCGCATTCACAAGAATGGGATAGATGGACATACATATGTACTGACAGACAACCCGAAAACATCATTCCTCCAGCCACGGCTTTTGCCACGCGAAAGCATAATAAACAATAAGGCTCCCAATTATATGAATGCATGTAAACACTGTGTTTGGTCTGATGATGAAGGGATCGCTCCACACCTCAATCTTGTCTGAAGCCGGGTGGTTGTTCTTCAGGAGGGCATCTACTCTGGCTGTCAGCTTATTCAGGTCCTTCTCTTTGTCCTCCAGGGCACTCATCAGCTTCTGTTACATAAGAAGAGGTTTAGTAATCACACAGAAAACTTCTGTGGCTTTGCTCTAAGTGGATGACTGACTGCAGCTGCCAAATATCCAATGTATCACAGATGATTGCTCCCTTATGAGACGCAGATTAACTCCATAAAAAGGCATTAGCGTAATTTAGATTTACAAGATTGCCAAGAATGTTAATCGACTAGAAAGAAGCTCTTAAAAATTGAAATTAAACATGGATTTCTGTAGCGTCAAGGCATCAAAATAAACCCAATTCTCTCCTGGTTCTCGCTGAACCTTTGATCCTTTAATGGTTTTACTAACCGAGTAGCTCTCCTGCTTCTGTGGGATGTACTGGTCGATGTTCTTGTCTCCCCAGTCGAACATCAGCTCCTCCTCCTCCCTGTCGTTCACCCACATGATCTCTTTGGACATGTCCTGAATGACGCTCTTGAGTTCTTGCAGCTGCTCGATCCGACCGATTGACATTTGCTAGCAAGAGAGACGAGAGTATGTTTAGATACAACAATTTACCTGGAAATACACAACACAAGTAGTGATTAGCTAACAGAGTATTTTGCTATTTCTTTTACCTGTAGACTGTCCCATTCCTGATCCAGAGCGTGAATATTTCCCTTGTCTCCTTTCCTAAACTGTGGCAAGAAAATCAACTTCAGTTAATGAAAGACTAGTCTCACATAGCCAGACCTTCCTCCACAGCGCTGCGGAGGAGGGTCTGGCTAGTCAGCACAGCATTTGGGATGGGAGAAAAATGTGCTCTGACTTATTGGCATTTCTTTAAACCAATCACAATCGTCTTGGGCGGTGCTAAGCGCCGGACGGAGCCACAGTGGCTCTGCAAAATAGCCTGGTGGAACATGTGTCCGTTCAAAAGTTATTTTAGTGGTGCAACAGAAAACTCAGATTCAGATAGTCTAGCTAGCTGTCTGGATTTACCCTGCAGAGATCTGAGGAGCAGTTAACCATAGTCCTCAGAAATCAGCCGTAGCTCAAATTACAACACAAAGAAAGAGGAAGGTGAGGGGCATCCCGCGTAATTTCTGACGGCACCTGAACAATCCCGGAAATGAAACGTCGTCAATATAGACTAGTGCAAGACACTTTTCAGAAGTTATCTTCAAATAGCCTGTGGCGGTGTGGCCGGGTTGGCTCAGTGGCTAGAGCAGGTGCACATGTACTGAGAGGTTTATGCCTTGACAGAGGCAGAGGTCCAGGGTTCGAATCCGACCTGTGACAAATTTCCTGCATGTCTTCCCCCCCCCTCTCTCTCTCTCCTTTCTCACCTAGCTGTCCTGTCAAAAATTAAAGGTGGAAAAGCCCACAAAATTAATCTTAAAAAAATATATATATAAAATAAAATAGCCTGTGGAGTGAAATATATGGGCATTTACCAGTTAGGGAGGTCTCAAAAGATGCTATGGAGTTGCAATATTGGAAATGTAGGATCCAGTGATTTAAACAAAAAATAACTCTTGACCTCTGCTGTTTCTACTTTGATTATTCTTTTATTAATCTGTCTTTTGTGAGTTTATACTAACTAGTAAATCCCTGAAGTACTGTACCAATACTATATCACCTACAACTAATTCCCCTTTAAGTGTTTTCTCTGGTATAGGAAAGTCACATTAATTGATATTTAATTAATATTCACTCGAACATTCTATACTCAGTGTAGGTTGCATCCAGGGCTATTTTCTCATATATTAAAGCGCCAGAAAAAAAAGTTGAATGATGTATCCTGTGATTATCCATCACTGTGTGCATTTTGATGCAGATCCAGATCCAGATACCGATTTACAATTTGTAAACATTTTATTTCATTGAGATATGAATAACATTTAGAGCTTTTGGGGGAGGTACATTATTTGCGCTCTCTCACAAATTTGTGTTACTCGGACTTCTGTTTCCAACAATACCATATATGCCATTGTGATGATAAATGTGCCAGGCTGAACCCACCAGGTCGCCTTTGGCTCGCTCCACCTCACTGGCCCTCTGGATTGAGCTGTGAAAGTTCTGGTGGCTGCTGAGCTGCTGCTTGATGGCTGCAGGATCGTCTCCCCAGGAAGCCGTTTCTATCAGACGCTGAAACACGTAAATCATATTTGATCAGCAGAAACAATAACAATAAGAACACTGCTGCAGCTAAAAACTTTCCCTTAACCCTTGTGTTATCCTCGGGTCAAATTTTACCCGTTTCTCGTTTTTGTTCAACCAAACTGCCCAAAAATAACTTGAATGCATGGATGTACATTGTATGGATACAACGTTCTTCGCAGGTAAAATTAATGATTACTTCCATTGAATTTTGTGTGTTTTATCCAATTTTATGGCATTTGAAAAAAAAATGTTGACAAGGTTTTAAAACAGTATCCAGACTAAATGTTGACATTAACCAGTCTGTGATTATCCACTCAGCATCCTCTGATCTGAACTATTAGTTAAAATAATTTATAATTTCTACTTTTTGTAACTCAAAAATGATGTATAATGTCATAAATTAGGTTTATTGACCATAAATTTAAAAAAAAAAAAGCATTAAAATAAGCAAGAACATTTTTAAAAAAGTGTCTAAAGAATAAAAAAGAAATAATAATAAAAAACGACAAAAACGTTGGGTAAAAAATACGTCAAAAAAAGTTAATTTTCAATTTTGACCCTTTAGGACAACAAGTTCATGGTTGACGGGAAGACAACACAAGGGTTAATTTTACTTTCTTGTAGTTCATTTTGAGGCGGACAGCAAAACCCTTCTGACGCACATCTTGCAGCCCAGGGAGGGAGTTTCAAGGGTTTCCAAATATGTGTTTATGTCACCAGCAGGTGGTGGCAGAGAAACAAGTTGGGTCAGGATTTGTTTTTTTCATTTTGCGAATTCCTGATTACGAGCCTCTTCACCAAAAACATCGCAGGAATCTACCAGAAAGCAAATTGCTTTGAGAATTGAAGACAAAACAAAACCTTTTAATGTCTTTTTCACTGCAGAAGCTCCCAAAAACTTGGGTATGTCCACTTGTGTGTTCTTGTTTTTCTGTCAGTTCCTCATGAAAATAATTATTCTTAATAGCAGACATAATTGCAACGAGCATTACCACTTCCTCAATCCAGTGTCTCTAACAACATAGAACAGATGAATGCATTCATGTCTAAACTCTGTTGTGTGCACAGTATGCAGAGTTCTGTGAGTCAGTTCACCAACACTGTTTATTCCTTTACCTTAAAGTGACACGACACAAATCTATTTTTTTTTTTTTTTTTTATAGTGAATGACCTTAAAGGAGGCTTAAAGGAACACGGCGACTTATTGGGACTTTGTCTTATTCCCCGTATCCCCCAGAGTTAGATAAGTCCATACATACCCTTCTCATCTCCTTGCGTGTCGTAACTCTGTCTGACGCCCCCAGCGCTAGCCTAGCTTAGCCCAGATCCTGGAGGTAACCGGCTCTATCTAGCCTACTGCTCCCAATAAGTGACAAAAAAAACGCCAACATTTTCCTATTTACATGTTATGATTTGTATAGTCACAGCAAATGTTGGCAAATGTTGGCGTTATTTTGTCACTTATTGGGAGCAGTAGGCTAGATGGAGCCGGTTACATCCAGGATCTGTGCTAAGCTAGGCTAGCGCTGGGGGCGTCAGACAGAGTTACGACACGCAAGGAGATGAGAAGGGTATGTATGGACTTATCTAACTCTGGGGGATACGGTGAATAAGCTAATGTCCAAATAAGTCGGCGTGTTCCTTTAAAAAGTGTCTGTAAATGCATCGAGCTACCATATACTCAGGTCTTCCACTCAGGTGAAGAGCCTCGGTGTCATCCTCGATAGCACACTTTCTTTTGAAAAACACATCAATAATCTCACCCGGTCTGCTTATTTCCACTTAGGAACCATACACCGCCTTTGTCCATCACTTACACCCAATAATACTGCTATTCTCATCCACGCTCTTGTCACCCGTATTGATTATTGTAACTCCCTCCTCTCTGGTTTACCCCACATGTCCATCCATAAACTACAATTGGTTCAAAACCCAGCTGCCAGTATTATCACCAGAACCCCAGCCAATGAACACGTTACTCCACTCCTCAAACAACTGCACTATCCCCCTATCCAATACCATATTGACTTTAAGATTCTTCTTCTCACCTTCAAAGCTCTCCATAATCTTGCTCCTCCATACCTCTCTGAACTCCTTCAGCCATACACTCCATCCCAAACTCTCCGATCCTCCTCTTCCTCACTGCTTTCCACTCCTTCTGCCCGCCTGTCCACAATGGGGACCCTTCAGCCATTCTGCCCCTCGCCTCTGGAACTCCCTCCCGCTATCCATCCGTACCATAGAGTCTCTCCCCACCTTTAACACCTCCCTCAAAACCCACCTAATCCGAAAGGCCTACCCCAAATGACTCCGCTCTCCATCAAAATCATGGATAGATTGCTTTCTTTTAATTTTCTATCTCAATCTTTTAAATGTGTTTGTTTTAATTTAATTATATTTGCCTTTTTAACTGTATTTTTGCTTGTTTTAACTGTAAGATGTCCTTGAGTGCTATGAAAGGTGCCCATAAATAAAATGTATTATTATTATTATTATTATTATTATTATTATTATTATATATCCACATTGTCCTTTTTGCGATATCTGTGTTTTCATTTCTTGTGCTAAAAAAATAATCAGTTTTTTTAATGCAAATTGAAAATAAGACCAATTTCATTGATTAAAAAAACATGTTGAAAGATATTCTGAAGGCTGGTTGAATGTCTCACCAGGAAAGCAGGTCGTCAAGGAATCACAACATTGTAAAAGTAGTTAAGAGTAAATACGGAGGGCAACCACTTTTTTTTTAATTTAAAGTAACAATCCGCAATCACAATGGTCATCCCTCAAAAATCAAAAGCCAGGATTGGAACCTCCTATCACACTTAAATTGACTGACATGTCTTTAAATAAAAAGAAAACAGCTACTTCTAAGTTGTAAATGTTTAATAATGCATATCTTTCATCAATAACCCAATCTCTCCAACTATGTGTAAAAACATACTGCAGCATGAATATATACTGTATGGTTAAAAAATACACGTTGTCTTTAATCCTGTTTTATATCACTTTAGGTCTTAAATTTAGAAGTTAATGAAAAATATTTCCAAAACTTGCAGCCATGTTTTTATTTGTCTTCCAGGCTTTATTGTGCGATAAAAAAGTCAATGTTAAGTCGCCCCCTTCTTTCTCCCATTCCATACTGACTGTGGGTTTAGGCATGAATTTAGTGTGTGTGTGTGTGTGTGTGTGTGTGTGTGTGTGTGTGTGTGTGTGTGTTTTGTTTTTGCCTTTTGTCTGCTGTCTGCTGTGTTCAGACTCTGCTGCATTCAGGAAGTGTCTTTTTTTAAGAGCAAATATGATAAAAAAAGGGGAGTTCATACATATCTGACTGCTTGAATTTGATAATAATAATAATAATGAGTGAGTGACGCATCGTAATGCATCGTGATATCGAATCGATTCGAATCGTTGACAGGATAATCGTAATTGAATTTAATTGTGACACCAGTGAAGATTCACACCATTCACAGCCCTAGTGTGTGTGTGTGTGTGTGTGTGTGTGTGTGTGTGTGTGTGTGTACTAGGCCTGCACGATTAATCGTTATAAAATCGCGATCTCGATTCTCCCTGTTCACGATTTAATTTTTTATTTAATTTTTTTTTTTTTTTTTTTTTTTATGACTTCGATTCTCATTTAATTTTACGAGCTGACTGCATCACAAACGCTACTACTGTCTTCTGTGAGTTTTAAACATAGACTGTATAAAAAAAGGTTTTAAAGCGCTCCCAAGCGCTGCAATGCTCTCCCTTCTCTTCATTGTAGCCTCTGTGTTTACAGGCTCGTGGTGATGTGCAATGTGCTATAGGTGCCAAAAACAAATCTATGTTTGGTACTGCCAATTTGTTTTGTTTTGTCATGGTTCATGTGTGCAATAAACATTACACTTCGTGAGAAAGAAATCGTGGCAGAGAATCGTGATATCAATTCTAAGCAAAAAAAACGTGATTCATGTTTTTCCCCGAATCGTACAGGCCTAGTGTACGCGCATACACACCTTTTGCTGTGCAATCCATGCCATAGCGTCTTGGTAGCTCTTTCCCGGCTCCTCCCAGCCTCCGGAGCCCCCTCTCGTGCTCCTCCTCCTGTGCATGGTGCCAGAGATGGCCATGTGGACCCCCTTCAGCTGGTCTTTACATATCTCCAAACTACAGATTAGGAAGAGAGAAGGGACATTTGGCAATACTTGTATGTAAATCATTTTAGAAAAAAAAGAAAGGGAGAAGTCTTCCTTACGTCCTGACTACGTTGTCATTGGGCTGTCCCAGATCTCTCAGGTCCATCGCGCAGGCCTTAAGCTGCTCAATGATATCTTTGGCCTTCATCATGTAGCGCTCTGCCTCATTTGGGGCACTGCCCTGCAAGACATACACAAAGCATTCAGGGAGGTGTACAAAACCACTGCGCAGAAAGCAAAATATGCATTCATACATTTCCCTGCGAAAGGTTTCAGTCTATGTTGAAATTCGCAAAATGTTGGATTTTTCAATTTGTAAACTGAGAAACAACCAATATTGTCCGTCACTTTTAGCCCTGTTTTATCCAATATATTTAATGTCTACCAACCAAAAGGATCTGACAGTTTTCCTACTTATTTTTTTATTTTTGGTCATATGCCACCCCTCATTAAAACGTTATGTGTGCAAAAGCCTTTGTTAATATTTTTATCTGTTGGATTTTTTTTTTTTTGATATGACAAACACCTTGTCTTAGTTTTTCTTTAATAATAAATGCAGCACTTTCACTTAACACTGAATTTGTCAGATTTGAGTTGACAGGACAAAAATTCCTGAAGAAAAAAACTCCACGAGAAAAACCTTGAAACTGGATAGTTTCATGACTTTTGAAAGGAAGTAATAAAGTGATATGCAGTATCTGAAAAATATCATTCAACTAATCAGAGCCAGCGATACCAGCTAATAAATCACACACCAACGATGGCTTTTACACTTCTGGTGAAAAAAAAAGTAATTCACAAGAAGTTGCTCAGCACGAAGTTGAGGAGGTGTGTGTGTGTGTGTGTGTGTGTGTGTGACTGTTGAAATGTCGCTGAAGGGGGTATGGCTCTAAAAACAGATCCAACAGAGAGAAAAACAACTTGGTTTCATTATCAGCCTGGTTCCTATTACATGTTCTGACAACCATCACTATTTCTGTCTTTCTTTTTACATCTTTTTGCCAACCGAAGTAAAGCTGCAACACGATACACAACACTTTCTCTTTTGAAATAAAATCCTACAGAAAGACCTCTGACGTAGACAGGCTTCAATTTGCACAACAGTAGGGAAAAGAGCCAAAAAGTAGTGCTACAAAACAAAGCATGACTCACAGACTGAAGGGCGTAGTCTGCTTTCTTCAGGTAATCCTGGCACTGGGCCTGCAGGATCATGGCCCTCTGCTGGATGGAACTGCAGGGAGCAGCAGAGTGAACTTATCAGCATCAAGCTCATTACTATACTGTAATAATATTCAGCTGCATTATTTGTATACAAGGCACAATATCACAGTTTAGACCAGAGCTTCCTGACTGTTTTTACCATGTGATGTAATGAGTTATGAGCAGTTTCACCAAAGACAACTTAGCTTTTCTAGCTTTTTTTAGCATTCATTTGAATATTTTTGACAGCCAGTATTACACAACAAAAAGCTAACTTTAGTCATGTGTGTTTTTTCTTCTCTCCCATCCTGTTAAATCCTCTTTTGATCTCGAAGATTTGTCCTGTGGGAACCGCTGACTCAGACCACACAGTGCGGATGAATGTCCTGTCCTGATTATCACATGCAGCATTGCATGGCTTTGAGGAAACACTTTCGTTTTGGGGTCATTTTTTGTCCTAGCAATTATCTAGAATGAAGTTTATATATAACTTAAAATCTCTTGGGAGTTTTTCTGCAAAGGGACATGTAGTAAGGCATTAATATTAGTGAAAATCAAATAAAAATACAAATGACAACGTTTATTATGTACTTCAGAAAGGAATAAATGATGTAAATGTAGTTGGGAGCTGGTTTATATACATTTTTATGTGTATTACAGTGTTTCCTCTATGTTGATTTTGTAGTGGCGGCCCGCCATGGCAAAATTTCTGCCGCCACGGTATCAGAAATAGGGCAGACGCACGATGTAGTCACAGTTGCCTATTAAATGATCCTGCCGACATAATGCACTGTTGGCTGCCGCTCACATTGCAATTTAACAACAAGTAAAACTATTCAGAGGTTATTGGGCCCATCCAGTTTAATTCCACATACTGCCGTGTTGATGGAGTTTATTGTCAAAATGAGTCGACTATTAAACAAACAGCTCCACCAAAAACGTCACCGCGGTGGGTCCGTTCTGATTGGACAACGTTCAACTTGTCAGTTCTGTCAGCTCATCATCCTGATATCAAACATCTGGAAACATTAAAACAGTAAGTGAGTCCGTGTAATATAATATAAATTGGAAATAGTCTATAGATGTAGTCATAGATGTTTTTTTGTAGACCTGTTGTAGATGTTAAGTGCCCTATAGTTCCTCAAAAAATACAGTTCAATAACAACTGAAAATATGCCTCATTGCGTGTGAATAGAGGTGAATAAATATATTTGTTTGTGTTGCAGCAATGTGTCAGTTCCGTTTCATACGTAAAACATTTGGCGGCGGGGTGCGGGGCTGGGGTGGGGGGGTGGGATTTGTTGTTCGGACAGACCTGCCCCCACTGCTAAAAAAAATCCTAAAGGAAACACTGTACTGTATTATGAGCTATTACGGGCTGGGAATAGTTAATGCATGACACAGTAATAAAAACATCATCATCATCACCACATGCAGTAGTTTCACTGAAAACAGAGGAGGTTAATTTGGTCTCTCTGCTTTAGCACATACTGGATTGCTGAGGCCGATACTGGATTTCAACATTTGAGAGTTATGATAACAATATATCGGCCTGACATGAACAATCTGATGAGAATCTATTATCACTGTATCACTGTCACTGTTTCTAAACAAAGTCAAACATATCTTTGGCATTTCTGTACTGCAACTTCTTGTTACTTATCAGCCGACGTGTGTGCCATTAACAATATATTGAGCAAAAGTTCCTCTAAAACTAACGCACACTTCCACAAAACAAAAAAAGGTGCTGGATGCAAAAACAGAAAGACAAAAAAAACAAAAAAAACCAGACAGGATCGAAACATCTGCACACTTATATGTCCTTTGCACCAAAGATTATCCAACCTTTTTTTGGACCTTTGTCAGAGCCCGAGGACAACGATGTATCTGCCATAAGCTTATACTGACTGAAATATCAGCCCAATCGGTTGATCTGTCTAGTTGTGATTACTGAATCCTTTTTGTGGCTTTTTCTTTGAAAAAAAAATCTACTGCCACAATTCTACTTTCCTAATCAGAAGGCCCACATAAATACCTGGTAATAAATATCAGAAACTCCATGATTTAAAATGAATAAAAAAACGATTGGCCCCAGAAACTAAACATTTTCTTTCATCATGTCAAACATCTTGTGATCATGTCGGCCAGATGACCTCTCTGCCCATTTCTGAAGTACCACAGTGACATACAGTATTTCCCCTGTGGGTGATAGTGTGGAAGGTCTGAAACTGACAAACGTTTCTGGAACAAGTGAGTGTTAAACTGTTGCAGCAGAGGGAATTTAGTAGCTCAATGTGAGCTATAAATCAAACTCAATGTGTTTCTCTCTCCAGGGAGGGAAGTTGCTGTGCAAAACACAGCTATTCCAGTGCAGCCTCGTTTTATTATCACTGTGTATTATCAATGACTTCATAAAAGATTCAGGTCAGTGATTACTCCTTTAACAAACATACTATGGATGCAAATACAATAGGTACAAAGGTATGCAACCTTACTTTAACTTGCATGCAGACAGAGTCAATAACTTTTGTGGAGCATTAAGTCATTAACACCGTACCAAAACTCAATGAAATAGATGTAAATGTCAGGGTATTTTGCAGATTTGCAGAAGATAATCATTACCCAGTAGGCCTAATGATATGACCATTGCAAATATGATCCTGCATTTGTATGGTAAATGTGATGATTGGGCTGCAAATACCAGAGGGTTTTTTTTTAGCTTAAGGGCTATTATGTCTACTCAAGGTGTGCAGTGCCGAAATGAACACTGGGATAAAACAGGCTGCATTGTTAATATTTAATAGCAAGCAGCTTTCAGGCTGACATGCATCCTGCGCCACAAAATGCCCCCCTGGTTCACAGAAACAGGCAACAGGTGGCCGCGAGAGGAGAGCAGATTAAATAGTTGTAAAATTAACCAGAAAATTAAAATCATACCTCGTTCCGCCTCCCATTCCGCTCGACTTTCCGCCTGCCACTGCGCTCGACATTCCGCCTCCAGAGCCGCTCATCATTCCGCCTCCCCTGCCGCCCGACATTGCAGCGTTCACCATACCGCTCGACATTGTGCTCATCATTCCGCCTCCCGTGCCGCTCATTTTTCCGCGTGACATTCCGCCCCCCATGCCGCCTCCAGATGTCTTTGAAAAGGTGTAGGTGTTGTACTCTCCGTCCATGTAGGGTTCGTATCCATTACCGCCTCCGTGCAGGATCTCGCACGGAGGCGGACAGTACTGGACAGTCCCCCCACCAGTCAAGTCGCCTTTGGAGCCGACCCTGCAGCCCGTGTACAGGGCCTTCTGAGACCCGTACATACTCATTCTGACACGGAAACGGCCGCCAAAGCGACTCTGTGGAAGCTACAGGGAAACTCAGCAGGCAGGTAGAATATAGCCTCTCTCTCTGTGTGTCCACCTGTTCGCCCCGGCCCCTTGCTCTCTCTGGTGCAGACTGCAACCAAACGGCAGGGGAGGATCGTTTTTGGAGGCTGGTGACCACACCTCCATGACTCTCCCTATAACCTGCTGAGCCAAAAAACTTATCTCCGTGCTACACCCCTCTAAACCAAACTCAGCTGGAGGCAGAGAGTGCGTTTGTGCTTTTTGTAATTCTATCTCTGACTTTCAGACAAGTGAGGCCATGTTTGAGAAGTTTTGATAGGTCTATTCTTTTAAAGGATTAGAAAACGTAAAAACATTTTTAGAAAGTAAAGACATTTTTAAAAGTGATTGATGTGAGGTTAATGTGGTTAGACAGGTATGGTGATGGGTTGGTTATGACCTAGACTACATTATGTTCTCACAAGATAAGTAGAACATGTGTGTGTGCCCTGGTATGCACAACTTTTATTTGCCAGTGGAGCTAAAATAAAATAAATAAATAAACAAAGATAGCAACATAAAAATGCATTAAACATGTGATTATCAAAGAAATAGTTTCCACATTATTGACAATTTGTATGTATTTGAATGCTATTTCTTACATATTTTGATATCTTGAAACATCTTGAAACATCTGCATTCTGCAATAGGGCACTCTCTTTTTAAATGACAGCTGTAAAGAGCTCCAAAGAGCTTCAAGGTGAACTGTTGCAATAACAGGGTGATGCCTCAAGCGTTTATGGCACGCCCAATTCCTCACCCTCTGTCAAAAAACTCTCTCTCTCTCACACACACACACACACACACACACACACACACACACACACACACACTACTTAAACACTTGCCTCCAGCCAATGGGTGGGATTCACAGGAGAAAAACAAGTTTGACAGCTGTTTTTGAATGACAGTCATGTTGGTTGTATTGACTGTCTAAATATGATAAATGGAAAAAGATAAACTTATGAAGCCAACCCTGATTTACTGATTAATGCTTTATTCATGTCACACTTATACTGTGTACGCCCTAATTCATTTTTTGTGCAAAGCTACAGTTTTACGAATTTACAGATGTGTTCTTTGCAACATGCGTTCAAAGTCACTTTTCTTGAGTAACTCAATCTGCCAAATGTTATTCATTTTTTTGTGAATGTACTGTATCATCCTGAAATAGTGGCATCATGAGTATGTCTTATGCCAAATATTTCCTAACTTAAATGCACACAGTGTTGTAGAGATCAGTGTGAGCTTCAATTCAAGTCCATCCATACATTCATGGATGCTGCTTTAGAACAAAATGCGTCTGGTGTTTTTCTTTTGGCTTGGCTGTAAGTGAAAAACATTAGCTGTCATTTCAGTGTGCGATGCCTAGGAAGTAATTGTTACAATTGCATCCATGCTCCATCTACAAACCCAGTCACCTTTTGTTACTTTTAGGGGTGCAAGTTCATCATTAAAATATTAATATCCTTCAACAGCTGTGGAGTTTAAACAGAGATCAGGTAAAGATTACTTCATTTACAGTCTTTTTTTGTCTGTAGGCCCTGTGACCTTCTAGTAGACTAGTCTACTAGCTTGAAATGAGCTGGCTGAGTGGAAAACTGTCATGTATAAAACCACCATAGACTTTGTAATCATACCACACAAGTGTAAAGTATAAAGCACATGCAACCTCATGACAGGTTCATAGAACTAAAAAGTATGCACAGCAATTAGTATGATATCTTACGAAATTACGCAACATCGACCGGTCGCATGACAGAAAAGTTTAGGCAACAAAAGCTGACTGTGAGCCGGGTACCGTTCACCAGGTGACACTCGTGAAAGTTAAGTCTAACCATAAAAAGGTCACTGTCAAGTGGCGGCATGTCAGTTCAGTTTAGGCATCAAAACGACTGGTTAAGATTATAAAAAAGGTTTTTGGTTTGGGTTAAAACACCGGTCCCCTTACTTCTGGGACACAAACACCCGTTTCCTGGGGGAAAGTCTTAAAGTGCTCATATTATGCTCATTTTCAGGTTCATAATTGTATTTAGAGGTTATATCAGAATAGGTTTATGGTGGCCGGGTTAGCTCAGTTGGTAGAGCGGGCGCACATATGTAGAGGTTAACTCCTCAACGCAGCGGGGGTTCAACTCCTGCTGCATGTCATTCCCCCTCTCTCTCCCCTTTCATGTCTTCATCTGTCCTGTGAAAATAAAGGCCTACAAATGCCCCAAAAAATAATCTTTAAAAAACAAAACAAAAAAAGAATAGGTTTATGTGGTTACATTTTCAAAAAACACCATATTTTTGTTGTACTGCACATTGCTGCAGCTCCTTTTTTCACCCTGTGTGTTGAGCTCTCTGTTTTAGCTACAGAGTGAGACATCTCACTTCTGTTCCATCTTTGTTGGGAGTCGCACATGTGTAGTAGCTAGGTAAGGACTACTAGCCAGTCAGAAGCAGAGTATGAGGGCGTGCCACACTAGCAGCTAGGTGAGCATTATAACGTGTGTTCCAAAGTGACCACGTTTGTCTCTGAAGTAAAGGCTGGACTACAATAGAGCTGTTTGGAGCAGTTTGTGAACAGTGTTTTCTGTTGGAGATGGTAAGTCCCTTTGGGGTGGACTGGGCTTTTTCACTTAGTAAACCTATAACGTGCACAAAAAGATATATAGCACAATAAAGGAAAGGGAAAAAGACTAAAGGCATAATGTGATCACTTTAATTTTCTTTTTTGGTAAACAGCACAAAAAGGATTGTTTTTGGAACAGGAAGTGGAGAAAACGTGATGGAGTGCATTACATGCTTAAAAAACCTTTCTGCGTGCTGGTGCCCCTCTGCATGCAGTTGGTGCCCTTTTTATTTTTTTTTCGCCCCTGCCCCTTAGACAGCCTGAGTCCGCCACTGTTGAACATGGTAGACATTATACCTGCTGAACATCCGCATGTTAGCATTATCATTGTGGCCATGTTAACATGCTGATGAGCTCAAAGTGTCAAGCTTCGCTGTGCCACAGTGCAGCCTCACAGAGCTGCTGGCATGGCTGGAGACTCTTGGTCTGGTTTTCATTTGACATTTTTTCTTCTTCTCATGAGATCAAAACTATTTTTATGGGGATGTATCACCAGTGCTCGAAGTGGGCTGGTACTCACCGGTACGCAGTACCGGCACTTCTACATTTTACTCTTTACCTGCACTTTATCTTGCGTACCGCTACTTCTCGCATGTAGCCGGTACTCTACCACTGACAGAGAAGGCGTCAGTGTCAGAGAGATTGGTAATGACCCTAACGTTATAAACGACACTACCCAGAGGGCACTACGTGACTTACCTCAGATCTTGATGAATCACATAAAGGCAAGCAGTCGGCCCACCCTATCAGAAGTTCGCTTCTCCACGGACGCTAGTTCGAAAAAGCTCTCTGATGCCTGTGGCCTGACCATAACAGTTTTCACTGCTGAAAACCTAGAAACTAAAAAGAAGTGTGTCAAGTTTGTAAGTCATTATGTTAGCCTGGCTTCAGAAAGGTACTAAAAGAACGCGTGTGCCAGAGCCAGACACGTCAACAGAGGTCCAAGTCCACGGTCCAAGTTTTGTTTTTCACTATAGAAATCTCAAATGTCATAATGATTTGTCAATGCAAGAGAGTACCGGCACCTTTTTTTTCCCCACTTCAAGCACTGTGTATCACCAAAACAGCAGCCCAAATTGCACAGAATTAACAATACACAGAAGGAAGAAATGCACCAAATTGTGTTTTTGCAGTTTTCGAGTCAAGTCAAGTATGCCTTGGCACAGAAGTGCTCATCTGCAGGCCAGTATTTCGTCAGACTTTGGTCTGATAAGGCCACTATAGCACCAATAATAATGATAATTATAGTAAAAAATAAAAACAATAAGAACATGTGTTTGCCAAGCGCTTTATACAAGACCCTCCAGTTCAAGGACAGTCTCCCTACAGTACACCACAAATAAACTCAGCAGCCATTGAGGAATGTAGCATGTGTGTGATTGTGTGTAAGACTGTGGGATTGAGAGTTATGAGCATGCATGAGTGAAAGTACGAAAGAGAAGAGAATCAGGAACGGGTATATTACTGTGTTTGTTTGCAGTTTAGGATTTATTGCAAATAGTTGTTTTCCATTCGCATAATTGCAGACTTGGTTTAGAAGCCTGGGTGCAGAAGAATGTTTTACCCATCTTATTCTGGGACGTGACGATGAATCCAGCTCTTCACTTTTTATTACTATCGACTTAGTCTTGGAGCTCTCGTGTGCTCGCTGTGAGTGATTTATGAAGACAATAAGCTGCTCTTACATTTTTCTCAGGGAAAAAAAAGGTCCCACCTTATCCTCTTGTTATTCCCCGGGGATGATTTCAAGAACGCGCCTTTGCCTGTACATAAACTCACACCGATACACACCTTTCACCTAAGCAGCATTCCGGCGCTGGTCTTCCTTTTATCAAAAGCATCATTAATTTACAGCTCTGAAAGCTTTGGTGTCATTTAAAGTGATAGTAAAGTATTGAACTACTGAAGCATGTTTTAGTGGGTTAACTACCCTTTAAGGGAAACACTAAATCAAGACAGAAGACCGACATTGTTATAGTGTTTAATAGCATGTTTAATCTGCTGCACAAAAGCCCTTGAATTCAACACATTTACTGTATGGGAGTCTTTTTTATCCTCAGGTTAAATGAGTTATATCATTTCAGGGTGTGTATCTGAGGCGTAGCCCCAGTGTCCCCACCCTCTCCCCTCTCCTTTCATTCCTGATCACTAGAGACAGGATAAGGCTTGCACACATGAATAGGTTTCTAAAAGTTTCCTGACATATTCAAGGGAGTGTAACGGTGTGTGTGTGTGTGTGAGCAGAAGCTCCCTTGTTTAAACGGCTCCTGGTCAGAAAATGTAAAAATTGTGGTGCATGGACATTAAAAATCTTAGAGTAGGATTCAATCCAGCATTAAAATTCATTAAACAGGTAAATGAATTTCTGGAAGATCCTGTCCACGATCAGGCACTTCCTCTAAGTCTTGGATCTAAGAAAGTCATTCATGCCGTCTTATCTTCCCATCTTAAATACTTGAACTTTCTTTTGTTTGGCATCTTTATCTCACTGTCTACTGATTAAGAACATGGCAGCAAGGTTATTAAATCAATAAAGAGAGATGCCAGTTCTTGCATGTGTTCACTGGCTCACTGTTACTTTTAGTGGTGAATTAAAGAAAATGGACTGTTTATCTATAAAAGCCCTGTATGATCTTGCCCCTACATTTCAGAGATTTAACCAAAATTATATATTTTCTATATATACTTTCTATAATGTTTTTAAGGCACCTTTAATCAATATGTGGGTTTTTTTTCTGTCACTTTCATTATTTCCTGCTTCACGCATTATGTCTTTGTCCATCAGAAAGGGGAGGGGGGCAGGGGGGTGGCTGTTCGTGTTGCAAGTTGTATGTTTTAAAAATAAGGTGCGAAAACCATGAGTCATCTCCAAAATATGTCCACCCTTGTGACAATGCTTCTTTTTTTTTAAATGTAATCCAATATAAAAAAACAAACAAAACGTTTTAGGTTTAGATTTAGGTTAACACATAGGAGAATTTCCCCCAACCTAAACGAAAACATAATCCTTTAATCTAACTAAAAAGTTCAAAATCACTCACAACAAAAGTTACTGACAGCAAAGATATTCTGTAAATAAAGTGGACATGAGGCAGAGGTGGAAAAGCACTCAGTACTGTGTGCATGCTTTGGGACGATATCACAAAGTACAAAGTGTAACCAAAGTACACCTGTACTATGCACCTTGAGCCGTTATAACCTTTCAGATTGATGTTAAAATATTAAAAACGCCCTGCAATCACGTCCAACTAGACTCTGTCCCACAGGCGAGCTGTGGTAAGCTCCTGGGTGGGTACCGGCTCCACACCCATGAACAAGGGAGGAGTGCTTTTTATTAAATCCTACTATCAAATGAAACCCCTTATTCCAACACACACACACACACACACACAGATGTTGGCAGTGCTGTGCTGACTCAGACTGTATCCCTGCTTGTACAGACAGTTCATCTCTTTTCACTTTGACACTCTGTAAGAGGAAGAGCCGTTTAATTTGTTTTTTTTGTTTTTTTTTCTCTGTCTGAGGGGTTGTCTCATCTTGTCAGGCCCTTAGCATCTTCTGTCGGGATGTGTTCGAGTGTTGAGGGAAAGTTTTTAGTCATTAAGCCAACGGTGCTGATGAGTAATGGTGATAATTGCTGGTGTTCAGGGTGTGGCTGCTTGTCTGACATTGTTGTCTCATGAATCAAAGATATCTGTAAGGTATGGGAAACCAGGAACACGAAGAAAAACACCTTTATGGCAACATTTCTTTTTTTTGGTGAAGATGTGCTTGACATCGAAATACAGTCATAGCAATGCTGTCAAAAGCCTTCGCGTTTTCACCAAATTTAGCTCAGAGTTCTTGACATATTTTCATCTGCTAATCACCAAATTAAAGCTATAGTGCGTAGTTTCTGTCTCCCCCGTGAGGAATTCTAAGTAATGACAACAAAACTGTTGTTGCATCCACATGATACAAGCCCCCCCACCCCTCCGACACACAGTTGTTAGTAGCCAAGGAGGACACGGAGGATTAAAAAAACATGATGATGGACTCTTCAGAAGAGGTAATTATCTTCACTTGAGTTTCTGCACGCGAAAGTCACCAGATGACACCAATTTCTGAACATAGCCATACTGAGAAATCCAGAGAGAGTTTGTGTGGAGCTGATAGTCTTAATTAGCTTTGTAGCATCTCATTTGACAATAGCTTGAATGTAACGGATGATCATTAATATCAAAAAAGTTAAGCACTAAAGCTTTAATGCTTGCTGGGATCTTTTGTGAAAAGTCAAAAGTGTGACTCATGCAATGGTGATTAAGATAAAAGACAGACTCGACTGTTACACGCTTAAGCTGAATGCCAAATATCTGTCAAGATTTTGACCACATTTGCTGACATAAGAGTTCACATAATGAACTAAAAGCAGAGCCGGTTTTGCACGGGTGCTTTGGCCCTGCAGTGGCTTCTCTGCTCAGCACCCTCAGGGCTACTGGCCTGTACAGGTAACATCCAGGTAAATTCAAAATGAATTATATTTCCATATTTACGGAATATCAATCAGCAGGTTTAAAGAAAACATTTAAATGTTTAGCAAAAAGTGTTTTTTTATCAAGTGCGGGTGGCCACTAAAATGTACAGTATGATGTCTATCCTCTTTTAAGATACACATTTAGTATCCCATTAGCTTTTTTGCTTTTGTGTGTAATTGTGCTCTTCAAATAAACTTTAAACTGTTGAATCTAAATCTATTATTTTCCAGCTTTCAACATTTTTAGGCAGCTAAATTTATGAGTAACTACAACGGAAAAAAATTATTATAAAATAATAAGTATAACTACTTAATTGATTTAGCAACTTTAAAACTGTTTAAAAAGTGCTGACAAAGCAAACCCAGGATACAAGAAGACAACAGAAAGTAAGGCCAAACAAAAGCAAGACAAAACAAAGGATAATAAATAAAAGACTAACAGCGATAAAAAGACAACAATAAAAAAGAAGAATGAGTACATCCTTACTAGTTCTCTGAAAGGCTATGTGGCAATATGTTGTGCATGTCTCATTGCTAGTACAAACAGAAAGAGAGAATGAGAAGATGAATTAGACTCTGAGCTTAATGAGTTTGTGTATTTTTATCAGCTTGGAACTGGATCCAAAATGCAAACGGCTATTGGAACCAAACACGAGAGCCTGAGCCAGAAGTGGATGTGAAATAAATTCCCAAATTGCTTTAGGAAAATGATGAAGAGGAAAAAAAATAAAAAGACAAACAGCCCTTTCAGCTACAAAGACATGCAATTACCTTCCGCTATAGCACAAAATGGCCGAAGCTACTGAGCAACTGCAGTTGCAAGTGTCCTTTATATGTAACTTTTTTTTTTTTATTGAAATGGAATTTGCCTGTGTCCTTTGGGTTTGTTTTGTACACACAGACACATACACTGTTTGCACATACTTTAAATGATCTACTGACTGCGGTGGACGTTAGGGTGGAGCTGAGTATGTAGCAACCAGAAACCAAATCTCTCTCACACACACACACACACACACACACACACACACACACACACAAATGGTCATATAAAGGGAAGAGTCAGGACTTTTATTCTAGAGGGTTTGACAGACGTACATTTTTAATAGAGCACACTGAATCATAGGGAGGGAGGAGAAAGAAAGAGTTGAGCTCTTGCTCTTTTGCTTGCACCTATGCAGGTGTGTGTGCGAGAGAGAGGGAGACAGAGAGAGACAGACAGAGAGAATGAGCATATATAAGGGAGGATAAAAGAAAGGCAAAACTCATTTGTCGCCTGAGGGACTTTGCATAAAAGGTGACTGTGCAGGGAAATGGTGGGAACTGAGAGGTGCTCTGAGCTCAGTTTCAACATGGCTGCACGCTCCCATGTTTTTATAATATTGTGCTGACATTGCACCTAAACAGTACATCTAAATACACTTTAAACCTATAGAACAGGGTTCTTCAACAGGGGGTCCTCAGAGTCAATGCATAGGGGGCCTCCAAATTATTGTTAATTTTTGAAAGTTTTTTTCAAAAAGTACAAAGTAACATGATATCCAACATAATATTAGCAAATATAAATCCCCACTGCTTACTGGCCTGTAAGGTAGTCACTAAGGTAGCCATCCACAGATACAGTTAATCCTGAGGATTCACTGTGCCACATGTATGTTTAACATTAAAACCTGATTTAGAAAATCATGCCAGCAATTATTAGGCTATTTTAATAGATTAGTATTCTATGCAAAAAAAGGCATAAAGGCTTTAGGCCGCACGATATTGTAGGCCCAGTTTAATATGCAACTTCATTTTATACAACATATGTAGTAGGGGATCCCTGCTCTGTCTGTCTTTCAGTTAAGGGGTCCTTGGCTTAAAAAACATTGAAGACCCCTGCTATAGAAGATATCCTACATAAGAAGATATGTGTCCAGTGTGTGTAGTTCTGTCTGATTTAAGTAGGACCGTAGGACAGCAGAGCAGGCTGCTGAAACTTACTGATCCTGTGTGACAGAAGTGTACCTGTGCAGCAGGGTGACATGGATATGCCTCCTGGGGGTATGGAGACAGAGGAGGGGAGGGGGTGAATGGGAGCGAGGGGCAGTCACTTGACACCCGAACCAATGTGGGTCACTGGTCTCATGGAGACAAACAATGCACTCCACCTCTGTGTGTAGAGAGGAATTATTTCACTCCAGGAATCTCAGTAGAGTACAGATCGTCTCTGATGTAACTCTATTTGGATGACTTAACCCTCCTGTTGTCCTCAGGTCAAATTTGACGCATTTTCAAAAAGTCTCTATATTAAAAATGTGGGTTTCTTTCAACAAAAAAATACCATGGATGGTTCCATACAACTTTCTTTAGTGTGAAATAAATGTTCAGTTCAATACTGTCAATTCATTAGATTTTATAGCATTTGAAAAAAATGTTATAGAAGGTTGAAAAAAGTGACAAAAAAGCTTCAAAAACGTGGGAAAAAAAACAATAAATAAAAATAAAAAGAACTAAAATCGACAAAGACATTGGACAAAGTGACAAAAAACTTGGGGAAAAAAGCTTCAAAACGTCAGAAAAGCCACAAAAGTGTCGAAAAAGACAAAGGTTTTCATTTTGACCCAGAATGACAAAAAGCTGCGTGGTAGACGGGAAGACAACACAAGGGTTAAAGGACCATGTTGGTGTTTTTTTACGTGCCTGAGCCCATTCACCACCATAGTAATCATGTTATGTTACATATCGGTTTTCCTAAGCATGATGTAGTGGTTTAGATCTTATAGCCTGTCTTAACAATCTTCCATTTCACTGAGTTCATTAAATATGTCTGAGTGCAACTAAACTCAGAGGCTTTAAAGTCTGCAACAGGATGCTGCAGATATTCTACCAGTCTGCGGTGGCTAGAGAAATCAGAATCAGAAAGGAGTTCATTGCCACGTACGTGAAGTTTGCCTTGGTGATTAGTGCAAAATAACTTAATAACTTTAGTTTTAGAAGAAATTATAAGCTGGAACTATTTCTTAATGGACAACAGTTTATCCATCTGCCTGGTGCTGCAATGCTCCTCACTGGGTGCAAAGAAATACAGTCATGTGAACAAATTAGGACACCCATGTTAAAGTTGACTAAAAAGAGGAATAAAAAAATCATCTTTAGGAAATTGATCTTAATGCCTTAATTTAAAAAAATGAGGAAAAATCCAATCTTTAAGGACACCAATTTTCTTTGTGAAAGAATAATAAGAAATAAATGTTCTTCCTTAAAATACAGGGGCATAAGTAAGTACACCCCTATGTTAAATTCCCATAGAGGCAGGCAGATTTTTATTTTTAAAGGCCAGTTATTTCATGGATCCAGGATACTATGCATCCTGATAAACCTAGAGACCTAGAGATTGACATGGTTTTATTTCAGTTAGCCTAATAGCTGGTTTGATTTGCATTGAGAGATGATTTTATGGAAAGTACCCCATGCCAATCTCTAGGTATGATGAACGGTATGTGATGATGTGGGGCTATTTTAATTCCAAAGGCCAAAGGAACTTTATCAGGATGCATAATATCCTGGATCCATGACATAACTGGCCTTTAAAAATAAACATCTGCCTGCCTCTATGGGAATTTAACATAGGGGTGTACTTACTTATGCCACCTGTATTTTAAGGAAGAACATTTATTTATTTACGATACATTATTCATTCACAAAGAAAATTGGTGTCTTTAAAGATTGGATTTTTCCTCATTTTTTTTAATTAAGGCATTAAGATCAATTTCCAAAAGATGATTTTTTTTTTTTGTCAACTTTAGCATGGGTGTCCTAATTTTTTCACATGACTGTAGTTGAAGCATGTGATCACTTCAGACATGTTACTTTTGAAAGTGTGCTACAAAATACCATCTTACTTACAGTTAGCTGCACATACAAACACAAGGGAGGACAGGAACAGGAGTTGCAGCAGCCTCTTAACTAAAGTGACCATTTAGTCTTAGATGTCCAGCAGGAAACATACTGAAACACAACCCAACTGAACTTATTATGCTGGCCATTTCTAACAGCATGTTATTCACCGAAAACACAGAAATGGTTCTTTTTACATATCTGCTTGGATACAGATTAAACAAAAGTTGATGTGAATGAGATTTAAAAAGGTGCTGGTGCGTGTTATTGAACTTTGGACAGAGGTAGGCTAATTGTATCCCCCTGCTTCCGTTTTTTTTATGCTAAGCTAGGCTAATCGCAAGTACACAAATACACGTGATTGATATTCATCTTCTTTAACTCTTGGAATGAAAGCGAATAAGCAAATTTCCAAAACTGTTGAACGATTAGAGCAGCAGAAACTGAACACCAATAAATCATTAGCATGTTATGATATATAACCTAGTAAAATTCCCATCAACCAATTAAGTGATTGCTAAAGGGCCCAAGAAATTCCTGAGCCTATAAGATGGGTGTGGTTGGCAGACTGTAACACACACACACACACACACACACACACAGGAGGTGAGAGATGAGTGAGAGCTGAGCACAAGTTGTCACATCTGTTACACTGTCAGCCGCACCCTGAATACCAGCTCCATGCATTTCAGAGGCATCAGGGTAAAACTATTTGCTATCAGGTTCACATACACACACACACACACACACACACACACACACACACACACACACACACACACACACACACACACACACACACACACAAGGCCACTCACACTCAAGTCATTTGGGAGCAGCTGCAGCCAAATCAACACCCTCAACATACAGTATATCCGTTTAAAGACATTTAAGGCGCAATTCCTAGCTTCACTGCACGTTTGCCAGTCCAGCAGCGTGAGCTATAGTTTATTTCCTGTCGTGTTCTGATGATAATAACCTGATTAATAGAGACAAACAATGCAAGAGCGCGTAACTGTGATCATTTGACGCCCCCTCGCGGCCGACATGCAGCACATCATCCAAAAACATTGACATCCTCCATTGTCTCCTCAAACCAGTAACTCATTCTGCCTATTTATATGACATATATCATATGACGCAAAACCTCCGTGGGACGTTCAGTAAACGATCACAATGCACACTATCGCCTTAAAAAAAAAAAAACTCCAGCAACATCACGGCTTGCTCATTTTTATTATAGGCTAAATCATCTTGTGTCGATGCAAAACGTGAATGATTGAATCATAACAGGCTTTATGTTTAGTGGAGAGGGCAGAGGCGGCACAAAGGGGATCACTGTTGGCTGCAGATGCCCGTCTGTGGTGCAGTCGCCCTTTGAAGGCTCTCCAATCGCAGCGCATAGCGCGACCGAGGGAGGGCGGGGCTTGACCCCCCCCCCCCCCCCCCACACATCTCTGCTTCCAGACCCGGTTTAAGCACCGTGTCCCATTGACAGGACGGCGACAAAACCGAGCAGCGTATTCCACCGCGCGTCTCTGAACTCCACACCGTCAAAGTGGACCGGTGATGACTTGGAGCTCGCAGATTCTGGATTTCAGAGACTAAAGTGATGCGCACCTCCAGGAGGTCACCGTTTGGACAGGTATGAGACCTGTGGCGCACATGGATGAAGGACGAGCAGATGTTTAGTTGATCCCAGTGTGGATGTAGCTCCATATTCCACTTCTGCACTACCAGCAGGCCTGGCCCAGTTCAGCCCCACATGGATGGATCCCGCTGTAGGAGCTGTACTCATGGAATACAAAGCTCGTGCTGGTGAGCATGCCTGCCTGTCCGAGTCCACTCCTCTCTGGGAGCCTCTCCACAGCTCTCTACCCCCTAACACAGCTTCTCCACTCGGACATCCCCTGGTCGCTTCAAGCCCCCTCGCCATGAGGACGACTGCTCGGTGATTCTGTGCCTCTGCACGCCTGCACGGACCGGAGACCCCTATATTTGGATCGTGCTTTTTTTTTTTGGCTACACACGCAGGATTTATCTGAGCCGTGGGCTTCCTTTGTGTCAAAGGGCTTAACGTAGAGTGCGCGGACGGCAACAGAGCGGGGGCTTTGCTTCACCCGCTGTTGCGCCCAGCTGCTCTCTTTGTGGCCGGGCCGTGATGGCAGCCGGCCGGCCGGAGGCGCAGGACCACCCGCCCGAGAACGGCTTCACCCCTCTGGAGCACCCAGTGCCCCGGCTGCTTCCGCACATCGACGGCTCGGTTCTGCCGTCTCTGGGGGGCTTTGGGAAACATCAGAAGCAGCTCGTGGTCCTGACCTGGATACCGGCATTGTTCATCGGCTTTAGCCAGTTTTCGGATTATTTCCTCCTGGCTCAGCCTAATGGCACGTGCGTGCAACCCCTCACCAACGAGAGTAACTGGACCACAGCACCCCCGCAGTTCACCGTCCCCGGTGGGTCGCCCGCGCTGCAACCCAAAGGCAACGGCACCATCAGGGAGGGATACGGCGACGACAGCGGCGGTATGCTGTGCGCCTGCAAGGAGTGGAGGCTGGAGCTGCAGACGGGACTTAGCCAGAATGTTGTTACCAAGGTAACGACTGAGCACCATGATAGACCCACAGTGTATCTCTCTGACAGAGGAGACAGCTCTCTGTTCAACACCATCTTCATCATCTCATCACTGACCGTCTCAGTTTAGAGCAGAGCAGAGCTTGATACACAACTGACAAGTTACTGACCATAATATATATACTGTGTGTGTGTGTGTGTGTGTGTGTGTGTGTGTGAAGTCAGTATCACATTATTAATGAGAATATTCATCAACATTTAGACATCAAATTAATACCAAATCACATATAAAATAATCTGTGTGAGTGATGTTCAGTTCAGTGCCCTGTGTTCCACTGTTGTGCATTACATCACACTAAACACTTAACTTGTGCAAGGCTGGACTACCAAATAGGCAAAGTGGGCAACTGTCTCAGAGCCATAGAACCAGGGATGCACCCTTTTTTCCTCCCGATACTGATTCCGATATCTCACCTCGGTGAATCTGCAGATGCGGATACTGAGCACCGAGTCGCCTGCCTTGACATTGTGAATGTAACTAATAGCAGAAACACTGATATTTATAATGACATTGAAGAAGCTGTATCAATGTACCAATCTGCTGAACAATGATCAGTGTATCTTTGCATAGTACTACAGGGACCCTGTGTCCCAGATTTTCTGTCTGTTAGCAGTTTTTTGTTTATTAATTGTTAATTTATTTGGGAATATATATCACACTAAAGCACTGACATAAAAAAAGGTCTTCATGTGCCTTATACCCTAATCTTCAATCCATGTTTTGAAGACTGTTAGGAATGAAACTTACAATTATTTTTCATAGTCGATTAATCTGTTGATTATTTTCTCGATATCGATTAGTTGTTTGGTCTATAAAATGTCAGAAAATTGTGAAAAATGTCGATCAGTGTTTCCCAGAGCCCAAGATGACGTCCTGAAATGTCTTGTTTTGTCCACAACTCAAAGATATTCAGTTTACTGTCACAGAGGAGAGAAGAAACTAGAACATATTCACATTTAAGAAGCTGGAATCAGAGAATTTTGACTATTTTTTCATTATAAAATTACTCAAACCAATGAATTGATTATCAAAATAGTTGCAGATTAATTTAATAGTTGACAACTAATCGATTAATCTTAGTCTTAAAACCTTCATTATTTCAGTTTTGTGCTTATATTTTTCTTTTAAATAAAGTGTTTAATCACATTACAGTGGAGCCAATCCTGAGCCAAAAAACAACTTGTAGAGAGAGTGGAAGGAACGGGGGCCATCCTTTCATGTGTAAAATACAGAACTTTAATAACTAATTTCTGCTTTGGATCCAATTTAGACAGCAGCATTTTGTAAAATGATTAAAACTGTAGGGTCATAGCATTCTAGATTCCACAGAGAGTCGATAAACAGCAATGTTGAGTTTTCCCCCAACTCTGTTTTCTCAGATAACGCTGGTGCTAATAGCCCGTACATAATAAACCCATACTGCCTGAGTTCTCCACATCACCACCGGCCATTTCACAACCCAGACCATCGGTCATAACCAATAATCATCTCCTTCTCTGCTCCTCTGCGCAGTCGGCGGCTCAGCGGGGAGTTCTGTAAATCATTGTTAAACACCAAACACTATTTTCACACAGCTGAGTTGCTCTGCTGTGCTCTTCCTAGACACTTTCAGGGTTGTGCATAAGTATAGAGTACACATCGTGCTTCCACATTGTGTCCTTGGCTGAGTTTCAGATGCTGAGAGCTGCAGCGGTGCAGTGTGCACTGACCCATGGGCTTCAGAGGAAAGAGTGGAAAGCTATTGATTTCTGTTATGGACACGCGTCCACATTCACACACATGCTCCTCTCATCCCTCTCACGCGCTCTCTTTTTTTGCCTTCGAGATGCACGGTTGAATATTTCAAAAGTGTTTGCAGCATGTTTGCACACTCATCAGCCTTCACAAATTATCAAAACAGTGAGTCGGGGAGTTTGACAGACTTCTGATGAGAAAAGCCCACGTCTTTGTGGTTCTGTGCAGCTTTTCAGATGAAAACAGCTGCTGATGTTTAATTCCCTTTTATCTTTTTTTGGGGTGGTTTTCTCTGAAAAGTCGAATAACATTGCTCTCTCTGTGTTTCTCTCTTGTTTCAGTGGAACCTGGTGTGTGACTCAGCCTGGAAGGTACACATTGCCAAGTTCTCTTTGCTGGTGGGCTCCATATTTGGCTACCTAGTGATGGGTGTCATGGCTGACTGGTAAGCTGCCTTATGGTATTTATGTCTGTTTTGTGCCACTTTACAGCTTCTGTTAGTTAACCCTATACAATCTATTCATCTGAGCTAGAAAAAAAACACATTTTCTCACATCTACTCATATCTAGCCATGCAGATAGTTTTGGTTTTATTTGTATAGGCTTTTGTCTCTAAAATTTCAGCCTCTATCACAAAATAGTGGAGGTGAATGGAGTTTATTTGTGCCCTTTAAACTTTGAAAAATTATATTTAAACAAGACTAAGAGTGTAGAGCCACGCATGCTAGTGTCTGTGAGGCTGTACTTTGGCTGCACAGTGGTGAGTAATAATAATAATAATAATAACTTTTATTCATATAGCGCCTTTCAAGAAACCCAAGGACACTTTACAGAATTACTGTGGCTAAACTAAAGGAGGTTGTAAGCTGTGGTAAACATTTTTTAAATGTCCAGGGATGTAGCATTTCAGATATCTGCAGGGAGGGTGTTCCAGAGGGATGGGGCGGCAACACTAAAGGCTCTGTCTCCGAAGGTATAGTGTCTGGTGTGGGGAATGGAGAGCAGGCCAGCGTCTGAGGACCGCAGGTTTCGGGGTGGGGTGTATTGATGGCGGAGGTCGGAGAGGTACTGTGGGGCCAGGGCTGTAGAGCTAAATGCTTACATCCGCATGCTCACTTACTCACAATAACAACGCTAACAGGTATAGTGCAGCAAGTATAGTGTTTATCATGTTCACAACCTTGTCGTCAGTTTTGCAGGTATTAGGTCATAAACCAAAGTATTGGACAAATTTAAAATTTGAAACTAGAATCTAGAATAAAAGTCAGGGAATCATTAAAGGTATTTCAATTGTCGAATGTCTACAACAAAGTTCATGAAAATCCACCCAACAGTTGCTGAGACATTTCACTCTAAATCAAAAGTTTTGTGCCAATTCATGTGGATATATATATATATATATATATATATTCACTGGATAAGTAAAAACTTTGAACTGATGATGGCGCTAGAGGAAATGTCAGTGGACAACCAAAGTAGTCAAAGGTTTCCCCTGGGGACTATGAATATCTGAACCAAATTTCATGGCAATCTATCTGATATCTCTTGACATATTTCAGTCCGGATTGATTGGCCAACCGACATCGCCACCCCTGGAGCCACGCTACTAATGTGGCTAAAAATTCAACAGCAACAACTCATTCCAGAAACAATGGGCCTCACGCAAAAACATTTTGTATTCCTCTATTAAATCACTGACTTTTTTTCCAATGTCCCGATCAGTATGGCTAACCCACAGATCTTACTTACCTTGCAAAGGCAGCTGGATTCTCGCAATATCACGAGATTCCCCACGAATATCGCGGGATCACATACCACACGAAAATCCATCTCGTCATGCTTCAAGTTATTAGCCTGACGTCGTCATACTCAGAATATTATTATTATGGGGCGTGTTTCAACCAAACCAGGAAAGAAAATGCCTCTGCACTCAATTGGATAGACCTACAACCAATCAGAGCAACGGAGTATATGACGTTGCCGAATCCCGTAGGAAGGACGGCAAAAACATCTTTCCAATCGACAAATGCCTTGATCGCGGTTCTCTGTTCCTCTTTTAAAAAGAATGTGCTGTCAATATCTTCTATAACAGACGCAATGGTGGAATCTACACATCTCAATTCTCCAGCGGCAGCCATCTTTGTTGTAAACAAATTCAACCCAAGTGCTCTTTGGTGACGTGGTTGATTACGTTACTGTTGATCATCTGTCCATCATCATATAAAGCCTGCCCTGTCAATTTGATTGGTCCGAACAGCTCTGGTTCAAGCATAGTTGCTCCACAACGGATCAAGTCCAGACCGAACTTCCTGACCTGAAATGTTGTGGGCGGGGCTAAGTTCAGCTGGCATCCAGGCTATCAAGTTATGCGTTTGTTCCTGAACTACCGAACCAATCAGCGTCTGGTAAAGGAGCAACTGGCAGCTACAGGTGTGGTTTCGGCGTGTGACGGCCACGACTGTTCGCTTAAAACAACAATGGCGGACATAGCCAGATGGTTCATCCAATCCCCTGCCAGGTTTTTCTTCAAAGTGCCTGAGCTTTCTTTCTAAAAACAGTTTCCACTGATGGCATCTCAGATTGTGCTGTGTAACAAACCATCTGATGCGTCAGGTTAAGCTCTTACAGGGGAACAGGGACAATTTCTGCACTAGATAATAAATCCAATCTCTTCAGGAGTTACCAGGAGATTGTTGTCAGACAGACATATTGCTATTAAATTATTTAAATTACTTCTTTTTTTATTTTATTTTATTTATTTTTTTAATTGGACATAGAGCTGTAACAATTCCAAATTCTACTGTACAATTAATTGTCTCAGAAATAATTGCTATTGACAATATAATTGTCTGTTTCAGTCAAATTTAAAAATATTAATTTATGTATTACTTTCGCAAACAAATTTAAGTTTTGAATGACTCCCAGGATACATCTTTTGGTCTATATCACCCTTATGTGACCCAGATAATGTAAGAACACAGGTACACAGTCTATAAAGTAAACCACGCCTCTTTATTATCATAAAACAAAAAAAATATTCTTAAATGAACATAAAACTGACAATTACCATCAACAGTCACACCAGGGGCGATTCTAGGATCAGACCTTTAGGGGGGCTCAGCCCCCAATCAGAATGTATATAGTGCTCCCCCTCCCACTAAATCAGCAATCCCATTAGCCGATAATCTCTGAGCTAGCTACAACAACAACGTCAGCGTACAATTTTTGACACTATTAACACTATGATGGAACTAAACCTCACAAGTCACAGTGATAACGACCAATTTGACACAATGTTGAGTTTGAGCCCCCCCCTAAAGAGGGTATAAAATCGCCCATGAGTCATACCCCTTAGGACATTAGCTAATGTTAGCAATCGATTGCGGTTAAACAAAGAAACGGCGATTATGTGGAGAAAAAAAAATGTGATTTGTGTGATGATGGGATTGATTATGATTATGTGACAATTATGTATTCGTTGTTACAGGCCTACATGGACAATTAAAACCAAATATACTGTATCTGCATGGCTGAGATTGTCAGTCTGTAAACCGACCCTTTAAGTCACGCTGCTGTCCGGTATACTCACTGTGGTCGCGTCTGCAGCCTGTGAACACCCCCCGAGCTGCCTCGTGGGAAAAAAAAGTCCCTGTATTGTGTTTGGGATCAGTAACCATGGAAACAATGTAAAGAAAATGTGCATGCCAAAGAGGCCTCAGCTCTGACCCGACCCATTGACCTACTGACCCCCCCCCCCTTAAACCAGGAAGCCCACAGAGTCTGAAGCAAACAATGACTGGAATGATCCCTTTCACATCACAAGCTTCTTTTCTCAGTTTGTGACAGTTTTTTTAATCACTTTGCCACGTCTTTCTCCTTCTTGCTTCTCTCTGTTTCTAAAGGTTTGGTCGACACCCGGTGTTGATTCTCTCGGTGCTTTTCATGCTGGTGTTTGGTCTGAGTGTTGCCTTCTCTGTAAACGTCACCATGTTCAGCACCTTGCGCTTCTTTGAGGGTTTCTGCTTGGCGGGCCTCGCTCTCTCCCTCTACGTGCTCAGTAAGTACATGCTGTCACCTCCTCCGGCATGTCTGCTTTTTTAAAAAAAATGTATTTCTGCTTTCCTCGCTACTGTATTTCCACATTCCTGCTCCATCATTTATTGTGTTTATTTCATCTCATAATTAGCGCCTCATTAGTACAGTATGGATCCCTGGAAGGGACGTATGGGAGAAAAAAAAGAAAGACCTATTTTTGGAAAATATTTGGCTTGTGTCCCACTATAGCAACAACAATCCCTGCAGACTGACCAAAATCTGACTACTTTCATTCTCACATATTGTCATATAACTGTTGTCTTTTAAGAAGTGATTTTTTTGGTGTTTTCAGTTAGTATGTTGATTACACAGTAAATGACATAGTTATGCAACCATTTAACATTATCTGCTTTAATTCGTATTGTTGTTGGTGCAGAGACTCTGTCATTTTTATTTTTTGCAAGAGCATGCAAAGGCAGGCCTGTTTTACCTCCCTGTCCTAAACATTTCCCTCTATAGTATGTCCCCTCGGTGGCTCTGCATAATAGCCAGTGGCCAAGGTGACACCAAGCTAATAGCAATTTCATTTCTCCCGAGAGTGCCTAAAGCCCCCCGCACTGCACTCCCCGCTATCTCCCTGCGGCCGCCCCCCTCTTTCTCACCCTCTGCAGGCCTCCTCTCTGTCAGGCCAGTAGGAGATTAGTCATACATTATGTGTGGAGCTCGGGCAGACTTTAAGCTCGGGCGGTGGGGCGGGTTTTCGTACCTCTCTGCAGGGGGTTCCCGATAAAGCTCTGCTGAACTGCTTCTTAACACAAACAAACAAAATGGACGCCTCCAGGTCGTCTGCCGAGAGACTCCTGAGAGTTGGATTTAATCTGTGATGTATACAAAGGCAAACAAACACTAATAAAAATGCGTGGAATGGTATTTTATAGCCCTATATATGATGGGTACAATATAAAGACTCTCACTGTATGGGCTGAATGGGTGGAGGAAAATATCTAATTGTGATTTTTTTTTCGTCCATTATTGAGATTTAATGCAAATACTATCTATACATTTGAACGTCAGGCCTGTATTTATGCTTACTGTTAATCCAGTGCACACTTCCCCTTCTCCCTCTTTATCCGTCTCTACAGCTTGCTCATTCATGTCTCACACATAGACACACTCACACACGCTGTCATTTTCCTCCTGTTATTTCAGTCTGTTTGCCAAACTATGTATCTGTAATGGGATGGCAATTTTTCTGTATGTCACTTGTGTGCTCACTGTTGACAATGATGGGATAAGGAACTGTGTGTGTGTGTGTGTGTGTGTGTGTGTGTGTGTGTCTGCTGTTTGTGTGAGAGAACAGATTGTTTGCATGCACTTTGAAGAGCAACAAAAACGGGTGTGTGTGAGTTTTGCGTGAGGTGTCTGTTGGTTGTGTGAGGTGTAGATGAATACAGTAGGAGGAACAGCCGGCTCTCTGCCACAGAAAGAGTCGCTTTGAAGTAAACTCACAGATAACAGACACAACCGTCCCGTTAACGGTAAAAAAGACTAATGCAGAATAACAGCACACACGTTTGGATCTTCCAATAAACACATCCTCAAAGGCTAAACACATACTGTACTAACACATTAGCTGTGAGGCAATGCAACCCACACAGTGTTCTCATTATTATTCTATAACTAAAACAACACAGATGCAGAGAGGAATATGAAGTGTCTCATCACTCTACCTTGTTTCTGCTTTTATTGTTTGCCGAGAGAGGAACAGCAGTCACCCTGCAGGACATCAGTATTTTGGCGGTGACACATTGTTTTGTTGTGTTGGCTCTGTAGTCCAGTGCATTGGGTTTTCACATGAAAAATAATGGTTGAAGAAGTGACTTTTTCCACAATCTGGACTGGTCATAACATCAACTTCTTATAACTTATTCCCTGTTATATATATTGTTCTTAACATATATTATTTCTTTTCTGTCAAGCAATTCTAATTCTATTAGGTTTATATTCTTGTCTTTTCATAGTCGTAGTTAATATTTAATAATAAGCTATTGCACTGATCAATCCCTGCACGGTTCTCTTTTGCACTACCACCATTGCACACACTCTACCATAGCACCTTATCATGGTCATTTCATCACATGGTCAGTCCATACCAGACCTTTGTAATCACTTCACAAATTGTTAACAATTTAAATTTCTGTGAGTGATTTTTATGTATGTGAGATATATGTGTGTGTGTATGTGTGTTTGTTGTTTTATGGTTGTCTAAGCTACTGGATGCCTAAAATTTACCTCGGGATGAATAAAGTATCTATCTATCTATCTATCTATCTATCTATCTTTAGGCTTTAATTTGAAGGTGATCACATCTGTATTGCGTGAACACTGGATCCGTAGCTCTTTTTAAATAGTCTCGCGGTTTCACGACAGTATATCAGGACAGTGATCCTCAACATACAAACAGGCAGTGGTGGAAGAAGTACTTGTATCTTTTACTTCAGTAAAAGCAGCAAAACTGCTCTGTAAAAATACTTTGTAAACTGAGTAAAAGTCTTATATTCAATTTCACATTTTAATCAAGTGAAAGAACAAAAGTATTATCAGCAAAATGTACTTAAAGTATTAAAGCAAAAGTACTTGTTGGGCAGAATAAGTTAGATTATTACATTTATCATATTATAGGAATATTAGTGCTGATGCTGACATAAGCAGGCGTTTTATGTTACAGCTGGGGAAGGTGGCGCATATGTTAACTACTTTATATAGTATTGGATAGTTTAATCTATTTATAAATGAATCACTTTTTGGTTGTAAAATCTTAATCTGTAAAGTAACTCCAGCTGTCAGATAAATGTAATAGAGTAAAAAGTACAATATTTCCCTCTGAGATGTAGTGGAGTAGAAGAATAAAGCAGCACAACATTGAAATACTCAAATAAAGTCAAAGTACCTATACAATTACACTTAAGTATTTGTTTGTTTGTTTCTTTATTTACACATATAAATAAACTAAAAAGATACAATATATAATTTGCAAGGGAATGTAAAGGAGAATTGCTAATCCTAAAAACCCTCCAGGGGCTTGAAAAATGGCATTGTAAATGTACATATTTATTATATTATGTATTAGTTATTTTTCACCACTCCGAATGAGGCAACCACGTGTTTCATTCAGATGAAGAGTGTAGGAGGTCACTATACGTAGTCTCTCAGTTTTAAGGGCCCAAAGATAATTGTACAAGTCGGATACACTTAAATAGAAACCAGGGCCGAGTCCATCGTTAGCTTCCGGGCGTGCTCAGGGTTAGATCTGGGATTGCGGCGAACATCTTTAAAACAAAGTCCTACAGGGCAAGAAACGCGAGCAGTCAGACAATCACACAGGTTGTAAACAAGACAGCAGTTTAGCCAATCTTATTTGGAAGAGGAAACATCCATCACAGTTAACAAATCAACTGCGCTGTTCAACTTTGACCTACTGTTCTTACCATAGCTGTGTGCACAGTTTTCTTGTGCAATAAGGGATTTTCCAATTGCCTTCCATCTTGGCCACGTTCAGCCCTGACAAAACGTTGCAACACGTTTTCTAAAAACTGAAACGGGGGTGCATTGAACACTCTGTTGAGTGCACAAGCCTTTTTAGTGCGTTCCATTTACCTCAGAACTCGAAAGCCAATGCTGGGAATGACGTCACACCCGAGTTGAATGTGTTCCATTTACATTGGATTTTCATTGTTTTCATTAGCTCTAGCCAGGTTAGCCATTGTAAGCAATGCCAGTTTATAACAACGCATTACGCAGTTTTTGTGCATACAGACAGTGTGACAACATGTCCACAAATAGATGTTGGACAGGACTGTGTGACCGATTTAGTGTGACACAAATAAGACAGAAGTACTAATAACTGTATGTTACTACAGCTTTCACTACTGCTGATGCACAAGCAGCCATGTTGGATTTTTAACTCGGGGTAGTGCGATGCTGTCCGAGTTCCGTGCTTGGAAATCTGTGTTTCTGACTTTGACCTCAGAAAATCCGACTTCCGGGTACAAATGCCTTTTTATTACCATGAGTTTACATACACGTCTCTGCTGATTGGGTATCACCTGTGACAAAGCCAATAAACGAGAGACACACTCACTAAACAAGAGAAAACAGAACTCAAAGCCGGTTCACACCGTTCCGAGGAAACATGTCGTTCAACTGTCTCCAGCAGGTGAAACACAATAATCAGTTGGATTGAAGTCATGTGACTGATTTGGCCAGTCAAAAACATGTTAAGGTTTGTCCTTAAAAGATGGTTGCCCCGTCTGCATGTTAAGCATCATTATGCTGCTGCGTTGTGCTAAAACTGAAAGGGGGGGGGGAGGCTGTGTATAAAAAGGGACCGATGTTAACAGCCATTATGGATGTAAAACCCCTCAAATTAACACTGAAAGCCAGCACATTAACATCAGAGTCTGGTAGACTGCCGAGTGCTAAATATGCTGCAGCGGCGGGAAGCAGATCAGATCAGAGAGAGACAGAAATATGCATGCAGCACACGTATACTATATTATGGATGATTGTACAGTACGTTTGCATGTGTATGTGCTGTGGTTACACTGCTCCATCTTATTGTGACCATCTTCCCACAGAAATACTCTTTCCGCCTGCCTCTTCTCTCCCTCCTCTCACCCTCTGTCACTGTAAACGCAGCGCCAAATTTCTATATCTAATTCCAGCACCTCGACTCTCCTCTGCCTCATTCATCCTGTCCTCTCTCTCACTACCATTTCGTCACTACCAGCACGCTCACCCTCACTTTCTCATTTTCTCGAGGCTCATTTGAAATCTCTCATCGTTCGGTTTTCTCCCTGCAACACACAGCGAATAATAAAGTCCACTGGAGCTGCCAGCAGGAGCTTTAGTTTGCTCTGCTAATGTAAATGTGTTGATTTGTGTGTTGTGTGCACATTTGGTAGTTGCATTCTGGGTTTATTAGTTTGTAATTTAGCACCAACCTCAGGACCTTCCTCTGGGAGCGGGAAGGAAGGAGCTTTTGTCTCCTTGTATCTTTTTCTTTGTTATTCTTCCCATTACCCAAACTCATCTGGAACATATTATAAATAATACATACTCTGTTGGCTTTAAAGGCTGCTCCTTCGCAGCAGAGAGCAGACGTAATCAGCTTAGCTTTACAGCTGTTACGATGGATTCCAAATGCATCAAACGTCCACAGAAACTTCTCAAACCACTGCTGCAGCATAGTCAACTTCTCTGCCATTGATCCATAAGTTCATCATGTTCCCAACAATCATTGCTTTACCAAAAAAAGGCTAACTATGCTCCTTTATGTGGGGAGGCCATAGTGTGACACAGAAGTAGTGCATATAGCTCTGTTGTGGAGAGAAACTATGAGTGTTTGGAACAGAGGTAAAGGTTTGAGACTTGGGGCCCTATTTTGCACCTGGCACAGCGCAAAGCCCGACGCAAGTGGCTTTGCTAGTTTAAGACCGACGCAGTTGTCAATTTCCCGTCCAGCGCCCACGTCGTTTAAATAGCAAATGCACCTGCGCCCATCTTTGCGCCCATGGGCGTGCTGGTCTTACAGGGAGGTGTGTTCAGGTGCATTCTGGGCGTGCTGGTCTTACAGGGAGGTGTGTTCAGGTGCATTCTTGCTGTATTGCTATCTTGAGGCAGTGGGAAGTGATTGCGCCATTGACCAACAAAAACCTGGTCTAAAGTCAATAGCGCAGCATTTCATTGTTATTTTAACAGCGCATTAGTAAAATGTGCCTAGGCTTATGCACAGCACGCGCACACTATGCTTGTTACACACACAGGGACGCACTGCAGCACACAAACATGCAAAAGATTACAAATAAAAATATTATGGTGCAAATCCGCCATCATAATAGCAATGCGCCAAGGTATAAACGGACTGGATTTTAAAGGGAATGGGAGATGATCTCTGATTGGTTTATTGCATGTTACGCCCAAACACACCTATGAATTAATGAAGACACTAAGTACAACCCTTTTAAACAATGCGCCTGGCGCACAGACCCTTTTTTCTGCCATCAAACTAGCAAAAGTGGATTTGGACTTCGCCCTTAACGCACCTACGCCAGGCTCTTCACGCCGTGCGCTTAGGTCGTTAAAATAGGGCCCTAGGACTCAGTCAGACATAAGCTGTGGTAGGAGCATGTTTGTTTCAGGTACCAGTGAGACAATGAAATATGATCCAGGAAGTCCAGTTTAAGTATCCGATCCATGAGTTTGAAGGCTTCTCATACACCAAAACACAACAAGCATTTGAGTGTTTTTCAAGTTATTACGGCAGCTATCATTTTATCTTTCGTTGCAATGATCATTAGGATAACAAGTGAAATACGCATTCATGTTCATGTTGGAGACTGTCCTACCGAAAAACGCCCACGAGTCGTTTTTTCAAGCAGCATATAAAAGTAAACACCAAGGTTTTTTTCTTTACGGAACAAACAGACCTACGTCACGTAACAGGAAGTGAAGTATTGCTGATTTTACCCCAAACCACAATCTTTTTCTAAACTTAACTAAATAGTTTTGGTGCCTAAACCTAACAAAACAGCGACCATTTCACAACGTTACCAAAGTGTTTAAAACCGCAACAGTTACGTTCTCTGGTTTAGATAGCTCAATGGTGTTTTAAGCCCCCACCGTCAACTTCAAGGGACCTAACCCAAACCTAACCATTGCATAATCTTAGTGCCTTCCAGGCAGCGCTGCCTGGAAGTCAACGTTGGGGGCTTAAAACACCAAACACCGTTTAGATATGAGGTTGTATTTCCTGCCACAGCAGCAGTTTGAATGACGCCAACGCAGATGGACTGGCCTCATTCAAATAAACTCAATCTGAACGTGCCATCACTAAGACTTGACTGCCATTGGACTTGACTTGTGTTTTGACTTGGTAAGATTCTGGAACAATTAAAAATGAATAAGACAACATAAGCCAGGCCTTGCCAAATGCTGTGTTATAAATGTCACCATTCGGAGACCTGAAAGACTTGCATAAAGACTTGTCAGTTGACTTGTCAAGAACTTGAGACTTGTTCAGACACATATTTGACTTGAGAACCGTTCTGGGTCGGAACAAACAATAGCAAAGAAGTAAGATTGTGCTGCAGGAGAAGACAAGTTTTGGAATGTTTTAGAATGTTTTTCTCATAATAAATTGTGTCAACCTTTGAATTCAGGGTACATCCCATAAATCCCAACTGACTGGAGCTGCTGTAGTAAGATACAAGGATTTTCAGAGCCACTTCTCAAGGCCTACAGGGAGTGAGCATGTGGTGCTCAAAAGGTTGTTTTGTTTTTATTGAGTGAGGCTTGCAGGACCCAAAGGAATTACGCTGCAGTTGCTTTTACACCAATGGGACAAGGTTAATATCTTTGTCTCTTCCTCTCTGTCTCTGCTCCTCAGAGACTTGTAAGTAATCACAGAAACATGCGGTATATGTAAAAGTGTGTGTGTGTGTGTGTGTGTGTGTGTTATGAGCGGGGAACTACTGCTGACTCTTTCAGCAGGGGAGAAATACTGTCCTGTCATGCCTTTGTCAAACCTATCTGTTTCCCATCCCTGCCGCTCTAGAAGTCTTTCAGTTAAAAGGCAGCAGCAGCAGACCATTTTCATTATTTATTCATTTTGTTTATGTCATGTTCTATAAAAATGCCACAAAATAGGAAATAAAATGCTCATCACAAGTTTCCTGGGCCTAAAGTGACAACTTCATATTGCTTGCTTTGTTTGACCAATCTCAAAGGTATTTAATTTACAGTGATATAAAACTGAGAAAGGCAGCAAATCCTCACATGTAATAAGCTGGAATTAGCTAATGTTTGGCATTTGTATCCATGTTAGCAGCTCTAGAGATGGTAATATATGTCTATAGGTCAGTCGGTTGGTCTTCCACGGTATTATCTCAACAGCTACAAGATGAATTGAAACCAATTTACACACACACACACACACACACACACACACACACACACACACACACACGTTTTGGCTCTGGACGTATGCTGTTAGAAAGCCAATCGTCTCTGCGCCTTGTTCTCATGCCCTGGGCAAGGTTATCGAGGGAGCAGCAGACAACATAAAGTGTGTGTGGTGCTGTCAGCCATTTGTCATCAAAGATGAGTTTGGCCATTAGATCAGCTGCTTTTTGTTGCCTTCTCTTTGTTTCTAGCCTCCCTTGCTTCCATTATGTTTTTTTGTTTTCCACTCCCGTCTGCCGCTGACTGTTCAGATGTAAGGACAGTGGAGAAGCTGTTCGGTGAAAGGAGGAGGAGGAGGAGGAGGGAGGGAGGGGAAGGGGGTAAGGAGGGTGGGTAAAAGTGGGGGATGGTGGCTTTACAAAGGTTGAGGGAGCCACTTCAGCCCTGATGAGCAAGAGGAAAGGGTGGGCAGAAGGGTTGGGTGGGGGGGCAATGAGATAATCAGCACAAGGAGAGCCATTCTCCACTCAGCTGGAACAAAAGGTTCTTGCCAGTGAATGTGTGTGTGTGTGTGTGTGTGTGTGTGTGTGTGTGTGTGTGTGTGTGTGTGTGTGTGTGTGTGTGTGTGTTGATATCCCAGTAGAGTCAGCGGGATCAGAAACGTCCCCAGAGAGTTGGGGAGTGGTTTTTGTTTTGTGAGGTAGATTTAGAGATGCATTGCCTTTGCCAAGGTACAGTTTATGTCTCTAGTGCGCGTGTGTGTGTCTGTGTGTGTCTCTGTCTGTCTGATCCATGCCTATTGACTGCTGTTGAACCAGCGGTACCACAGAGACACAGGCCTGTGTTGTTTGTCAGATCAGTCACAGCAGTGGTGGAAATACAGAACATGCAAACAAACACCGTACCAGTAGGATTTTAAAGGTACCTGTACACTTTCCTTTTATGTTACGTCATACTACATACTGCTACCCAGAGGGAAATATTGAACATTTTACTCGACTACATTATTTTGACAGCTTTAGTTATTTTGCAGAATAAGGTTGCACATACAAAACATTAATCGTCATCGACTAATATATGAAGCATTGTTATGTATGCATAACTCCCTGATTGTACACCCAGGTACAACATTTAAATGCAACAATATGCGGTATATATAAAAAAATACATATAATACTACTTAAAGCTGCATTCATTGTTCTTTGGCTTGGACACTTGGGGCCAGCGAGACAAGTTGAAAAAACATATTCATCTTGTAAGTTGTTTCTTTTGGGTTTACCAAGCCATCCATTGTTTATACAAAATTATTGATTTGTGAAGCTTTGATAGATAATGTATGTATCGCTAAGTATTCTATTTAATATTTTGAATACCTATTAAATATTTTGTAGCAACTACAATGGGGACTACAATACATTTCATTGTGCAATCCTGTTTTGTATAATGACAAAAATAAAAAGTTGAGTCATTGAATTACTTCAAAATCATTCCTCAAACATCCATCACAGTTAACATGTCAACTATCACCATACGTGTAGTAGTGGGAATCACAGGGTACCTCACAAAACAATACAAATACATGGCTCTCGATACCGATTATATCACGATACAGCAATTCTGCGATAATCAATATATTGCTAGACAATGAAGGGTGTGCATCTTTACTGGCCTCACGATTCAATTTGATTACGATTATCCTGTCAACGATTCGATACGATTCGATATCCCGATGCATCACCTTCTCAAATTTTTTATGTATTTCTACACATGGTTTTCATCAACAAATTCCAGCAAAATCAACAAGCAACATCATAGGCAATAATCGATTATTGTCTGTCACTGCATTGATGCAGAATCATCCAGGTCCGCATCGCGATGCATCGATGCAATGATTAATTTCAACACCCATATAGACAATCCTATAATGATACATCACGATATCGGTCTGTCTATGAATACAAAATGCCCGTGAAATGGTTAAGTGCAGGTTTTCTCTCTTAAGTCATTGCAAGTCCAAACTGTTAGAAAACAGCACAATTCTGCAACACAAGTTTTTCAGTCTTTAAATTAAAATAAAAAAGAACTATAGAGCAACTATGGGTCCAGACTTTGGACTTAAACATGGCTGGGACATCTGTTATTGTCCTCAAACTGCGGTTCACCCTCCCGTTGAAAACCTCTTCTTCGGCTAGTTAACTTATGTTCAAGTTTCCCTCATTCATGTGTTGAGCGCCACCTCGAGAAGCCATTAAGTAGGGATGCTGGGAACAGGGAAATCTATTTAGAGCGCCTTATTTTATTAAAGTGCTCATATTATGCTTTTTGGCTTTTTCCCTTTCCTTTATTGTGTTATATATCTTTTTTGTGCACGTTATAGGTGTACAAAGTGAAATAGCCCAAAGTCCATCCCAAAGGGACTTACCATCTCCAACAGAAAACACTGTTCACAAACTGCTCCAAACAGCTCTATTGTAGTCCAGCCTTTACTTCAGAGACAAACGTGGTCACTTTGTAACACACGTTATAATGCTCACCTAGCTGCTAGTGTAGCACGCCCTCATACTCTGCTTCTGACTGGCTAGTAGTCCTTACCTAGGTACTGCGCATGTGCGACTCCCAACAAAGATTGAACAGAAGTGAGATGTCTCACTCTGTAGCTAAAACAGAGAGCTCAACACACAGGGTGAAAAGAGGAGCTGCAGCAATGTGCAGTACAACAAAAATATGGTGTTTTTTGAAAATTAAACCATGTAAACCTTTTCTGATGTAACCTCTAAATACAATTATGAACCTGAAAATGAGCATAATATGAGCACTTTAAATTAAATATCTATATTTGGTGCCAGCGTATTGATTATTGTATCGCACGAAGGACAACAATATATCGCCGTATCGACATTTTGTCCCACCCATAACGTGTAGGCAATTTGTTCATTGTTGAACACGGCGGACGTTTCGTTTCATTCACCAGCGTGTAGCGAAACGCGCCGTGAACTCCTTTGGTCTTTCTTTTATTTTGTTCAGTATTTCGAGTACAGCCCCTCTAAGTACAAATTTGAGCCTGAGCCTTGGGGTATTTTTACATTGTGGTATTACTACTTTTACTTTAGAAAAATGTCAAAATACTTTTTACACTAATGGCTGACAGACTCTGCCTTTCTTCTTTGATGCATAAAGACAGGGTGAGGAGAGAGAAGGAGGGTTAAGGATTACGGGTCAGTGTAATTTCCTTCATCTGTTTTGGTTCCTGCAGGGAGATATTAACTCTAAAAACTGTCTGTCTGGGGCTGAAGAGACCACAGATGAAGGGATTTTGCAGGAATATCTTTATTTCCTTCTAAATTAATCATTTTGCCATCTGTCTTTCATCTGAACATCTTTGTCATCTTTCTTTGTTTTTCTTTCCCTCCCTCTCTCCATGGGTCTCCCTATGCCTCCCTCTTTATTAGCATTCCTCCAGTGATTCCACTGATGAATGCAGGGACTTTTTCAAGTCCTTTAGAGGGGGAAAGTCATTTGTATTCTACCCCTCTCTTCCAACTTTCTCCTCTCCCTCCCGTTCTCTTTCCTCCCCCTCTTTTTCTTTTCCTCCACAATAAGAAGTGATGGAACACGAGGCCAGGTTAGTGAGTTCCCCCCTGCTCGCTCTCCCTCCCTCCCACAATGGTCACCTTCAAGAAGACCTTGCCATATGGGCCAGGCCATCTGGACTGTACCATGTTACAGACAGTAGGGGAGGGGAAGAGAGCCTGGTCGGGGGGAAATTAAGGGACGGTTGCAGTGAAACGCTCACAGAGCAGCTGAACCGTCTCAAAAGCTTTGACGCGTAGTCCATCTGAAGTTTATAAAGAGGTCTGGTGTTAAACTAGTGTGCTCTCATGGGAAGAATTAGTAATTCTTCTCAATTATTCACAGAGGAAATTCAATACTGGCCCTACCATTTAACAAACACACACATCACGCTCTTCCAGGCCATTAAGGCTGCTGCCTAGTTTATGATGGTAATCACATCCACAGACATGTCGCTCATACATAATTTACTCGTCTCCACCGGTGCACCAACACTTAAAGAATCTATATTTTATGTGAAACTAAATCTTCCTCTTCCTCGCCTCTCTCTGTTTCAGGGATTGAGCTTTGTTTGCCAGCCTGGCGCTTCTCCATGACCATGGTGGCCAGTTTTCTGATGGTGGGCGGGCAGCTACTGATGCCAGGGGTGGCCGCTCTGTGCCGCAATTGGCCGGGCCGGGATGATTGGCAGGTCCTTCAGATTGTCATTATCAGCCCTTTCGTTTTGATGCTGCCCTACGTCTGGTGAGTCCCGCCCTCTGAGGAAATCCACAGGAGGTGGGGGGGGATTCTTGTCTCGCTGAGCCAGGCGATGGCTTGTACAGTACACACTGCACTACACAGTACTGAGCAGCCTCTGCTTCAACTAACAAACAATACTCTCTTTCTTCTATTGTTTTTCCTTCTTCCCCCATTTTTGTTCTTCTTGCTTTTTCAAATTTCTTCTCATCCTTCTCTCCTCTCTCTCCACGTCCTTACCATCCCTCTCTTTCTCTCACTCTGCAGGCTTTTTCCCGAGTCGTTGCGCTGGTTGCTGGCCACCCAGCACTACAGGCGGTCCAAAGCCATGATGCTGCGCATCGCCAGGAAGAACCAGGTTAACACGACAACCGAGCCGAGTGGAGTGTTTACAGGTGAGGCGGCGTTAAACAAGAACGAGTTATCCAAAAATCCATTTCGCTATGAATGTATACTCTCTTTATTCACGTCACAATGCAAATTATTTTAAATTGTAGATGACACTTGTTATGTTGTAGCTGCTTCTCGGTGTGTGACGAAATGAACATGCAACTAACACAGACACTCACTCACATACAAAGACTTATGTAAAGATCTCCTTTTCCCAATTGTTTCTATGATGAAATGCAATTGCAATCAAACACATCAAACATACACACATACATATACATATATATATACATATATATATATATATATATATACACATATATATATATATATACAGATACATATATATATATATACACATACATATATATACACATATATATACACATATATATATATATATATACACATATATATATATATATACACATACATATATACACATACATATATATATATATATATATATATATATATATATATATATATATACACTCCTTTAGATCTTAAGATCAGTTAAGTCAGACTTCTGTCTAAGGCTGCCACTAATGACTATTTTCATTAGAGTTTAATCTGTTTTGCAATTTATCATTTCATTATAAATGTAAGTAAATCGTGGATCACAATTTCTTAAAACCCAACGACAAGTCTTCAAATTGCTTGTCTTTTCCGATCAACAGAAAAAAAAACCAAAGATATTCAATTTACAATATTAGTGGGCAGTAAATAATCACATATGAGAAGCTCGAAGTAGTGAATTTTGGGGATTTTTTTTCTTGATAAATGACTTTTACAATGAATGGACGATCAAAAAAGTGGATAATTAATTGTCTTGCCATCGTGCAGTCCTTAAAGAAGTGACCTTAGACCTCTCCCCTCTCTGCCCCCCGACATCTATTCCGCCCCTGCCTTGGTGATTGATTCAGTGTTTCTGACTCTACCAGTGGCTGAGCAGACAGATAGATGATGAGAGTGGGCATAGGGACATGCTATATCTGTCTAAAGGCCCCACAGCGCATTAGCTTCTCTGTGCTAAAGGTCCCTTAGCGGCAGGCCTCTCATTACCTTCTGTAAGGATAGGTCTCAAGGTGTGCGTTTCATGTGTCCTACCAGAGCTGGAGCAGGAGCTGCACAAGAAACCCCAGAGGACCTGCATTGTCAAGATGATGAGCACCAGGAACCTGTGGAAAAACATTGTGGTGCTGTGTGTCAACTCGTAAGTGTGTTGTGCCCGGGCTGGTACAGTTCCTTTTCTAATCAAAGCTAACATCCCTTGTGTTGGGAGAGCATGAATTACATGAGCTCGCCCAAATCCGATCATCGGGCCCCAATTTAATAAGCGCAAGTTTTGGTTTCCGAAGCGGCCAGGCGCTTGTTGTGTTGCAGCCTTGGAGCACAGTAAGCAGTGCTGTAGTGTGGCTTTATTTTACATTGAAAAAGCCCTGTAAAACACCATTGAATCAAAATAAAACTAGGCATGTGACCCGTTTCAACTCCACCCATGTTAAACCCATGCCACTTTCCAGTTTTAGAATATATATATATAGATATATAAATATTGCCCCTCCAGCTATTATATTATAACCAAAAGGATTGATTCACACGTTTGATAGCCGCATTCCTCTCAAGAAAATCAGTTTATTATACTGTTATGTTAACATTTTCACTAATGTTATGTGTAAACCTCAGTCGCCCCTTGGCAGATGCATGTCTCAGGTACTACCTCCCTCTCCACTCTCTTATTTGTGTCTCTGTGTGTTTGTGCAGGCTGACAGGTTATGGGATCCACCACTGCTTCGCCCGCAGTATGATGGACCCGGAGGCCCAGCCCACAGCTTTGTGCCACGCGGACTATTACACTATGGCTGGCATCGCCGTGGCAACCTGCCTGGCGCTTTGCCCCGCGGTGGGGTTGATGGGTCGCCGTGGAGGGCTGCTCACCTTCATGATCATAACAGCCCTGGCATCACTGCTACAGCTGGGGTTACTCAACTGTGAGTTATCACACAGTCAAGCTTTCCAGAGTTGCACCTGTGCAGTTTACAATAATAAAACTCACTAAAAATAGGTTACATTGTTTTGGAACAATATGTCTTGGATTTCAGACAGAAGTAAACAAAAGCAGCTTCTCATTTTTAGCTGGCGATCATTGATTTTGGTGTCTGAAATGACAACTGTTGATGGCATGTCTCAGTGTTTCTCAAACGTTTTACAGTCCTGTACCCTTAAAGGCAGGATTGGTAACTACAATATATAACGGTAGCAGGACAGAGCTGCTAAAGTTGCCTTAAACTAGGGATGCACCGAACCCAGATTTTTGAGGTTCGGCCGAATACCGAACCCACTGGTTAAGGTTCTGCCGAACCCCGAACCGAATCCTACTCCCATCCTCAGTCCATTAACACAGTAAATGCATTAATGAAGTAAACAACGTGTGGTTAACACAAGTTTTTAGCTGTAACTGTCCTTCCTTTGCGTTACCTGAAGTTGCTGCATTTTGGCTGCTGCTTCATGCACAACTCGTATTCTTTCGGATGTTTCATAAGCCTAACAGGGGCGATGTTGTGTATTGTTTAGGGTCCTTGCCACCACGAGACAAATCGGCATTGCAAACTGAACATGTAGCTGGACTTGAATGGCCTTCTTTTGACTGAAAGTACTGCCAAACTACACTTTTTCTGCTCACGAGTTCCATTTTCACTTTCTCATAGCCTACCGCATTGAACGCTCCACCTACGTAAACACCTTCCCGTAATCAACGGCGGTGCCATTACGTCGACTAGCATAGCGCGCATAGTGCAAGCATAGAGTCAAAAGAGTATAGAAGTAACAAGAGGCGAAACTCAATAGAACGTTGTGGTGCGTTCAGTCCAAGATGGCGGAGCTGCAGCTCGGTCATGAGTGCGTTTGTTGCAATGGAACGTTCTATTGAGTTTCGCCTCTTGTTACTTCTCTTTGGTAGAAGGTTCGGACTCCGTCAAAAAGCCCAATATTCGGCCGAACCTGAACCCGAACTCTGGGTTCAGTGCATCCCTACCTTAAACGCTGATATAATGTTAGCATCATCCAGGATCGACTCCCAAAACGAGGATATTTCTAACCGCAAAATAATACACTTACCTATACTAATGTTATGCTATCCCTTGGCCTTGGAAGTAACACTAGGTCACAAATGTAGGAAAGAATTTTGTTGGCCAGGCATGCTACCATTAGCGTCCTACTGTAAATCTGTACTCCTTCCCTTACACTTTTTGCTTGTGTTTTTGTTTTGTTTTGGAAAGGCAAGAAAAACCTTCAAAACTGTTCATATGCTGGATTTATATAGGAAGCATTCTGACTAGTGTCCTCATGTGCATTTCACTTAATTGGCATGTCCATGAACAGCTGGAAGACAGACTTGCTTAGTTATGCGCTATACGCTATGGTTGGACTATTGCTGATCGGGGAAGATTTAGCAGAAGTTCAAGTACTACAAAAATCTGTTCAGAAAGTTGGAATTTAACAGTAAAGTTAGTTTTACGCGCACATTTTGCATCCCAGCCATTGAAACGGTGCAGGCTGCAGTTCAACTCTGTCTAATAGGAGCCTCCTCTCATTCTCCCTTTTTCTGACCTACATATGCAGTACAGTAGTCATTATTTCAGGCTTCAGTGGTTAACTGTTCAGAGTTCTCCTGAAGGCTTTTTTTAATCTTGCTTGTTATGAGTCAGCACTGTGCTTCCCTTTGTGCTTACTAATGACATGTTCTCTCTTCTTTTCCCCAATACTCTCTAATGGAATCCAGTGATTGGGAAGTACAGCCTTCGCCATGACATAGGTACAAGTACAATTTGTTTATTTGTGATACATTGTAGTCTAATTTCAAGGTCCCTATCCTTTCTGCCCCTGGACGATGTTAAATTAGCTGTTTTGTTTGTGTGTTTCTGGTATTCTTACGTTTTTCTTGTCCTCTTCTGGCCAGTTCTGAGAGACACTCTGAACAGGAAATTCTCGGTGGCCTTCTCCATCATCGGCATGTTCTCCTCCCATGCAGTCAGCACACTCAGCATATTCTTTTGTGCTGAAATCACTCCTACTGTCATCAGGTAAGCCTGGGTGGTCATAAACATAAAATACAACACTTACGGGAGCTTTCTGCAGTTGGCGAAATGACTTCTTCTGTGCAATCTGGGCAGTATATACAGTTGTGTTCAAAATAATAGCAGTCCAACATCACTAACCTCATAAATCATTTTTTTTGGTAGAAGTGATATTTCTACATGGCAAATAATTTACTAGTAAGTGTTGTAGAGTCATAGAAAACCAACAGACCCAACAGTCATGACATGCATGCTGCTCATTCTGTGTAATTGAATCTGTAATTGAAAGGGCATGTTCAAAATAATAGCAGTGTTGTGTTCAATTAGTGAGGTGATTGATTCTGTGAAGAAACAGGTGTCAATCATGGCCCATATTTAAGGAAGGAAGGAAGCAAATGTTGTGCATGCTGGTTATAGTGCATTTCACACTGAAATACTCAGCAAAATGGGTCGTTCCAGACATTGCTCTGGGACTTTGATTAAAAAGTTGATTGGAGATGGGAAAACATATAAAGAAGTGCAGAAAGTTATAGGCTGCTCAGCCAAAATGATTTCAAATGCCTTGAAATGGCATCCAAAGCCTGAACGACGTGGGAAAAAACGGTCAACTACCATTCGAATGGATCGAAGAATAGCCAAAATGGCAAAGGCTCAACCAATGATCAGCTCCAGGAAAATCAAAGAAGACTTAAAGTTACCTGTGAGTACTGTTACAATCAGAAGAAGGCTATGTGAAGCAAAGCTATCAGCTAGAAGCCCCCGCAAAGTCCCATTGCTGAAAAAAAGACATGTACTGAATGGGTTGAAATTTGCCAAAGGACACATTGACTGGCCAAAGGAGAAATGGTGCAACATTCTGTGGACTGATGAGAGCTAAATTGTTCTTTTTGGGTCTAGGGGCCGCAGACAGTTTGTCCGACGACCCCCATGCACTGAATTCAAGCCACAGTACACTGTGAAGACAGTAAAGCATGGTGGTGCAAAAATCATGTTATGGGGATGTTTCTCATACTGTGGTGTTGCGCCTATTTATCGCATACCAGGGATCATGGATCAGTTTCAATACATCAAAATACTTGAAGAGGTCATGTTGCCTTATGCTGAAGAGGAAATGCCTTTGAAATGGGTCTTTCAACAAGACAATGACCCAAAACACACCAGTAAGCAAACAAAGTCTTGGTTCCAGATGAACAAGATTGCTGTTACGGTGTGGCTAGCCCAATCCCCAGACCTCAATCCCATAGAAAACTTGTGGGGTGACATCAAAAATGTTGTTTCTGAGGCAAAACCCGGTAATGCAGAGAAAGTGTGGAATGTAGTTCGATCGTCCTGGGCTGGAATACCTGTTCACAGGTGCCAGAAGTTGGTTGACTCCATGCAACACAGATGTGAAGCAGTTCTCAGAAATAATGGTTATGCAACTAAATATTAGTGCAGTGATTCAAAGTAAAGCAAACCCTTGAGACATTTTTCAGTTGATACAGTAAATGTTTCAGTTTGTAAAGAAAAATGCAAATACTGCTATTTTTTTAACATCCTAACATTCCTTTTTCTTCACTTTCTGTAAAGGTATAACACAAACTTGATCAATTTTGGTCATGTTTTGATTTGGAATTGAATGTGCAGTGTTCCCAATGCATTGATATTATGGAATTAAAAGCTATTCTAAGGATTTTAAGCATTATTCACTTTTTTTTTTTTTAAATCACACTGCTATTATTTTGAACACAACTGTATGTGCAATATGGGGGGGGGGGGGGGTTCAGTAGGTTCTCTTTCTTCTGTGTATGTGGGGGGAGGTTGGGGGCTTTTGTGTGAGGGTTATTGAATGTTAACTGTAGTTGATCGCATTTGTATGAGACAATTGTATGTTTATTGTGCGTTTATGTCGCAATTCTTTGTTCTCTCAACTGCCCAAGACAAATTTCTCCTATAGGAGACAATAAAGGCATATATTATCTTATCGGCTGCCTATAGTAAACTATCTGCCATACACCATGTTACGTGTCGAAGTGTAAAATGTGTGCAGTTAAGTGTCCACAAAATTGACCACAATTGAAAAATGATGAATATTTATTAGAAAAGGAATAGCGAATGAATAGCCCTACTTTGTGTTCCAATGCCATACTACACACTCATTTTAAGCAGGTGTGAGTATGTAGTGTGCTAAACTTGCACAGCCAGAAAAGTGTGTGCGTTCTCCTTTATTTTTCGATTGCTCTATTAAATGTCTAAAGTCTTTAGCTGTGTATTTGTTAAATTTAATTGACAGTGTGTTTCCAAACTCACAGCTTAACTGATTGCCAAGCATGAAAATACATTTCCTGGTAGTAAAAAATGGTAAAGTACATTGATTTATTGTGTACTAACTGCAAAAACAGTACACTTTGACAATGACTATAGGGTCCTCCATACCACATATGTAATCTTTGGACACAGCTCTTGTTCTCACGTTGCTCATTGGCTCCATCTTGTGGTGTGGTTGTGACTGACAGTTGAGTGTGGACTTAGTGCACAAGGGTTCAGTATGATTCAAACCAACTAGTTTGTATGAAGTGTCATCCAAAGTTGTCTATCAGCACAAGTGTTTATACCTGCTGTGTGGCCACACTTGAAGGCGGGGCCAAAACATCGGCCTTCATTGTGAAGGACGAGACAGGATGAACGGTACAGATGGGGGTAAAGGTGCAAATATTCAGTCTCTCCTCAAAGGCACTCATAGGGTGCTTTTCATTATGCTAACGTGTCTCTTCCCTCACTCGCGTCTTAGCCCTTCCCGGCGAGGATGTGTGAGAGAGAGATGCAAAGAAGAGACATGAGGACGGAGCTGCCAAATAAGAAATCCTGTTTCAAAGCGTCAGTCTTAAGCAACGTCAGTTACTTATAATGTGCTGCTTCAAACTGTGTGCCACATGTGGAGGTACTAGGGGCGCACGATTCAGAAAATGTCACGATTCGATATCGATTTTCAGGCTCAAGATTCGATTCAAATCGATTTTCGATTAAAAAAGAGATTCTCGATTAAAGAAACGATTCACAGTATGTAAATGTAGTTACTTTTCCCATGTGATTGCAGTAGAAAAATATGAATCGATTTTTGGAATTCTATGAATCGATTTTGAATCGGTAGAGCTTGAATCGCGATTCGAATGTGAATTTATTTTTCTGCACACCCCTTGGAGGGAAGTACATTTATTTATAAGTCATGCCACTTGATAAAAGACTTCTGCGTCAGATACCCCTGTGTTTTCCCGCTCTAAGCTCCTCCAGAAGCCTCCTCTCCCTGAGGTGCATTTAAGGGATTGGAAGACTGTCAACGATGGAGGGAGGGGAACGATTTCTTGGTCACGGGAGGAGAAAGGAAGCATAATGAAAAGCACCCAGGGTGTTGCACTCGTTTGCAAAATGTCAAATGTATGAGGAATGAAAAAAAGAGAACTTGAGAGACAAGTTCCCACCTGGCTAATCGCTGCATGAAGCGGACATGATTGTCGATTTCGAAAAGTTACAAAGAATGTTGGATACATCCCCCATATAGAGCTCAACAGTGGCCGCCCCTTTGTTGAACGGCTCTGGTTCTGGCAGTGATTTTTTCCCCTCCAATTACTCCATTGACGTTTCATTAAATGCTTAAATAAAGAGTTTTGGGTTCAGAACCAAGCAAACCAGCTACAAGATGAATCGTGATCACAAAACATTTGATCCGGCGCAAAAGAACATTTTAGAAAGGGCGAAAAAAGGCAAAGGTACAAGACTGTGTACAAAAACGATCATAGACTCCAACGGTAGCAGCTCACTATAGCTGTTTGCGGGTGTGGTAAAAATTTCCATGGTAACAGCGAGCTCCACCAAGAGAGGTTTCAGAGCCTGTTTGACGATTCAACAAGCACTTCACTTGAACCATACTGATGCCTTAAGAGCGCCTGTTAGTTTTAGTCACCTCCGATTACTTTTGGTAACAGATCAGTTACACTTCCTCTCTCTCTACGCAGGGGTGGAGGGCTGGGCCTGGTCCTGGCCAGCGCCGGCTTCGGCATGCTCACCGCACCCATCATGGAGCTCCACAACCAGAAGGGCTACTTCCTGCATCACGTGATCTTCGCCTGCTGCACCCTGCTGTGCATCATCTGCCTGCTGCTGCTGCCCGAGCCGCGGGGCCAGCCGCTGCCGGAGAGCCTGGCTGACGGAGAGACCTTCACCCGTCAGACGCTGCTACATCCAGGAGAGCAGCACCTCCTTCTCGCCAAGACTGACGGGGACTACTCCCGCGTCCACGACACGCCGCTACACCTCACAACCACTGGGGGCGCGACAGTGGCAGCAGCAACCGCTCTGGCAGCGGTGCCTGCCTCCTATGCCCTGGCCACCGGTGGGGAGGTGATTGGAAATAATGCCATAGCCAATGGGGTGTGAACATCATAGCAATAGTCTACTAGCGTGCTAATTATTGCTCAAGAACTTTAACATGAACAGAATGGTCATTGAACCTCAAAAACTTTTAAGGGGAAAAAAAAAAAAAAAAAGAATCTTTCGGATGAACCAGATGAACTCATTTAACGCCGAGGTTTGGGATGGTGACGATAATTCATTTGTGTAGTTTGTAGTGAATATGATTCATTCAGGAGTTTGCCAAAAATATTGTACTTGACTAAGTTTATCTTAAGTCAGTGTGTGTTAAATAATATGAAAGTCTTCAGTGGTGTTGGTGATTTCCTTGCACTGCCGTCCGCTCTGTCGAGAATGATTTGCAGGCAAGTGATGAGGGAGAGTAGAGCAGACTGGCTTTGAATAACGTGTGCTCTGTGAGTTTTCTGTTTGTAGTTTTTGACTCGTTGAGAGAGGATTCCACTGCATCTTATAAGTTATTTTGCACTAAATGTCAGAGACACAATCAAAGTGTTTGTGATTTTCAGCCAACACGGAGTTCCAGGGATTGGCTAAACCACTACCACTCTTTTTTTGCATGAAAGGGCACAAATACTTTTACATGTATTTTCTTCCTTTTTGTGGTCCCTCTGCTAGAAGTCCAATGTGGCACTTTATCCTCAGAGATGAGGTTAGTGTAGACACAGATTTTTTTTTTTTAGGGAAAGCATTCCTGCTACTAGTGTGGGTGCATGATGGTTGTCTGATGCGACGAACAGCCGGAGACCTTGGCAGACTGTATGTGTAGCCTGCAGAGACTGTGGGTAATGCTGAACAAATCGGAGAGTTGAACGGACAGCGATGTCCTATGACGCGTCTCGGGATTTAAATGGCTTTATCGTGATGGCTCTGTTCTTTTTAACAAAACACAGAATGTAATTCAAGAAAATCAGTATTTATTTTGTCATGCTGCCGAGGGCAATTTTGTTGCTTGAAATACCTCCTTAATTAGCAAATATTTCCACTCCCAACTCTCCTTTCCTTGTTCTCTGTACTGTGGTAATGTTGTAATCCTGCTCCTAGGATGTGTAACTCTAGCCAGAAAGCACAATATTTTACAGTTTTTTTTTGGAAATAAACGTTTGTGAAGATTAGAATAGAGCAGCCGTAGCCTGCGCAGACCTGGCCTAGTTGTGATTAGTGTACATTTATACACTTTACTACGTACGTTTCCCTTAGGACTGCATAAAAACGTAAGGTATGTATCCATTTACCATTCATTCATAGGATGATAAGCACATTGAATAGATAATACATCCCATTTTTCATCCATATATACCTTGAATCCAAATATCCTACATTTTTAAAATCATATTTAGTACACAGCACGTATTTTGAACACCCTGTATGGTTTACTAGTTTGTATGTTTTCAACAGTTAAACACTCGGAGGAAAAAAAATCCCACTAATGCTGTTTTCTAAGTGTTATTTTTTTAATATGATGCATTTGTACAAAAAGCCATAGGCCTCTACGTGTTTTGATAATAAACCACTTAATTTATTATGTCAATAAAAGAACACTTGATGTGACTGTTTGTGGTCATTGTGTGGGAGTTCGATTACAGTATTAGAATGAGTATGTCAGTCCAAAGAAAAAGAAGGAGAAGGAGAAGGAGAAGCACCTGCTACTTGATTGTTGCTCTGCTTCCTACATGTCCTCAGTTCTACACAAAACAAGAGTTCAATAAACAAACAATCAAAAGTGTTCCGGGTGAAGCTCCAGCTCCTTTTTGATCCTGTTCTCCACCGAAAGACTGAGGTTGGAGTCTGTCATCGGAAGACTGTAACTCACAAATACCTGCTTTTTGGTCTTCTTTGCTGCAAAAACAGACAGACAACAGACATTTATTTCACTTTTAGTTTAGTAAGTGCACTAAATGATTTGCTACAGTATACAGTTACGCTGAAGTTATCAGTCTTGGAAGTCGTGGAGACTCCAAATTATTTTTTGGTTAATGGACCTTGTCAGTGTTTTTGTATGTTTTAGCCTGTTCACTACAATGTCTATTTTTCAATACCATATAAGCAAGGATGTGTGTGTGTTTTTCACACATTTCAAGAAGCCTCTGCTTTTAGTTCCATTTGGGGTGGTATGAAAATCAACATGTGAAGACATCTTCAACATATCATAGTGAACATTATTATCGCTTTATCGTTTTGTGGCAGTGGTGGCATGTAAATTTACTTAAGTACTGGGGTTGCACGATATTGACAAAATGTGATGTGATATTGATTATGAATATTGCAATATCAATATTCATTTCGATATTTTTCAACATATGTAAAATTACAAACGTTACGGGAAAACGCATCAAAATAGATTCATAACAAAGTTTTCTTACAACACAAGGTTTATTTCAACTGACTGTCATATTGGACCGGTCCAACATGAATAAATAAATAAGGACCATGTCTACAGAACAGGACATTTTTACTGGTTGGACAGTATAAAATATATAATATAAAATATTCTCTCTCTTCTCTGATTCGATCCGTTTTGTTGTCTCTATCTATTTCTTCACTTACACTGTCACTCTGTTGAAATATGCACACACGTCACGTGGTACGCTCCATAGGGTTTGTCATGTAGTGGACCCGTGCGCTGACGTGCACTAACGTGCAAGTGGCACAGTAACCACGGTAACTGGTCAATGAAACATGATCATTATAGCGTTTCAAGCAGGCTCTAAATCAAACACAACTAAGCCACACAGCCAACGGACAAGACGCAGCGCTCCACAAAATAAACTAAATATTGCATACAGTACTTATTGCGACACTTTCGATATAATATTGCGCAACGTGATATTGCGATAACGATACTGAGTCGATATATCTTGCACCCCTGTTAAGTACTGCACTTAAGTACAATTTTGACATACTTGTTTATCTTAAATTGGCTCCACATTGACAAACTACAACATTCAAATGCTCTTACATGTATTTGTTAATGATAAACATGGAATAAAATAATATTCTATAATAACTAACAAAACTGTGGAAGGAGATATTCCGCATAATGAGTACTTTTACTTATGATACGTACATTTTGGCTGGTAATACTTCTGCACTTTTAATTTTGAGTGACATTTTGAAGTCAGGTCTACTACTTGTAATGGAGTATTTCTACTTTTACTTTATTTCTTCCACCACTGCATAGTACATAGACTTTTCTAAAAACGGTTATGGTGAAGGATGACCTAGCAGTAGCAGGATTTGGAGAACTGTTCGCAGTAAAGTTGAATATAAGTGGATTCTAGCAAATGAGCTAAAACATACAAAAACATTTGAATATCCACAAAATACAACGACACGACAGCTTTTTAATAACTTATTATAACTTTCTACATTAGCAGCAACAATAAAAGTCGTACATCATTACCTAATCTCTGTGCCAAGGAATTTGAAGCCGTATTGGATGGGTCCCCCATGACTAATGTAGATAAAGGCATCGAATCCTGCAGACAGAACAAATGATGAGCACAACAGCGGGTTGGTCTTTCTTCCAGGACAGAAATCATTAGCTCTCTGACATCCAAAATCTTTTACTTTAATATGTGTTTGTCAGGCCAAGTGTTCCCAATTGTGTTCAGCTTTGTTGTCTCTGTGGTTTGTGGTAAAGTCAGAAGATGTCAAGGAAAAGATGTATTCTATTTTGCCTGCTAAGGACCCATTACCCAACCAGTGGCACTGTGTGCTGGAATAATATTGAATCATAGGGACTTCAACATTAAAGTTCCAGGTCACCACTATGCAACAGAGCGACAGTGCTGTTCCCTTGTGGTATTTAACCATGAAAGCTAAAAGTGAGGAATGTATGATATAATCTAATCTAATATATAGAATCAATTAGGCGTTAATGTATAAAATAAGCATGCCTGTTTTTAGATATGTCAGGTTAATACACTGATGCAAAAATCATATAAAAATGCATTCTTACTTAAACATCAGTCCTACTTTTTGATTAACAATACTTTATTTACAATATTTTAATACCCCCCAGACACCCACTGGCTGCACAGGAAAGGGATACATGTACTACAGTATCGGTACTGAAAAGATCATCCCAAGCTCTGTACGTCGTAACATCGTTTCGGTTTAATGGGAGCGTGCCTATGTTCCCACAGCCCTATGTTCCCACATTTCTAAGATTTCTTTCAAAATTAGGCCCTATATTCCCACAGAGTAAAGATTGTTTTCCAAAATTGGGCCCTATGATCCCTTTCTCATTAATTTGTATCAGATTTGATCCCCCTTTCTCCCAATGTGGTAGCCAATTACACCCAACCTATTATTAGGGTTTGGCATCGAGAACCGATTCCTACTTGGAATCGTTTAAAAAATTATGATTCCAGTAGAATCGTTTCTTTATTGGAAGTTTGTTATCGTTGGAATTGAGTAATCGATAAGAACCGGAATCTAAAGGAAGAATCGGAATCAGAATTGTTAAAATCCAAACGATGCCTAACCCTAACTATTATCCAGTAGCAATGGACTACAGATGGAATGTAACCCTAACCCTAACATAGGCCTACTTTTAAGAAAAATCTTAGAAATGTGGGAACATAGGGCTGTGAGAACATAGGACTGTGGGACCATAGGGCTGTGAGAACATAGGGCTGTGGGACCATAGGGCTGTGGGAACATAGGGCTGTGGGAACATAGGGCTGTGGGACCATAGGGCTGTGGGAACATAGGGCTGTGGGACCATAGGGCTGTGGGAACATAGGGCTGTGGGAACATAGGGCTGTGGGAACATAGGGCTGTGGGACCATAGGGCTGTGGGAACATAGGGCTGTGGGAACATAGGGCTGTGGGACCATAGGGCTGTGAGAACATTGGGCTGTGGGAACATAGGGCTGTAGGAACATAGGGCTGTAGGAACATAGGGCTGTAGGAACATATGGCTGTAGGAACATAGGGCTGTAGGAACATATGGCTGTAGGAACATATGGCTGTGGGACCATAGGGCTGTAGGAACATATGGCTGTAGGAACATAGGGCTGTAGGAACATAGGGCTGTAGGAACATAGGGCTGTAGGAACATATGGCTGTGGGATCATAGGGCTGTAGAACATATGGCTGTAGGAACATAGGGCTGTAGGAACATAGGGCTGTGAGAACATAAGGCTGTAGGAACATAGGGCTGTAGGAACATAGGGCTGTGAGAACATAAGGCTGTAGGAACATAGGGCTGTAGGAACATAGGGCTGTAGGAACATATGGCTGTGGGACCATAGGGCTGTAGGAACATAGGGCTGTAGGAACATAGGGCTGTAGGAACATAGGGCTGTAGGAACATAGGGCTGTGAGAACATAAGGCTGTAGGAACATAGGGCTGTAGGAACATAGGGCTGTAGGAACATATGGCAGACCCCGGTTTTATCACTGAAACTTCTGTTATCATACACGAGTGGGATAATATATCTTTTATTTATAACAGTGTGGACTGAAACTGTGACTGAACAGCCTTCCCATAAATACCAAAAAGTAACGTTAGCCTAATAACTTTAGCATTCCTTTGAGAAACATCTCAAGACTTATCTAGCTAGTAGAATAATAGAGTGACATGAAAAGAAAATACTCAAGTACAAGTACCCCAATGTGTACTCAAGTACAGTACTCAAATAAAAGTACTACTGGTAGTAAGTAGTAGTTATACATTTGGTTGTATTTACTTACGTATCTGCTGCTCATTGAGACCGCCAGGTCGGACAGAACCGGACTCGAACCGACCCACAGGAAGAACCCTCCGCTGAGCTTCATCACATGAAAGTGTATGACCTGCTCCAAAATCTTCTCCGAAAAATTGTGCACCGTAATGGCGTCAAACACCGCTCCGTTTTGTGTGTCGTTCATTTTTGTTGCTGTTGTTGTTGTTTAACTCTAGCTACCAACCGTTTGAACTCGTGCTAGCTGCAAACAGAAACAGAAAGAGCTACTTCCTTGTGCAAGGAAGATGGCAGCCCAAAGCAATCGATCGTCAATGCGATGTGCAGCACCAGAGCAACTGATCTTAACCATAAAAAAACGCCACAAAAAGAATTTTGACTTAAAAGTAACAATAATAACACAGTGTAGACATACTCTGTTACAAGTAAAAGTCCTGCATTTTAAATGAGTACAAAAAGTATTACCATAAAAATGTACATTAGGCAGAACAGTCAATTTCAGAATCATATATGATTATAATTATCGATGCATTAATGTGTTCAGCACTTTAATATTGCAACTGGTAAATGTGAAGCTCATGTTAACTACATTAAATCTATGCTGGGTGGCTAAATCCATAATAATAGCCTACATCATAATTTATTAGTCGATTATATTTTGTATCAATAATCGGAATGTGCAAAGTAACCAAAGTTGTCAAATAAATGTAGAGGAGTAAAAAGCACAATATTTCCCTCTGAGATGTAGTGTAGTAGAAGTAAAAAAGTAGCATGAAAATTAAAATACTCAAATAAATTACAAGTACCTCAAAATTGTAATAATGTAGCATACAGTACTTGAGTAAATGTACTTAGTTACGTTCCACCACTGCTTACTGTGTAACTTAAATCCTCATGTAAAGTAGCATAGGTAACACTTAAATAAAGGGCTTTTAAATGGTATGAAATAGCTTTATTAATGCTCAGAAATCATTTTCAATGTGAAATCATTAACATTACTCACCAAAATGAATAACAAATGTTACTGACAATTTACCAAATATTAATCTTAGTTTTGTGATATTACAGCTATTGACACTGTTGTAAAGTTTAGCTTTGTATAACTGCTTGTTTTCCAAAGTGAGCAGCTGCAGACATCTTACTTTAACTTAACCGAAACCTCGTGTCATTTATTTTTTTCAAATAATTGCAATGTAACATTAGTGTAAACGAGAAAAAATGAACATTGAAATTTGAAAGTTAAATATACACTTATTTTACAATTGATGCTTCATGAAAACAGAGTACAAATTAAATAATCAATAACAAAATTTAAGTCATTAAGTGTACATATTTGCTAGTTACCCTGGCTACTTCTCCACAAGGCGATCAGTCGTCATTTCACAGTGTTAATTAATCCATCACTCCCAGAAAGTCTTCCACCAGTCTGTTGAATTCATCAGCGTACCTCAGGTGGAGATTGTGTTTACCCTCTGGCATCAGGTGTAATCTAACACAAAAAGGTCATTGTTATTTTGTTGTTGTTTAAGTGTGTGTGTGTGTGTGTGTGTGTGTGTGTGTGTGTGGGGGCTTGTTTAACTATATTTGTGGGATCCAAAAACCGGGAGTCTAGTATATTTGTGGGGCCAAAATGCTGGACCCCACAACTTTAAAGGGCTGTTTGAGGGTTAAGACTTGGTTTTAGGATTATGGATAGAATTAGGTTATTATTTATATTATTTAGTTGTGATGGTTAAGGTTAGGGTAAGGGGCTAGGGAATGTATTATGTCAATGATGGGTCCCCACAAAGATAGTGCCACAAATCTGTGTGTGTGTGTGTGTGTGTGTGCGTGCGTGCGTGCGTGCGTGCGTGTGTGTCTACGGATGTGTTGTATGTTGACACATACAAATGTAGACTAGGGCTGGGTACCAAATTCAAGACTTCTTAGGCACCGACCGAATTGCCTCTAAAGTATCGATTATCGAAAAAAATGCCTCGTCATTCAGTACCCCATTTCAATACCTAAGGAGTAAATCTCATCAGCGTCAGTGAGCCAATAAGCACGCAGCATGTTTCTACCAAGACCTAATAATGTCGGTGATTGGCTGTCTAACGTTACACGTCGTAGAGACATGCAGGGAAAACTCTACGTTACACTCAGAGACAGGGCTCACGTAGTAGGAGCTGAAAAATAAATAAAGATTTGTGCCATAATGTGTTATGTTGTAATTTCTTTTTGTTTTATAAAATAGTTATCAAAAAAAGTATCGTTTAGGAACCGGTATCAAAGTCACAGTATTGGTATCAGTACCGGTATCGAACATTTTTTAACGATACCCAGCCCTAATGTAGACATGCAGTTAAAGAACGACAACAAAGCCAAACAACAATAAGTAGACCAAGATGGATTATATGTATCCATTGATGGATGGATATATTTGTACAGTTTTACATTTTGCCTAGACTTACAAGTGACAATAAAAATGCATTGTATGCTCATAATGTACAGTATTTCTCCATTTTGTTGTGGTAACATTATGTGTCCACCTGCCAGGTGAGTGTGGATGCGGTGTGCGTGCGCACGCGTGTGTGTGTGTGTGTGTGTGTGTGTGTGTGTGTGTGATCTCATCCCACCGTGATCCCTTGATGTGTTTGAGGAGGCACTGTGGGTGGAAGCTGGGCACCATGGGGTCTTTCTCTCCGTGGATGATGAGGGTTGGACAGCTGATTAGTGGCAGAAGCTCCAGGCAGATACTCCCTGACCAGATGACATTTAAGAAAACATTTTCAATCAACTACTTTCAGCCGACTTTCATTGGAACATAACAAAATTAAGGAGCATCTCAAATGTATCTCCTCTTCCAAGGAGGTCTCAGTGTTTGTTTTCGGCTCAGTTTGTTGGTTTATCTGTTTGTCTTTCAACATGATTATGTAAAAACTACAGACCAACTTATGACACTTGGTGGAAGGCTGTAACATGGGCCAAGGAAGAAGCCAATTCATTCTGTAGAGGATCTGAATCCAAGGGTGGGTACACAAATTATTTGTCGCTTTCGTTACCATTGAGAGATAGGGTATTATTGCTGCATTCATGTCATGTCGGAATAATCGGCAAGATTTGTTCCCAACTGCATTAACATTGTGAGATAGGGCATGCCTTGGCGGATGTCTGCACTGTCCGGCTGCCCTTCTACTTCTCCATATGTTCCTTGTGTATGAAAAGCAGTAGAGATCGGGGCGGCCTCTAGCTCACCCAGTAAGAGCAGTCGCCCCATGTAAGCTGAGTCCTGCAGCGGCGCGGGTTCAAATCCAACCTGCTGCCCTTTGCTGCGTGTCATCCCCCATCTCTCTCCCCCTTTCATATCTATCCACTGTCTCTACACAATAAAAGGGAAAAGCCCCAAAAAATTATCTTTTAAAAAAAAAAAAAAAAAAAAAAAAAACACTGCAAACTCCCAGTAACTATATATTATCAATACTTTACAATCATAAACATGACAACTTCCTTTATAATTGCATTATGACTATGAAGCGTTTCCCTTCCATCTCTTGATTTTGTTATTTCTGATGGTTTTCAGTTTCAACTCCACTTGTGTAATGAGTCTGTAACAGCAATCTAAGTTGCCCAATTTCTTCATGGTTCATTAAACAAACCACTACCTCCTATTGTTTGCTATCTTTTTACCCCTAATAATCAATTTCACAATTATCCCACTCGAAAAAGCAGCCCAGCCTGCCTCCAAAATATTTTACTGTATCAGTAGCCTAACATGTCTCTTGTTTCTTTACTTTTCTTCATTCTTTATTTTCTCTCCTCATTTAATTGTTCCTTTCTTCTGTGCCTTTTTGCATAGACTGTGTTTAGCATGTTTTTATTTTCTATATGCTACCTTACATTGAATTATTTTAGGGAACCCAACATGTCAAACCCCTCAAATCAAACATGGATTTAGTACCTTCTGGTCTTTTTGCAAACTGTGCGATCCCATCCCCCCAGGCCTCCCAGGTTTTAGCAAAGACTTGTGCTCCATACACCTCCTCCATGGGCTGCCTCATCCTCGCACTCCACTTGGAGACATCACGCACCGCTACGTGTTGCCATGGACACACAACATACACAGTTAAGAAAGATGGCACCGTGCACAGTTCACACAGTTTGGGACTACGTGGGCACATTACCATTGTAAAGCTTGAGGTCCTGCTGGGAAACAAAGGCATTGCTTCCCCATACAACCATCTTGCTGATCAGGTCGGGGTTCTTTGCTGCTGCAATCAGAGCAGTGATCCCTCCGTCACTCCACCCCAGCAGAGAGAACTTATCAAAGCCCAATGCCTGCCAACGAAATGGAAAATACTATTAATTAGCTTTCATTCTTCCTATCGCAAAAGTATATGATCAAAGCACATATTTGCTTAACCCTCTGAGGTCTAGGGGCATTTCTTTTTAACCCTTGTGTTGTCTTCCCATTGGCCATGCAACTTCGTTTTTCTGGGTCAAAATTTAAAATTTAAACTGTCAGAAGCTTTTGTCGTTTTTTTTGACATTTGTTCTTTTTTTTAACCATGTTTTTTAAGCTTTTTCCGACGTTTTGTCACTTTTCCGGAGTTCTTTGTCGATTTTTTCTGCGCTTTTGACGTTTTTGTTTTCTTGTTTTTACTGACATTTTTGTCACATGTTCTTTTATCAATTCTTTCTTCAAATTTTATAAAATTTAATAAAACACCCACATTCAATGAAAGTAGTGAACTGATCATTCATTTTACTTGTGAAGAGCGCTGTACGGAACCATCCACGTTATTATTTTTGACAATTTGGTTGAAAGAAACCCAAATTTCTGACATTGAAAGTTGAAAAAAAATGGGTCAAATTTGACCCGAGAACAACAGGAGGGTTACATTCACATTTTAAGGATATATAAATCGATACCCATTTCTTTCATATCAAAATGTTCAGAACAGACTCCACAGTGATAACTTGGCCCTAAAGCTGAAAAGTTGAGGTTCGCTTTTTGAAATTTCTCAAATCTCTTGTGAAAACAAACCTAAACTCAAGTGTTTTGGTGCTTGAAATGAGTTTACAAAAGTCTTGGGTTCACAATGGTAGTGTAATATATGAATAAAATAGTATATAAATGTATAAAATGAAATTTTGAAATATTGCTTTTTGAGTAGGACTCTGTCACTTGGACTGGTGAATGACATCTTTTCAGAACCAGAATCATCAATCCCCTCAGGCAAATTATTATTATTTTATTATTTGTATTAAATCACAGTAAACTATGGAAAATACTGATGTGGACATTTGTATGCACAGATAAACCGAAAGCATAGATTTAGCATCCAGGACTATCATCAGTGTCAAAAAAACAGTGAGGATGCTATAACATGCTTCCTCTATGCGGCACATAATGGAGTGACAATCAGCCACTCAGAGCAGAGTGTAAATTAGACACTATTTGACTGTAAAAGCTTATTTTCTTAGATAAAGTGCAGATCAGAGGAGGCATTTTGAGGTATGATTTGTGCTTTAACATGTAAAGATTAATTGTGCAACAGCAAAATGCTTTGATTTGCTCATTTTAAATCTATTAAGTGCATCACAAAGGACATTTCAGTGTTTTCACTATTCTTCTGAAACCATGTATTCATTTAGCTGATGTGACAACTAAATACTGCACTACTTTTTTTTTTTTTTTTTTTTAATAACACAATTAGAATTTCCCACTTTTTTTCTGAAATACCAGCCGTACCAGCATCGTGCTTCAAAGTTTTCCTTAATTGAACAACAATTTATCAATCCATGCTCTCAGATTTACACAGCCATGTTCCTTCCTACCATATGATCCCGCCCCCCCCCCCACGCCAGGGGGGCTTCTTAGTAAATATGCAATTCAGATTGGTAATAATGATCACCCCTGGCTGATCAACAGACTCATAAGACCTTCATAAGATCCACTGCGTCCTTTGCATCCCTCTCAAAGAAGTCAGGGGGGAAGTCTCTGTCTGGGGGGCGGGATTGTCCGTAACCACGGGGATCCCAGCCCACTACAGTGAAGCGTTCCTTATTCAGAGACTTCAGCTGAGGTCCAAAATCAGTCCAAATGCACCCTGTGGAAGGAGAGGTTTTCACAAGCTTAGAAGACGTACATGTGGACGGACATGAGGCAGAGACACTGTGTGTGTGTGTGTGTGTGTGTTCTTATTTAACTATATTCGTGGGGTCCAAAAACCGGGAATACAGTATACTTGTGGGGTCCGGACAGCTTTGTGGGGCCAAAATGCTGGACCCCACAAGGTTAAAGGGCTGTTTGAGGGTTAAGACTTGGTTTTAGGATTAGGGTTAGAATTAGGTTAGGGTTAGGGTGAGGGTAAGGGTTAAGGTTAGGCATTTAGTTGTGATGGTTAAGGTTAGGGTAAGGGGCTAGGGAATGCATTATGTCAATGATGGGTCCCCACAAAGATAGTGAAACGCACTGTGTGTGTGTGTGTGTGTGTGTGTGTGTGTGTGTGTGTGTGTGTGTGTGTGTGTGTGTGTGTGTGTGTGTGTGTGTGTGTGAGAGAGAGTGAGAGTGAGAGATAGATCTTGTCAGAAAGACCAGAGATGTTGTTGTTGTATTTACCCAGAGCACCAGGAATCAACAGCACGGCGTGTTTCCCTCTGCCTGTCTGCTCGTAGTACAGATCCACTCCGTTAACATGCTGCCTGCCCGAGGCCAGCGAAGAGCTGCAGGGACACAGACAGGTAGACTGTGGCGGTAATGGTCACGGTGGTGGAAAAGAATAGAATCGCTCCGAAAAACATTGGCTTTCATTTGACAGTCACAGCAAAATCAAATATGACACAAATTACAGCCATATCAACATGACAACAATGTACAACATTGGCTTTAACCCTTGTGTTGTCCTCGGCTCAAATTTGACCCGTTTTCAAATTTTTTTATAACAGAAATATGGATTTCTTTCAACCAAATTGCCCAAAAATAACTTGGATGCATGAATGTACGTTGTATAGAAACCATGCAACATTCTTCGCAGGTAAAGGTAGTGATTACTTTCATTGCATTTTGGGTGTTTTATTCAATTTGATAGCATTTGAAGAACATGTTTAAATGGTTTTAAAACAGTCCCCTCCAGAGAAACGCGATGCAATGCATAATCAGCCAAAGTCCGAATATTTATGCGGGGGCCCGGGGGGCCGCATTTTTTTCAAATACGCCGCACTTTCTCCGCATACATTGCTTGCGTGATTTCATAATCCCCGCATTTTCTTTGCAAAAAAGTCACATAGGCCTAGATCTTAGCAGAAAGTTGAAAAATGTTGCGTTTACTTGTCATAAGAGAAGCCATTTTCCCCTGTTGCCATGAGAACATTCCCAGCACTTTCTGTGATGTAGTATGCTTGCTCATAGGAAGTAATAAGAAATGACTCTTTACATTAAGGTAGTAGCCTAGTGAGAACAGGGTGTTGGGGGAAATCACTTTTTTTTCTCTTTTTCATCAAACCGCAGTATTTGCAAGTTCCCGCAATTTCCTTGCATAAAATTGCATAAATATCCCGCATATTCCATCGCATTTTTTAAGAAAACGTGCCGCATAATCAAGGATTTTTGCCCGCAACAATCACAAAAAAGAACAAAATTTAAGAAGAAAGAACTTAAAAAAAAAAAAAGAATAATAATAATCGCAATTAGATATTTTCCTCACATCGTGCAGCCCTAAAAGAAACCCATATTTCTGAAATAAAAACTTCGAAAACGGGTGAAATTTGAGCCGAGGACAACAGAAGGGTTAAGGTTAGGGTTTTCTGTCTGCCTGGACATGCTCCGCCATCTAGTGGCTTTAAATCAAACTAGGTTTCATGAGGAATACAGCAAAAAGACGACTAAAGAACAGGGTAAGCATTTCCTGTTTTCTCGCTGCAGCACACCGTGGTTAAAGTCCACATTTCAATGTGCATATAAACATGCAAATATCAAACAGAAAACAGTTAGCCTACCAGTACGACTGGAATGACTCTTTCATGACTCTCTTAATGTCAGTTGTGCGTTTAAAGAAACGTCCTCCGAGTAAAAACAACGCCATTCCTCAGCCGTCCACTCCGCACAGACCGAGCACTTCTCCGCTGCCTGCAGCTCTGGTCCTTAGTGCTTCAACATTCCTACACTGTGTACACCTTATATACAGTCTATGGTGTACACACTGCAAGGTTGGGATTTTTACCTAGGGAATATAGGAAGCTGCAGTCAGTTTGGCACTTTCCACGTCGTCTTTATTGACAAAAGAAATTATAGCGAAAGTACGAAAACGAACCGAAGGGCAACTTTTACGGGGAGGTTAAATAGGCTACACCCCTTGGGCTTTACAGGAAGAATATTTCAGTAACACCATAGATTTGATTGATTTTTCTAATAATTTCCAGATAACTTTTCTTGACAGACTTAGATGTAATTGGGTGCAGGGAGACTTGTTTAGACTTTAGACTAATTTGTAAACTAAAAATTCAACTAAAAATTAATTAAATTAAATTAATTAATAATTTAACTAAAATTGTAAACCTAATTCTTCTCATATTTTAAGCTGTTTGTCTGTAAAATGCCTGTATAAATATTATTTTTGTTTGCCAAAAATAGCACCTATATCATATGGATGATCTGCTGGGTGTCACACATAAACTGGCATCCGACTTGAAAGTAACTCCTGAGGTAATGTGTCTCCTCTTCTTCTAAAAAAAACCACTTTTAATCATTAACATATCACATCCTCTAATGTGTATGCAACACAGCCCCCACCCCCTCCTCCCACACACACACACACACGCACTCACGCACACACATACACAATGATGGTGTTTTTTAATGTGTTAATGTTTACCTTATCACATCCTCCACAGCCCCCACCCCTCCTCTCACACACACACACGCACGCACGCGCGCACACACACACACACACACACACACACACACACACGTTTAATGTGAGATGTTTGTTTATGAATGGGGTTGACCCGCTGCTATCTACATGAGCTGATCAGACCTAATTTCTCTGTGGCAGGCAGCTTTTTTGTAAACGCCTCCACTCTCCTCTGCCTGTCAGTGCGTCTGAGTTGTGTGCCACACACTGAACCACACACAGGAACACAGCACACAAAGACGACAAAGCCGGGCTAAAAATACCTCGATCGCCGCAGAGCGATGTGTTGAAGATGTAGCAGAATTTACTGGAAATGAAGTGACAGAAGTAGATGTCCACTGAGACATGATTTCAAATAAATAGGGGGCGGGGATCTTTAGATCTAAGATAACATTTACAAAGTCTATAAGCAATTCTCATGAAATTAAAAAAAGTCATGAAGTAGGCTATCAAGCTGATGTTTAATTTGAGGATGTGCTGCTTTCCCCTGATTTATAGGCCTAATAGAGTGTTAAGTCTTGCTAGCAGCAATGTTAGTTAGTATGCCGGCTGGTCAGTCCACCACTTTGGTCCAGACTAAAATACATCAGCAACTATTGGATGGATTTCAATGAAATCTGGTATGTATATTCATAATCCCCAGAGGATGAATAATCCCACTGACTTTGTTGATGCCCTTACTTTTCTTTAAATGTGCAGTAGGTAAGACTTATAAAACTAACTTTCTGTCATATTTGCTGAAACTGACCCTATGTTCAAAGAGCAGAAAAGTGCAATGTGATATTCTCTACTTGAATATCACATTGCACTTTTCTGCTCTTTTTGCACTTCTGGTTGGATGCAAACTGCATTTTGTTGTCTTTGTACTTGTACTCTGCACAATGACAATAAAGTTGAATCTAATCTAATGTAAAAAATGAATGAAGCAGGTAATTTAAAAAAAAAAAATCCGGCTCCTCTGGCTCCACCTACAGCCTGTAGTGCGATTTGCAAAAATCCACCGCTCCCTGTTCAGATGCACCAGTCAGGTAACCTGACTCCGCCAGATGGATTTGCTCGGCATATCCATCTGGGAACTTTCCGTTGGAGAACTTTTGGGAAGGGGTGAAAATACTGGTTAGCTGATTGGATAAACCGTCTGTCTATCACCACCTATGTTGGTGATAGATGGACCAAATCAACCAATCAGATCAACGATATATCAAACTCTTGCCGAAACCAGTCGGGAGAAGAGCAAAAACATCTTTTCCTCCGAGAAAAGCCTCCAGTGCCGTTTTGTGCTCTTCTTTCAATGAAGGAATACTTTCTAATTCAGATAAAACTTGCGCGATAGCTACGCTCTTCTTATCCGTGGAAGCCGCCATGTTGTTTAGACTGAACAGTCGCTTCTCGTTGCGTCACACCTAAACCCGCCTCAAAACCAACGCTGATTGGTCGGTCGTTTGGTGAACGGCTCCAAATTTTCTCTGTCTCAAGATGCCAGACTGATCTGCGAGTGGAAAACTGGAGCTCGCGAGATCAGGACGGTCTCACGAGGCTACCACTCAGGGCCAAGAGGGTTGTCTAACTGCGTGTCAATCACTGCTCATGCACATGCATTAATTCTCCCTTGTGGGGGGAGGGGCTTAGGAGACCGTTTTGGGCTTTAGCGGAAAGGGGGGGGAGGGACTGAGAAGTTGTTGATGTTCAAATTTTTTGGCTGTCCTGGATCTTCACAATCCCTCCTACAGCACCTTTAAGCATCACCAACAGGTTGACATTTTAGTTTGGGGTGAAATACAGTGACAGCTTTCAGGTTGATTGCCATAACATTTGGTACAGATGTGTACTTCCCACAGAGGACTTGACAATGACTTTGGTGATCCCCTGACCCTTTCCTCTGGAGCCACTGTGGCAGTTTGCTTATTCGCGGCCGGTTCACTCTTTACTTTAATTAAACTTATAGGGAATAATTATGAGCTGATCAAAGTTTTCACTAATTCATTTTGTGATTTTAATAAATCTACAACAAGGTTAACATTTGGTCAACTGAGAACTGGACACCATGTTAAAGCTCCTAAAATCATAGTCACAAATCTCAAGTATTTCTCTATAAAATAAAATGTTCCTCAATAAATGTGCAAAGATAAAAGTTCAAGTTTGGATGTGATTGCCTATACAAACATCCCCTCAACTTTCATTGCATTTTGATACTGAAATGTTGCTAAAAACTGATTGGCGCACAACAAAGTGTATCACCTTTTTTTTCAACCTCTCCCTGCCCGTGGATGTATAGACTAAGTTTCCACCCACTTCAAACCAGCAAGAAGAGCACAGACAGAATGAAAAATATGGAACATCTTTGAAAGAGAAAACAGAAACGGAACTTTTGCAGAACATTGTTTGTTCATGTAGGACACATCGACCACAAGCTGTTTTTGGAAAGTGTTTTTCAGGGCTTTTAATTTAAATGAGGGAATTCACAGTTCTAAGACAACTCATTTATATACCTCAGGAATATTATCTAAATTGAGATCTATTGCAAGTGGCATGTTTTTTTTGAGCCTCATCAGAAGGCTTCCTTGTACGGTATTACACCTCAGCAGATAGTGGCATGCATGTCGGATCTGTTCTCATCTGTCCTCTGGCCCTCAACCATCTTTGTCTGGCTGGTATGTGCCTATGGACAGTCCCATGACCCGACTCCTGGTCTAAATATAAATATCCAAGCAGCACTGCTAAGGTCACATTACGTCATCCCAAGCAGCACACTCTCAATCAAGTAGCACTCGGTGCATGAGCTGTGAAGGCGCCGAAGGCTTTATGATATCCTGGGCCATTAGGGGCGGGTTGAAAACGATTGGCGGCGCTAATCACTCCTGGAGCACTATATGATACACAACTTAAAAAAACAAACAAACTGGTGAAAAGAAAATCCCTAGTGTGTCCTTTGTGTGCTTTCCTCGAGACTTTTAGCTGACATGGGTAATGGAATAAATAAGGTACGGTATGAAATCTCTACCTTAACGGGATTCAAAAACATTCAAACATGAATCACCTCGTTGTACTTTCACAGCCTCTTCTTCCTTCCTTTGACTCGATTTCTAATGTTCTTTAGATCCTGCCTGATCTGTATCTCGGAAACATCAAAGGTAAGATGTCCTGCCTTTTGTTGAGTAAAAATTGATTTATTATCTGAATAATGTAGCAGAGTATGTTTCAGTTCCTCATACGGAGGGGCATGTGGTGAGATTCTACACTGAGCTCAGTTTCTATAGAGTAAAGAGGTCACAGTGTAGAGCACAATGATTGAAGTATATTTTGATGATTGAAAAAATTTTTACACTGTGTGTGTGTGTGTGTGTGTGTGTGTGTGTGTGTTACTCTCTGTCAGCAGCTGGAGGAAACAAATTATTTTGAGGGCTGCTGAGTTGAGGGTTGATGTGGGTGGGGATGCCCCGCAGCGTGGGGGTGTCCCTGGTGTAAACTGTATTCCACATCGTTCCATAAAGCAACAAATGCAATCATTAGGTTGCTTTTCTTTTCTTTTTTTTATTAAAAAAAAAACTCGGTGCGCACATGTAATGGTGAGTGCACAGGAAATGTCTTAAAATATGTATCACTTTTTGTAAACATGACATGTTCAGGGAACCACTCTTAAATAGGAAATCTGACATATTTCATGTTATCAAGGCCTTCTTTTTTTATCCACTTTGCTCTTGTCTTTATACAGTAACAAGTGTGAGCAAGTACCAAAGACTTTTACAGTGTAAGAAGACCCCTGACCAGTCCTACAAAGGAAGAACAGTAGCTACAGAAGCAGTAAAGTCTAGAAAAAGAGTTTTAAAGGAACAATGAGTAGGATTTACTAAAAATCACTGTATAGACTCACACAAAAATAATCCCTGTCAATCATCACTGACAGTCTTTATCTGTTGCCTAAGCTGTCACAAATATTTATCTCATGACCAACACACTTGTGGACTCATATGACCTTCAAGTCGCTGGCAGACAGTGTAAGTTGTTTTTGTGTCTAAGTGACTGATGGGAACAACAATCTTTGACGTTGGTCCAGTATTAAGCGAGATCACTGCAGTCGGCAGCGGCGAAACAAGCTACAATGTAAGTCAATGGGACCATTGTGCAGCTTGTATTTACGTTCACAAAAGTGCTTGTTTTGCAGCTGACAGACTCAGATTAATATTCTAAGTGTCTGACAACATTATGGAGAGGATTTCTAAGGAGGTCGACCTTTCTGTTAAAGAGTAACCTCCTCCCCTCTGGCAGGCGCTACAGATCCCTGCGCACAAAAACAACCAGACATAAGAACAGCTTCTTTCCCACTGCCATCAAACTGCGAATAAGTAGGGTCATCCCCACTTTGGCCACTCACCCACTTCTCTGCACATTACATACTTATCATTCCAATATGCATCTTGCACACTATTTTGCACTATTACTTTTTGCACTCTACATCCCACTCCATGTGTACTTGTCTTAATATTATGTCTTATTTGTATTTTTGTATATTATGTTGATATGTGCCTATATGTATATTGTTGTCTCTATTGTACATTATGTGTCTATATTGCTATTTGTCTACTGAATGTTTACTACTACATGTCTATTTGTTGAATGTATAGAGAGTTAACACCTACCAAAGTCAAATTCCTTGTGTATGTAAGTATACTTGGCCAATAAAACTGATTCTGATTTTTTTTTTTTTTTTTAAACATAAAAACATCAGCGAGATTGCGTTCGCTAAAGCCACCAGACTCCATGTAAATAAACAGTAGGAGACCAAATTGACGTTGCACATTTGCCCCATAGGGTTACATTGCAGCTTGGTCGGTGGCTGCCGGTTACAGCGTTCACGCTTAACACTGGACCAATTTCAAAGATTGTTGTTCCTATCAGTCACTTACACCCCAAAACATAGGAAAATAGGGTCCAGTTTGAAAAAAAAAACACGAAATTACCCTTTAAGGATTTATATTGAGTATTAAGTATGTATATTTATTTTCCAATGTATATCGTATCAGTTTTTGTTTTGTCTTACAGTTTATACAAACTCATGTTGTGTGATATTAGGGTTAGTTGAGTTGATTTGGCTGGCAGGAGGGCTCAGCACACACTCATTTTGGTCTTGTATGGGTGGCATCAGCATCCTGCAAACTTGCAAAGCATGAGAAAATCTTGCTCAAGGCACATCTGTCCAAGGTAGAAAACATTTGGCTTCCTTTTGTAGAACAAAATTTGATTAGAACAATTACTGATTCTTGCTTCTGGGACAAGCTGTTGGACTGTTTTAGAAACATTGGTTTTCCGGTTTTTCTTTCAGTTCAAAACAAGAACAACACTTTTAAGGCCACATTTGCTTGGGAGACATTAGAGGAGGGGGGGGTGGGGGTTGTTGTTGGGTAGAAAACGCTTAATTTAGGTTGTACTTTACATGGGGTGATTTGTGATCGGATGGAAAGGAATATTTTTTGACGATTAATTTTCTTTGCGTTCCGCAGATGCACGAGACAGGGAGCTGTTGGCGCAGCACAACATCACCCACATCCTATCCATCCATGACACAGCTGCACCCATCCTGGAGGTGAGCTGTTGTCTCTGTGTCTTATATCGGCCTGTGTGACCCCCCTGACCCCAACATCAATCCGACCATAAAGTACACAACCTCGCCTAAACTCACCAGGGCAGTTTTTCCACCTCAGCGCCCCTGCTACTCATTCTGAAGATTTTTAAAAGTTGGCAGCAGACATGAGATACCACTCTGTCTTTTTCTGATTAGATCTTCATTAGGGCTGCAGCTAGCAAATACTTTCTATTAATCTGTCAGTTCATTTTCCAATTGCTTAGTCTGAAAAATGTCTCAATTTCCTAAAACTTACTTGAACCTGAAGCCAAAACCCATACATTTTTTTAGCGTTTTATGCTTAAAAAACTGACTTAAACATTTATCACAATGTTAATTTTCTATCTATTTCCTCTGAGGTATTGTCTTCAGCAATCTATTAATAATATGTGGCCATTGTTGTTGCATTTTGAAAGGATAAATATGAAGAAAAAAGGGTGTAAAGTAACATCATTTACACAAAAGTCTGATTTTTACCAAAGGCTGTTGAAATAGACCACTTCAATTGGTGTGACAGTCAGATGTTCTTTTTTTTCCAATTTTGCACAGAAAGTCCTTTTTTCAGTCACAAGAGTTGGAATTCACCAGGTTTCACCAAATAAGCAGCTTTCTGATTGACTTCAATATTGTGTGGGATCCCGGTGAATTTTTGAAAATTTGTATGCCGTTTTCAGTCTGTGATGCAGCTGTGATACAGATACAAGCCCTCAAACTGGCGTTTTTCACACAAGACACTTTTAGCACAGCAGTGAAGTTAATAAAGTCTTGAAAGTGCAACTGCATTAAAAAAAAAAAAAAGGATTCTTGCTTCTCACGGCTGCATTTAGACCAAGCAATTGGGGTACGAAAGGGAGAGAAAGGTGTGTACGTGAGCAAGTGAGTGTGAGAGAAAGAGAAAGAGGTGCTTCTACTGTGAGAACCTTCAACCTCACTGATTTCCATTTGGTAACAGATGTAAGAATAAAGTCTGTAAAATGAGGAAGATCTGTTTTTGGAGGAATAATGTTGAATTTAGAGACGTTATCCCCTCAGAATAATAGCTAATGAGCTATTTGAAATTGAATTGAATTGTCATGTTATTTGAGTGATATTTCATTCTCTCTCTGTCTGCGTTTGACTCGTTTTTGACAATCTTGATCTTCAGTGTCCGCTTTCACAACTTTCATCTTTTCTTGTTGAAAGCAAGGATGAAAAGTGCTCACGAGATTTCTGTACACTTTCTCCATCCATGCTAGTATGTTTCATAGAACTCTGAAGAGAAACAGCAACTTGTATTACAGTATCACTACCCAAACTGGTCAACCACCAAAACTTTTTTTTATAAGGTTTTGGGCTTGGAATGATGTCTGACTCGCTGAACTGTGCTGCTCTTCATTCAGCAGCTCTTTAATCCCACCTGCTGTGCAAATCTTTGATCTTGATTGTTGGATTGTTCTCACATAAATATGAATGACGCAGCTTATTGAACTCTGACATAATGATGACTCACGTCTGTTTTTACCAGTGTAGCCCAAATGGCCAGATGGGATGGTGTATTTGCATACCTAACAGTCAAACTGCTGACTGATTGATTTCTTGGAAGACAGCGTCATGGTTTCTGAGAGAGGAAGGTAGAATTTGCAACCACCAAGTCTCTGAATACCCTTTACTGTACAGTTTGTGGCTCAAATTAACATACCGCAAAATAAACTGACAAGGTTTTATGGATAAAAAAAAGAGTCTTTTTGCGAGTAAAGAAAATTAATTTCTGAACTTATCCATATCCACTTGCATGCACACTGTTTGGAAGATTATTCGTGCTTTCTGTCTGCCTGGGTTTGAGTTTACAAACACTGCATCATGGTCTTGATGAGTTTTAAGGGCGATGTTGCAAAGATATAAGAAGATATCTCAGCATTTGTTTGCATAACGTGACTTTTACTGTCAATAATTACAATTTTCACGACACGAGAGTTACATTCTCTGTCAATATGTGCCGAATCAGAATCAGAAAAGGGTTTATTCACACAGTAAGTTACACCTACGTGGAATTTACCTTGATGATTGGTACATACACACACACACACACACACACACACACACACACACACACACACTAACATATTAAACATTAATAAGAAATAAACAATAAATACAGAAACCGAAACAAATATATACAAAATAGCTGTCCAGCATAAAGGCTGAATGGGTTGAGTGCAGAGTGCAAAAAATATATAATATGTGCATGTTTGTTAGTGTTTAGGCGTGTGTGTATGAGACTGTGTTTAAGTGCGTGCAAGCTAACCTGTCTGGAGCACTTCCAGAACTCGGTGTGTCCCAGAGGGCTCAGGGGTTTTTGCGGCGGTGCAGTCATAACGGGACAAGGTAGTTTCTGTCCACTGTACAGTATGTTCCATCAGCTGCCAGGTGCACAGTACAAAAACACACACACACACACACACACACACACACACACAGGCGAATATCGTTATGTCGTGACCTACCATAACAGCAGGGTCAGAGGGGCAAAGTTTCAGGGGCCGCCCCATACACCGAGAAACAGGAAGTGTGTTAGACCCGGTGTTCGAACAGATGACCTGACAGAATGAAAACCCTTGTTACACTTTGTTAAATGTCGTACTTTCATTAATTTACCAGGTTTATCTGCAGAAAATACACTCTATTGTGTCACTTTAGTCTAAACTTCTCCCCTCTATTTTCCTCCAGGACATGACGTACCTGTGTATATCTGCTGCTGACCACTCAAAGCAAAACCTGTGAGTACTTATATGATATGTATATTCAGTATACACACAGTATGTATGTCTGTATAGGCCCACTTCTTTTGAAAGGTCATCAGTATTGGATCTGATGTATCTACCATCTGTTGATCTGTGGCATTATGTAAATAACAAGAAACTATTATATATATATATATAGTATATATATATATATATATATATATATATATATATATATGAAAGCATTTTAAATAAAAGTATTCTTATTCAGGACGTTCATTTGAAAAGAATCACATACACAGTGCCATTACTGACTGAGTACTGTAAACCAAAAGTTTACAACTATCAATAAATCATACAATCCAGTGTCTTATAATGTCTTAATACCAAATCAGTACTTTCGCAAGTTGAATTAAGTGGAATTGATTGATTGATAAATGCATTAAATAATCTGGGCCGAGCCCTCGGTTGTGTTTTAACTAAAATGATTTCACAAGAAGGAGCTCATGACTTCGAGAGGGGAATATGTTTCAGTAAGTAATGATGAACTGTGCTGTATGCAATGTATTTTGTTTCGTGGATTTGATTTGCAAATAAATGAATAAAACATGAAAAAACCGACAGATATTTCAAATGTGGTTAAATATATATTTTTTTCAAGTCTGTATTATCAGGATGTTTAAATCCATTTGAATCCAGTGTGTTTAATCTGATAATTTGACCAGGATTCAGTACTTCAGAGACAGCATCATGTTTATCCACGAGTCCCGACTGAAAGGAGAGGGTTGCCTCGTTCACTGGTGAGTGAAAAAAAATCATAAATAATACTAAAAATTCTTATTTATGTACTTAATCTTAAACAAATGACATGCTAAAACAATAGTTCAATTTGATTGATCAAACAGGATTTAAAGGGATTTATAGTCTTGTTTTTTTTTTTAACCAATATATTCCTTGTATGTCTTGTCTGAACTGTAAATGTATAATGCTCTCCATTCATATTTTGATTTAAAAATCATAAAATCATAATATGCTTTACATCAGAATTAATGGTACGAAACTGGTGTCATTTGCATACGAGGATGTCGAGAGGAAGACGCACACATATTCAGATTTAGTTGGTTTTGGTTCATTATGATGAGCATTTGCCTCGAGATAGATAGATAGATAGATAGATAGATAGATAGATAGATAGATACTTTATTCATCCCGAGGAAAATTTTAGGCATCCAGTAGCTTATACAAACATAACACAACAAGCACTCATACACACATATATCTCACATACATAGAAATCACTCACAGAAATTTAAATAGTTAACAACTTGTGAAGTGATTACAAAGGTCTGGTACGTGATGAAATGACTATGATAAGGTGCTATGGTAGAGTGTGTGCAATGGTGGTAGTGCAAAAGTGAACAGTGCAATAGCTTATTATTAAATATTAACAGAACAATATATAACAGGGAATAAATGATAAGATGTAGATGTTATGACCACAGTCCATATTGTGTAGGAGGGCTAATATAGCCTATAAGACAGTCAGGTGTACAGCAGACAAAGTGATATAATGGTGATATAATGGTAGGGGCTGAGAGAGACTCATGCTGAAAAGTCAATTTCTCCCCTCCCCCTTTGTGTGGTATTGAAGAGTTGGATGGCCCTGGGGACAAAAGACCTTCTCAACCTGTCTGTTGAGCATGACAGTGACAGATGTCTGCCAATGAACATGCTTCTCTGTTTAGGTGATTACTGACTGGATGTCTTCATATTTTATTGACCCAATTCTCCTTTTTCAACCACATCACTGTGACCAAACAACAACAATTGGGTAATGCTCTCATTGTAGATGTCATCACCTTTAATCTTTTCTCATATCAAACAGGACAAAATCAAGCATTTAACCACAGCAGAGTTTCACTTCTTTGTACACTAAAGAAGGGAATCTGACAAGGGCGTAGGTTTTGTTTTAACATGGGGGAGGGGCGACACATTATAACCGGAGGGGCCTGGGGGTCTTCCCCCATAAAAGTTTGAGTGTCAAACACTTCATTTCCTGCATTCTGGCTAACTTTTATTGCAACAATTTGTGCCTTTTCTGCATCAATTTATGGTGCAAATGTCTTTAATAATGTAAAGGAAATTATTATTCTCCTGTATTGTTCCAATGTAGCACAAGTACACTGTAAGAAAAAAATCTGTAGAAAAACGGATAATGTCCTGGCAGAAAATTACCAGCAGCCTACCTTTTCCGTTAAGTTTACAGACATTTCTGTTAATCCAAAAACGGAAAATTCTGTAGATTTACAGTATATCCTCGGTACCTTTAACAGACATTTCTGTTAATCCAAAAAAATTAAAATACGGAAAAACACCTGTGAAAAATGATTATTGAAAATTCCTTCATAGGGTTAGGGTTAGCATATTGGCCCTTATTTCTAGGCACAGTTATTGTTTTCCGTTCCCTGAACGGTTAGTTGTACCTCTTTTGGGGAGTGGCTTGTCTTTTATATTTTTTTGAGGGGCACAAATCTACATCTGCTAAATATTGGGGGGGAGACACATCTATGGAATGTGAATATGTGTTGATCACTACACCTGGCATCAAGCTGTGATGCTGTGTGCTCTCAGTGTGGCAGGAGTGTCCCGCAGTGTGACTCTGGTGGTGGCTTACATCATGACGGTGACGGGTCGCGGCTGGGTGGAGTCTCTGGCGGCGGTGAGGGCGGCGCGGCCGTGTGCGGGGCCCAACCTGGGCTTCCTCCGGCAGCTGGAGGAGTTTGAAAACACAGAACTGACAGAAGTGAGTGACACCCCGCTGATCTCAATTTAAAGTTATGATCATTAAGATTACATTTTGTTTATTTTTTCAGCAGTAGTCATTCAATGTATTTCTGTAATTACCGGTATTTGGTATTTTAAGCCCCCAACGTCTCGTCGCACTAAGATTAGGCAATGGTTAGGGTTAAGGTTAGGTGCCTTGAAGTCGACGGTCGCAGCACTGCCTTGAAGTCGACGTTGGGGGCTTAAAACACCATCAAGCGTAATTACCTAGAAGCAGAGTTGGGGGGTTACTCTATATCAACGACGTTTCATTTCTGGGATTGTTCCGGTGCTGCCGGAAATTCCACCGGATGTCCCTCAATCCGGCCGGATGTCCGTCACCTTCCTCTTTCTTTGTGTTGTAATTTTAAACTGCGGGGGGATTTATGAGGACTATGGTGAACTGCTCCTCAGATCTCTGCAGGGTAAATCCATACAGCTAGCTGTTGGACAGATAGTCTATCTGTCCAATCTGAGTTTTCTGTTGCACGACTAAAACAACTTTTGAATATACACGTTCCACCAAAACAAGTTCCTTCCCGAGGCTATTTTGCAAGCGGCACCATTACTACGTCCAGTGCCGCCCAAAACTATTGTGATCGGTTTAAAGAAATGCCAATAAACCAGAGCATGTTTCTCTCCCATCCCAGAATGCTGTGTGGACTGGCCAGACCCTCCTCCGCAGCGCTGTGAAGGAAGGTCTGGCAATGCGAGACTATGCACAACTTCAGATACTTCCAAGGTGCATGGAGAGGGGAAAGAAGTCTAAATAGGTCAAATCTCCAGCAACACTTAATACAATACATTATTGAACGACTTCGGCCTGTGACATTCATCAGGGTTTCTGTAGTTGACTTCCTATATATTAGTATTAGTTGTTACTGGGATTCAAATTGTGTATCCATGCACAAGGGATTAAAAGGGAAATAGACTGGATCAACGGAAGTAGGTTTCCAGGATAATTGCCTGACATCTCGCGGGTGGCTCACACAGGAAACAACAACAAACTTAGATCTAGCAAGCTACACGCTGAAAATGGCAAGTTTTGAAGAAAATTTCAATTGTACAACAAGGCATGCCTGCTTGGTTCTTTTAGGGAATTATTGTAAAGATTTACAAAGAATATGTTAACGACATTGACTATCTAACTGGGAGCGTTTTTTTCTACTATCCTTAAATGTATGTCTGCTGTAGCCAGAGCTTACTCCACAGCGCTGTATAGATAGATCTGGCAATGCGAGACTTAAAGGGAAATGATGCAAACATGCATTGGACTTTTTTTAGGGTTCAGTATGACTGTGTCGACATTGTTGACTGCTTTCTAAATTAAAACAATGTGACGTGATGAAGGCTCTTGGCCAGCGGTTTGTTCAGGTGCTCTGTATTGCTCAAAGACAGAGTAGAGCTCTGCTTGAACAGAAACTCAACACCAGGCTGAAAAGCAGTGTTTGTATTACCCTCTGTGGTTGAAAGTTTCAAGCCTGTGCCACTTCTTGCTTAATTTTTGATGATTTTTTTATTGCTTTTTTATTTGAAAGTAAAGCGGCAGACAGGAAGTGGTGGGAGAGAAGGTCCGCGGTTGGAATTGAACCGTGGACGTTGTGGTCACAGTATGTGGCATGCGCTGTAACCATTCGGCTAACAGGGTACTACCGCCTGTTTCACCTCTGACATGTACAACACCACACACTTTTGGATTAACCCAGTTGTAGTCAGAAGCATACGCTGTAACAGCACCTGTAACCACACCCGACAGTGATGTCACTGTGCATCGTCACCGAGGAGTACACTTCGACGTCACAGCAGCAAGGTGAGAAGCTAAGGCTACATTTACATTGCTACGTTTTGGTTTTTAAGAGCAAACCAAAAAGTGTTTTTAGGTCCAATTCATATCCATTTAAACTAATACACCCAAACCAAAATATCTCATCAACATTCTCTTATACTGGGCATGCTCATGCCGGGGTAAACCGGAGGCAGTATGTATAATCATAGACAGTAAAAGAAATAGACACAGCGACGCCATAGACTTCGACGGAGACCAGATGGCTGAGCGTACTACGCAGCTGCTGCGCAGCCTCAAACTGAGCTTGATGACGTAGATGTGACGTGAGCAACCTGTCTGAAAGTTGTAAGTCTTCTGGTAGCTGTGCCCTCCCTTGACTGTATGCCTCACGTCGCCCCGATTGCCTGCGAGCTTCTCCTGACTATAGGGTAATTTCTCTACTGTGCGACAGAAAGTCGCGTGGTTATGACACAATCGTTAGCCTATTTTTACAAAAACGTCTGCTACGGGGCCATAACGTGAGATACAAGGTAATGGAGCCTTTTAAACATTGTCGTGTTTCTTTAGAAATAAACAATGGACAAATAGAGTCTTTAAACGCTTCAGATGTAAAGTTATTTGCTGTCAAAGTGACGCCAAAATGAATGGGAGTCAATGGAATGCTAGTGGAAGGTGATGGCTTGTTAGCCTCAGAATCTCCCCATAGGAGGTACGCTTTCCGGATGCTCGCTTACCCCCTTGGGTATACTCTGCCCGTTGCTGGTAGTTGCCATGGTGACGTTAGTAGCTTAGTCTCAGAGAACGAGACGTCATGACCCAATCAGGTGGCGAAACATAGGCGTCAGTGTCGGTGTTGCCAAAGGTCTATGTTAGCGGCCGTCGAGACTGCAACACAACCCTGCAGATTCCAAACCAAAACGGGGTCAGAAGTTTTTATCAAATTCCTCCAGTTTAGGGGCTCTGAAACGCCAGAGCAGTGCAAGTGTTTCTACTGCCACCAGTGTATGATAAGCGTGTCACATTTTGAACAGAACATTGGCACCCATATAACTAAAAGCCCGGGTATGTTTGAAATGAATTTCAGACCTGCTCTGAAGGGCCACACTGAGGGACAAGACGTGATGGCCATTCAAATGGGGATATGGGAACACACACTTTCAGACAGTATCTCCTTAAAGTTAACAACTGTTGTACTCCTTTACACACAACAGTCACTGTGTAAATTGTGCATGCTTATCTCACTGGTATCTCTTTATCTATAAGGCTCTTGTTGGAAAACTACCATACTACTCTACATAGGATTGGCCATCAAGAACAGATTCCTACTTGTAATCGTTTCAAAAATTACGATTCCAGTAGAATTGTTTCTTTATTGGAATCGTTTGGAGGATTTGGTTTCAAATCTAGTCATGGGTTCCAAATTTATCATGTGCAAGTTTTGGTTTCCGTAGCGCCCAGACGCTTGTTGTGTTGCAGCCATGGAGCACAGTAAGAGACGCTTTAGTGTGGCTTTATTTTACGTTGAAAAAGCCCTGTAAAACTGCAACCCACCATTGAATCAAAATAAAACTTCCCTCTTATGTGTGAAATAAGCATGTGACCCTTTTTAACTCCACCCCTCAAAGAATCGGAATCGTGAATCGATAAAGAACCGGAATCGAAAGGAAGAATCGCAATTGGAATCACAATCGTTAAAATCCAAATGATGCCCAACCCTAACCCTACAGAACTTCTCTGCTTCTCAGAGGGGCATTATCAGACTTGCTCTGCTGACTGGCTTTTGCGTCATGTTCCACAAGCTCAGTCTGAATTTGAAAAAACACCGGACTTAGTGCACCTGACTCCTGGAACAAATTACAGCACTTCTTTAAAAATCAACTCACTTGTGCCTTTTGGACAATTTAGAAATCTTGTTTTGGTGTAACGTGTACGTTCAAAAGTTGTTTTAGTCGTGCAACAGAGAATCTGCAGAGAGCTAAGGAGCAGTTAACCAGATTAGAATTCCAACACAAAGAATGCAGAAGATGACGGACATCCGGGCGAAAAGAAGGTACATCTGGCTGAATTTCCAAACTTTAACTTTAATTATCCTCCTCTTTGTCTTTATTTCTGCCCCCCCCCCCCCCCCCCGCAGTATCAGGCCTGGTGGAAGGAACGATACGGGAAGAACTCGTTCAACGATGACGAGGAGATGGAAAACCTTTTAACTCGGAAATCCAACAGCAGCAGCAGCAATAGCATAACAACCAGCATCACACCTGAGCTTGGCACAAGTGGCACCTGAAAGAAATGTCTTCTAAGAGTCTCGTCTTTCGTGAAATCAAGCCATTGAAGGACTGTTATTATTATCATTATTATAATTATTATCAGCTGCTTTTCTTCATCATCAACCCTGCAGAGTAAAGCTACATCAGGAACCTGTTCTGTATCCATATTACGATGAATCTCATGTTTGCAGAAAGGCTGAGGAGTCATGTGAGTGGGGGGGAATTTTTTTTTATGCCATTATCTCAGCCCCTCTTGTCATGTCATGTCCTCGCCTCTAACTGTCAAAAACACATGCAAGGGCAGTCAAGCATGACACCAAGGAAATATGTACATACAGTCCACAGTGTGAACACACATTTAGCAGCGTTCCCTCCCCCGGTTAGTTATGTTATGTTGTGTTGACTTGACTTGAAATATGAGTATTACTTTCTGTAGACAGTGTGGGAGCTGAAGAATACTGTATCAGTATCCAGTAAAACAGTATCAGAAGCAGTATTTATTCATAAATCAGTTTTATTCCTTAATGTTTATTTTTGTTTGTGTTGTAAAAATGTGTTCATGGTCTAAATTAGACTCTCAATTATAACATCTTGTGGAGTTACTGATTGCCACCTACATTTCTGCTCCAGATTATATAGGCATTTTACACATGTATTTGCATTTTATTTAATAAAATCCATTAATTGAGTTTGAATTTTATTTGATAGGGATGATGCAATTCAACATAGTTCCATCACAGCACAGAGAGAGAGAGAGAGAGAGAGAGAGTGATTATAGCTAACTTTCAACTTATCATCAAGTGACTATTTCTTTATCTATTTAAAGCAGTGGTTACTAACCTGGAGACCCAATAAGGATCGGGAAGGCATAAAACATGTTAAAACCTATTTCTGCTACACAAATTAAAGCATCATTTGAGACATTTCAGGCCTTTTACAAAATATTCAAATAAAACAAGAGTCTTTGGTGGAACTGGCCAGTGGTGGAAGACATATTTAGATCCTTTACTTAAGTAAAAGTAGCAACATAGAATATAAAAATACTCCATTACAAGTAAACATACTGATGAATTAATGTGTGAGCAGAATTTGAAAGTTTGTTTCAGGTGGTATTTTAACTACTTGATATTCTGCGGGGTAGTTTAATCTATATTATATATATATATAATATTTTATAAATTGATCATTACATTTTTGTGTTTGTTCTTAATGTTAGGGTTATTGTTATAACACATTTTTATTTGTTTTGGATCTAGTTCTCTCCTAAAAAATTTTTATCTTTTAAAACTTGAGTGTGTGTGTGTGTGTGTGTGGGGGGGGGGGTTACAAGCCTAAAGGCAGTGGTACAATAGTAATAGTAAGTGCTTAATTTACTTAAGTACTGTTATTAATTACAATTTGGAGGTAGGAATCTCTACTATTTTATAGGGTATTTCACTACTTTCAGAGGGAAATTTTGTGTGTTGTATTCTACACTCATCGAGCGACTAATTACTTTACAGATTAAGATTCTATGTAAAACATAAGCTGATTTTTTTATAAAATATGATGCCGCATCATTGATTAAACTACCCAATAGTGTATTAAATAGTTAAAATTAGCTCCACCTCAACCAGCTAAACTATAGCAATGTTTCTAATGTCAGTAATGATAATCAAATGATGTACCCTATCATATTATATCATTTATTACAACACTGACAGGAGCCAATTCTGCAGAATGAATACTTTTAATTTTGAGACTTTGAGTTTCATTAGTTCTTTGTACTGTTACTTAAGTAGGCTACGCTATTTAAATGCAGGATTTGAGTATTTTTATATTCTAAGTAAAGTAATAAATGTAAATGTAGAGCTAATTTAGAGCGTTACAGTGAGGATTTTTAATTGTTTTGTATTTTGTATGAAACATTTACTCCTATTTCTAAGACACCTTGTGCTCACACCTCGATGGACTGTAGATAATGTGCTCACACAATAACGTAGGCTATTTGGTATTTGTAGCCTATATAATACGGTAGCCTATTTGACACACAGTTTATAATAATCCTAGCCGGTAGGCTGTTGTTGTCTAATTGTCTGCGGTAGGCTATCATCGCAGTTTTTCTTTATAATCTTCCAACGGCAACAAGCTCAGGTTTTTTTGCGCATCACTTCTGCTGCAGGACCAATATATAGTTACTTTTCGTAAAGCTTTATCATTTCAAAGAATTGTTTTCGTCTCCGTCCTGAGTTTCCACGTGTGCGGGTGTGTGACACTCAGACTGACGCTGGCAGGATTTCCCCCGGTGTCTTACTGGAGACCGGCCACTGTGAGCGCGTTGATAAGCTTCGCAGGAGAGAGAGAGAGAGAGAGAGAGAGAGAGAGAGAGAGAGAGAGAGAGAGAGAGAGAGAGAGAGAGAGAGAGAGAGAGAGAGAGAGAGAGAGAGAGAGAGAGAGAGAGAGAGAGAGAGAGAGAGAGAGAGAGAGAAGCAGCAGCAGCAGCAGCAGGTGCGTCCTCCTCAGCATCCCCGGCTCCGTGTCTCCGCCCTCCCGCTGCTCGCTATAGGCTGGAGGATTTAAGCGGGCCCGCCGTAATGATGAGGGCTTTCTGAGACTGATTGATTTCAAAACTTGACGGGTTTCGAGTTTCACAGGTAAGAGCAGCTCGGTACACTGTTAGCACACTAAACTAAAGCACATTAAAGCCACGTTAGTCTGCGTGGGAGAGCGGGGTTAGTGAGTTTTAGCCTACTGAACGTGGACAGACTCATCCTTCTCTGCTAAACTTGCACTACTTTCAAAACACATATCAGCACATTGCGCATTGATACAGGGCTAAGTGGAGTTGTCGCGTGCGTGTGTTTGGACAGAGATGAACGCAGAGGTGGATTACGGAGGCTCCGGCAGCAGCGGGAACGGAAAGCTGCGCCAGTGGCTCATCGAGCAGGTGGACTCCGGCAAATATCCCGGGCTGGTGTGGGAGAACGACGAGAAGAACATCTTCAGGATACCGTGGAAACACGCCGGGAAACAGGACTACAACCGTGATGAGGATGCCGCGCTTTTCAAGGTAAGAGACTCGCACCCTCCGCTGTTTAATCCAGACAGAATGAAAAATGACTTTCAGAATAAAAGTAGAAAAACTGGTGTGCAAACATTTTTTTAAATTTTGATATAGCCTATAGCATACAGTCTAAGGTACACACTGACAAAAAACATCGTTTTCAAATGATTCAAAGTGCTATAAAGGGAGACTATGATTATTTCTCTCATTTCTCTCTCAGACTACAGTAGATTTTTTAATCGTAATGGACTGGTGCTTTTCACAAAGTATTTGAGGCTTAATCACTTAGGGTAATCAAAGGAACATTAACCAGTTTGTCTTGCACATTTTATGTTTTTAATATTTCATGTAAAGCACGCCTTTGTGTATGAAATGTGCAATAAATATAAATAGGGCTGCAACTATTCTGCTCATTATCGATTAGTCTGCTGATTACTTTGTTGACTGTTATTTGGTCTATTAAATGTCAGAAAATAGTTGAAAATAAGTGTTCGACACAGGTTTCCAGGGACAAATGGGACTTCTTTAAAATGCTCGTTGTGTCTGAGCAATAATTATAAATCAAAATGTAATCAATTTACGGTTATGAATGAGAAACAGGACATATCAAAAACATTTAAGACATTGACCATTTTTGCTGATTAATTTTCTGTTGATGTACCACTCAATTAATCGACTAGGCCTAATTGTTTTAGCTCTCTTATTAACTTTCCTCACATGCTGGAGATCAGTGTGGTACTTGTCTAATCCTCTCAGGCTAAACTTTAGTAAAGTTTTTTGAAGTCTTACCGGTTGTTGGTCTGCAGGCCTGGGCGCTGTTTAAAGGCAAGTTTCGGGAGGGGATCGACAAGGCGGACCCGCCGACCTGGAAGACTCGCCTCCGATGCGCCCTCAACAAGAGCAATGACTTCGAGGAGCTGGTGGAGAGGAGCCAACTGGACATCTCAGACCCGTACAAAGTGTACCGCGTCATCCCTGAGGGCGCCAAGAAAAGTCAGTCCCAAATCATATATCACACAATACCGCTTTTAAACTGTTGGTTTCTGGCACAGCATGAGTTAAATGATAATGCAACAGATGACAAATACAGTCTTCAGGTTAACCAAAACTTTTTTTTTTAAACACACAAAACATTAAATTTGCAACATGAACATATCCCCCCCCCACATACCCCCCCCTCCTGTCATCACCACCCACCCAGACAAAAATCAAGGAAAGATGTAGTAGAAGTAACCACAATATTCAAGACCATATAAAAAAATAGACAATAAACCATAAACCATCATACACGTCTTTCCCCAGCACAAAGCTTCTTTCCCATGTAGCCATCTCACTAGCCCACTCTTGAATTGACGGACCCCCCTTCATTCTTCCATCCTCTTAAAAGAATCTGTCTGGCTATCATTAAACTAGTCTGGACCCAGCTTCTTATGTGTTTACCTATTCCGCTTAGGATTGACCCATTTACAAATAATCTTAGGCTGAATGGAACTTGGGTCCCTGCAATCCGACATAGGTTGAAATGTGTGTGTTTAAGGTATTATGGATGTTAGATGTTGTTATGATAAACCTGTTATAATGAGACACAGTTGGAAATTCTCTACCATGATTGATAAAGGTCACTGACTGCTCAGTGCAGTAACAAAACTTTTGAAGCGTCACAAAGCCAAACCACCAGAGAAGGTCATGATGTCAACAGCTGTGGACTTTTTCTGTGCCGACTTCTGTATGTGTTAAGATTGTTTTTTCTTCCTTCTGTCTTGCATTTAGGACCCCGACAGGACGACAGTCCTCTGAGTCCAATGAGCTATCAGGTGCACTCCCCCTATCCTGCACTGCAGACTCAGGTGATTTGCATACACATGGAAATGAGTGTGCTTGAGGGCGGGAGAGAGAGAGAGAGAGAGAGTGAGAGAGAGAGAGAGAAAGGCAGAGAGTGAGAGAGGTTGGATGTTTAACAGAAACAGTGGATGAGAAAGCATACCGTGCATGCTTGAATGACCTCGGATGCACCAGATGCCAGATCACAGGTTTTATGAGTTGCATCACACAGTCTTACTGGCGCTGACTTCAAGTGCTGTTGGAAATGCTGAAATTATCAGAAAATCATCACACAGGACGAGGACAGTGTCCAATTTGTCTGCGTTGTCCAAGTTCCAATGATGTGACATTTTATTTGGCGCAAATCATGTAAAAACCATGTCAATAACAGGCGTTGTTCATTTGTTAGACAGTATGTCATGTATGTTTGTGCCTAATGAAGAATTTAGAAATACTTTTCTAAATTCCAGTTTCCAGCTAGATGCCACTATCCAAATTTCTTGACTAGACACCAAAAAAGTAAAATATTTATACATTTAACTGTTAAATCATATTTTTTTGTACATTTTATCACCCTACAGTATTACACAGTTGTGTCCAGAGTTGTAATTCTGGTAGACAAATAATACATTCATTTATTTAACTCAACTATTTTTTATAATTCTTTGTCTTAAAGTAGTCTAAAGATAATGAAAAAAAGGACACTGTGTATAATTGTGGAATGCAAACTATTAACTTTACTAGTAATGACTAAAAAAAACTATCTAAGTACTACCAATGTAAATATACAGTATATGAAATCGGTTTGAAAATGTATTATTATTCCCTTAATTCTCCTTAAGAAAAGGATTTTACATGACAGCACAAAGACTCAGTTGCAGGAGTCAAAACAAAATCAATGACAGAAGTTACATCGTCATAATTACAATTTCAATTTGGAAGCTGGAGCGTGCATGTGTCCAGTACAATCGGATTATGTTAACTTTATTATTATGTAAACTTGATTGTTTGTGTGTGTGTCTGTAGATGCCACAGTACGTGCCCACACCAGAGTGTGGCTGGAGAGATTACTGTCCGGAACAGGCCGCCCTGCCTGAGCTGCCCTACACTCAGTGTCCCTGTCCCCCCCGCAGCCTGCCATGGCAGGGCCCGTCCATGGAGAATGGTACGGTACTCAATATGCAGAATATATTGGAGGGCTCCTAGGATGCCATGGACTGGGGATAGACGAATGCAATGTGCTTATGGTGTTAGCATATATACATAATATCTTTATTTGGTTTACAGTTTGTTGTTTATTTTGTTATTTTATTGTATTGAATATTATGGCTATTATTTCAGCTTGTCTTACATTTTGTATAGGGAGGGGGTGATGGCAAGTGGGGGGGGGTTGGTTCAGATGGGGAGGCGATGTGTCCATGTCGTGAGTTGTATGTTTTGTGTTAAAAAATAAATAAAAAAATGTAATCGTAAAATATAAGCATTAGCATCCTAGGCAGTGCCTTTTCTATGCGTGTGTTGAGACTGTCTGCCCCTCTGTGTGTGCAGGATACCAGCTCAGAGCCTCTATTTACTCGTACGGTCCTGCTGACAGCCAGCCCTCGCCTTTCTCGCTGGACGCCAGCATCAGATCAGCGGAAGCGCTGTCAGGTAAACACTTTCATTTCACTTTTTCTCTCTGCACGCTATAAAATCAGAAGGAAGGGAGGGAGGGTACTGTTGGTCCAGTGATGTCCTCAGCTGAGCTTTAGATGCGATTTCGATATGTGGCTGCAGCTCTTGTTCGGCCTCAGAATCCTTTAAACAAGTCTATATGTACAAGACTGTGCTTTGTTTATGGCCATATATATGACATAGCTAAAGATACAGACATCTGTTTGTTTAACTTTTAATCTATGTAGCCTAATTGTAGCCTACATCCATTTAGACATCTATAAAACGGCTAACGCAAAACTGCAGAAAGGATTTGTATAACACTGCTATGATATTGGGAAGATTAATGCAACTGCACAATGTTTTACTAAGCTTAAAAAATACAATAATTGCCCTAATGAGGGCGCTATAATTAAAGTTTAAACCCCGTAGGCTGGCGTTTCGATACCTGCGCAGCACCAGTGCCTGAGACGTGTAATGGCTGTGTATCTGTCAGCTACATTTGATTATGTACTGCCCCCTAGTGGCCATGGAACTTATTTACTGCCCCCTAGTGACAAGAAATGAATGAATGCAGCTTTAATGAAACTCGGAGGGATCGCAGTGTTTTGACGTTAAGAAAATACAATAAGCCTGATGGAGGCACTAGCTTATACTAGCTTCAGTTTAAGGTCTACATTTTTTTTGTGATACTTTAGACATAGCTGGTCTACTTTTTATGATATTTGAAGGGATGACATATCTTTTAGAAAGTGCTTCAAAACATTGAGTGAAGTGATGGTAGCACTATAATAAAAGTTTAACATTTCACAGTTTGAAGTCGGACACAGATCTTGCAACACAGATCAAGATCAGAGAGTCGAAGTACTAACACGATCGCTCCACCCAGCTGACGCCATGTGTTTGTTCAGTTCACTGTTTACCTGTTTCCCAGAGAACTACAAACCTTAGCAGCGGCGTATGGGGCAATAAAATAATTTATCGCAATCCTTTTACAGCTTATATGCAACATTATCACCTATAAAATGCTTAAGAAATAAGTGAAGCACTAACTGGTTAAGTTTAAAGCTAGACTGTGCATGCTGAACAGGGGGTACAGCTACAAGCGTCCATATTTGTAGTTTGGTAGACACTAAAGTCGTTACATAAAATAGAGAAACTTGAAACTGTTATCAACACTTTTGTTAAGTAATTTTATGCCAGCTGATTAATCGATTATTCCCTTCATCGTAGATATATTCATTTTCAGCCAAACATACAGTAGCTCACAAATACTTTGTGATTCAATTCAAATTAATTTTAAATCTTGACCCTGATTGGCGGATGTGACGTGCACAAACATCAGTGTCTGAAATATGTGACGTTGCAGATAAGTTCACTAAGACAACACACAGCTCGACTCCGTTCAACACTACACTGAGAAGGGTGAACTTAGTCTCGCATTGCCAGGCCTATCTCTGCAGCGCTGTGGAGTAAGGTCTGGCTACACCACACATACATTCTGGGATAGGAAAAAAATAAAAAAACGCTCTGGGTTATTTGCATTTCTTTAAACCAATCGCAATCGTCTTGGGCGTCGCTAAGCTCCGGACGCAGCGACGGTGGCTCTGCTAAATAGTCTCGGGAAGGAACTTGTTTTGGTGGAACATTTGAAACCAGCAAAAGAAAACGCCACATACAATATTAAATGAATTTAATTAACTGTTCACACAAATACAGTAACATGAGCTATTTAAATTAGCTGGATACATGGTTAAACCTCATTTACTCTTACCAGTGTTTCACCATGTACAACCCCAGTAATCGGTCCCAAAACGTCCCAGTTAGAGAGGAAATGCCAGGAACATATTCTTTGTAAATCTCTACAATCATTCCCCGAAAGAACCAAGCAGGCCTGCCTTGTTTCACGATCCAAATTTTCTTCAAAACCTGACATTTTTTGGCGTGTAGCTTGCTGGCTCGAAGTGTGTTGTTGTTTCCCCGAGGAGAACGGTGTTAGACAACGGCAACACACAGAGAGAGGGGAAAGCAAGGAACATCCGGCGCCATTGACCCAGACTAACGTGAACTCTACCTGTGTCCTCTTCTCCTCCTATTAGACTTCCGCCTGCATGTGTCTGTATATTTCCGGGATACTCTTGTGAGGGAGGCAACCACATCCAGTTTGGAGGGCTGCCACATCACCCCAGAAGAGAAGCACTATTTGCCGCCCGGAGGTCCCGAGGTGATCCCCCTGCCTGTGGACAGTCTCTCGGCCCACAGGATGGCAGAGGAGTGTCCCCCGAGTCCCCCATCCAGCCTGGAGAGGGGAGTGTTACTGTGGATGGGCCAAGACGGACTGTACGCTCGGCGGCTTTGTCAGAGCCGAGTGTACTGGCAGGGAGGACTGCCCCAGTACGGGGACAAGCTCAACAAACTGGAGAGAGAGGTCACCTGTAAACTCCTCCACACACAGGACTACCTGACAGGTGAGACAGCAGAAAAGGGCTGCAACTAATTTCATAATCATTGAATCTGGAGATTTGTATTTGATTGTCTATGATTGATAAGTCTACGACGTTTTAAAAAGTAGTGAAAAATGCCATCCCAGTTTTTCCTATAGCCCGAGGTGGCATCGTCAACTCAACAGTCCACATCACAAGATATTCAATTAACATTTAACGACAAAAAATAGCAAATATTCACATTTAAGAAGCTGGAAGCAGCAGACGTTTGGCATATTGATTTTATAAATGATAAGCAATTGATTATCATAAATGTTTGTCTATTAGTTATTGAAACTGAAAGCATGTTGGACAACTCCTCTTCACTACACCATGCTTTATTCACCAAATGTTTCTGGCTGCCCAGTTGTTGTGAAAACCTGGCTGTTCAATAATACTTAACTGCTGTTCTGAAATTAGTTTCAGACACCTCAAAGACTCTTCGGCAACACTATCTACATAAGAGTGACACGACACTGTCATGTCACTCTTATGTAGATACCTTCAAGTAAAGTGTAACCGACTCTTCTAACCATCTGGATGAAAAATATTTCACACAATAAACGCCAGCACAACTGTTTTTTGACCCATTTCCCAAGTTGCAACTATAGCTGGAAAAAAGCAGATCTCTTTTGCTCTTTTAGTAAAACACAAGCAAAATATGAATGTGTTATTTTGTATGAAAATTTCAGAAAGAAACACCAATACAACTAATTAGATTTTCAAGAATTTGTACATGAGATCTAACCCAATACTGTTAGTTTGTTAGAACAAAGAGTTGCAACTTGAGAAAACAGGTAAAAAGTGCAGCAGACGGAATATTTTGTTCGTTGGAAGAGTCTTTGAGAGTTCTGGAAACACTTTCAAAAAAGTGGAGTGTGTTGTTAAATAACCTTCTGAGTTATTCAAAGTGTATTTTCGAAAAATCGGATGCTTAGCTCTGTGACTCCTATGTAATTGTATTAGAGTACTTAAGAGGCAAACACCGGGGCTAAGGATAAACTTACAGTCAGTAGTGCAGATTTGACTTCTTTAAAAACGAAGTTTGTGTTTGTCTGAACCGACTTTAAGAAAAACTACAGCTCATTTACTGTAAGTCACTTAAGACAAAAGCCATCTCAGAACAAAACTTAATTCTCCCCAAAAGTCAAATTCACTGTGTCAACCATAACAACGGTGGCAGACCAACTCTTTTTAAGTAGTATTTCATGATGAGGGAGCAGTCACATCATCCCCGCCCACATGCTAGGCCAGCCCCAGCTGTGTGAAAAGCCTGACAGCTAATTGTATTTGCATACATGGTGTGACCAGGACTTTCCATTTGAATCACCCCAAATGTCATGTCACTTCAAGTGAAATTCTCCTGAATTCGTTTGAATTTGTTCAAATGTATTTGAGATATTAATAGCGGACAATGCTCTGATCTCACCTCTTTCCCGACTATCAGAGATCCAGAGCTGTGGGCTCCACGGTCGGCCGCTGCCTCGCTTCCAGGTCGTGCTTCATTTTGGAGACGAGTGTCTGGACCCGCAGAGACAAAGACGGACCCTCACAGTCCAGGTGACTGCCCATATTCTAGTACCTGGTGCTGCACTCATATAGAGCTGTAACAACTCCAAATGTTGCTGTGCAATTAATTGTCTCGGAAATAATTTTGATTAACAATATAATTGTCTCTGTCTAAATATTTATTTATTTATTACTTTTTAAAACAAATGTCAAGTTTTGAATGAATCCCAGAATACATCTTTTGGTTATATATCACTGTTATGTGATCCATATAATGGAATAACACAAAGACACTGCCTATAGAGTAAACAACGCCTCTTATCCTAAAACATTTTCTGTCTGTATCCCCCCTTTTCAAAAAGGGTCAAGTGCCAACAACTAACAATTGAAATAATAACAAAAATATATAGTCCGACCAATAATCACTTATATAATTATAATACGCCTTAGCTAATGTTAGCAATTAATTGCGGTTAGACATAGAAACTGCGATTATGTAAAAAGAAAAATTGTCAATTAGACAATAATTGTTACAGGCCTAAATACATAATCTATGGAAAATATATTTGACTCATTTTTGTTGCTATGAACGTGTATTGGGTCAAGTGCCAACAACTAGCATAACTTTAGCTCAACAGTCCGACCAATAATTACTTATATAATTACAATTTGGCATATCTAAAAAAACTCAACAATTACCATCAACAGTCATACCCCTTAAGACCTTAGCTAATGTTAGCAATTAATTGCGGTTAAACAAAGAAACCGTGATAATGTTAAAAAAAAAAAAAAAAGGACAATTAGACAATTATGTAATAATTGTTACAGGCCTACACTTATATTAAAGTCATGTTTGATTAGCCATGCCTCACATCTCTGCATTGCAATTCCATGCACCTACAGATTACTTTCAGTTTTGTCATTTTGCACTTTTAAAATGAGATTTGAGGATTTGAAAGTCTGTAAGAACTTCTTCACAGTCAAAGTGTTTCAAAACTTTAAATTCAGTTTCTGAACGAGTCTGAACGAGCAATTCAGTCTAATGATCAGCCTAATTTTACCTTTGGAAGAATCAAACCAGCTTTCTGACTCCGTTTCAACCTGGGAAGATCTGAAACCCAGAAAAACCCCCAGAAACAAACCCAAAAAGTGGAGGTTCAACCAATGGTGCTCCGGCCATTCTTGGCAGTTAGTGTTAAGTGTTACAGCCTGATAATCGGACTGAATAGAAAGTTTGTTTTCACTCCGATCGTTTAGTCTAAAATCGTGGTAACGTTTGCTGATTACTGTTTGGGAGGGATTAGTCGATCAACAGTGAAAATTGCAAACATTCCAAAGTTCCAGTCTCTATTAAGATAATTTGCTGCTTTTTTAAAGCTTTAGTGCATAAGTTGTTGATATTAATGAACGTCCGTTACATTCAAGCCATTGCCAAATGAGTTGCTACAAAGCTAATTAAGACTATCAGCTCCACACAACTCTCTCTGGATTTCTCAGTATGACTATGTTCAGAAGATTGGGGTGCGCGATCACGGAAGGCTTGTATCATGTGGACGCGCCGACAGTTTTGTTGACATTACTTAGAATTCCTCACGGGGGCGACAGAAACTACGCACTACAGCTTTAAATTGACAGCTTCAAGATAAAAGGCAGTTCGGTGCGAAGACGTTCTGTCCGATTGGGGCCTAATGGAATATTTTTTAAGGTTTTTAGGAGTGTCAAGGAAAACAAGCATTTGATGCCATCACCTTGGGCTTTATGAAATTGTGATGGTCATTTTTTGCAAACTGTTATAGCCTTTTTGTTACGAATTCTTTTTAGCTTAACCAGGAAAATAATCAGCAGACTAACTTATATATAGATTAATAATGAGAATAGTCACAAGTTGCAGCCCTAATGCAGATTTAAGAGTTGTTATTTCTGCAATTTTCTGACGCTGGTTTTCTAGTAACTCCCCAATGAGCACAACACCAGACCAAATCATGCATCTGAAAAGAATCTGAGATGTGGACAGTTATTCAGAGGCCTGAACTATTATTCAGGTTATTATTGTTGCATTTCCTTAGAACACACATTAGGTTTACCTTTCATTTCAGATCCTCTCCCTTTTAAAGTAGTGAAAGAGCAGATGTGTGTTGAATCTTTGTTAGACGGGTTCAGAAACTTTAAATTTAAAATGAGAAATTAACAAATCATTCTATACCTTCTTAAGGTCTACTCACTAGCTTTTTTTCAGGAGTTTTCTACCATCCTCCTCAGTGGTTGGAGTTTATTCATCTGCCTATGATAACAGGTGCCAATGTTTCTTAGTTCCATACTATCTCTATGACAACTGAGCAAACTGCATCCACGAGAAGGAGCCAGAGTTACAGTGGAAAGCTCTGGAAAAAGCTACTAAATGGACCTTTAAGTGAATATTCTTTTGTCAAAGCTGATTACAAAGTTATGAAACACTTCTAAAATTATGAGAACAAAGCAGCTCTTACAGACTCTCGTGTTATTTTTACACTTTCAAATCCTATTTTTCACTTCTCAAACCACAGATTTAACTTTTTCAAAACTTACTTTTTAGGTTTTCAAATATTAGTTTTTGATATTTTTAGATACTGATCTGAGCTCATAGAAGTGACAGTTGGAAGCCCTTCACTGACCTGTGTGGCCTTCCTGTGTTTCAGGTGGAGCCGCTGTTTGCCAGGCAGCTCCAGTACTACGCCCAGCAGATGGGCAGCCACTACTACCGTAGCTACGAGCACCCGGGGGTCACGGAGCACATAAACACCTCCGAGGACTACCAGAGGACCATCACACATCACCACAGCAGCAGCCTGCAGGAGTGATCTCAGTAGGTTCAAGTGACTGTTGAAAACTTCAAGATGCAGCAGTGACTTTTGACCCAGGAGATGGGAAAACTCGGAGACAGGAGGACAATATATTATACATAAAAATGATGGACATTTAGTGACAGTAACTGTTTGCACTGTAGGGCTCTGTGTGTGTGTGTGTGTGTGTGTGTGTGTGTGTGTGTGTGTGTGTGTGTGTGTGTGTGTGTGTGTGTGTGTGTGTGTGTGTGTGTGTGCAGTGGGAACAAAAGTTGCAGTGTTATTTTTTTCTCTCCTTATTGTATTTTTATGACAACATGAATATTTTTCCATTTCATACCGACTATGCAAAGAAAACTGACAGCTTAGGTGATTGTACTGTAGAAAACTGTGGTGAATTTTAGTGCATGAAAGTGCTCATATTATGCTTTTTGGGCTTTTTCCCTTTCCTTTACTGTGTTATATATCTTTTTGTGTATGTTATAGGTTTACAAAGTGAAAAAGCCCAAAGTCCCCCCCAGAGGGACTTACCATCTCCAACAGAAAACACTGTTCACCAACTGCTCCAAACAGCTCTATTGTAGTCCAGCCTTTACTTCAGAGACAAATGTGGTCACTTTGGAACACACGTTATAATGCTCGCCTAGCTGCTAGCATGGCATGCCCTCATACTCTGCTTCTGACTGGCTAGTAGTCCTTACCTAGGTACTGCACATGTGCACCTCCCAACAAAGATGGAATAGAAGTGAGATGTCTCACTCTGTAGCTAAAACAGAGAGCTCAACACACAGGGTGAAAAGAGGAGCTGCAGTAATGTGCAGTACAACAAAAAGATGGTGTTTTTTGAAAATTAAACCATGTAAACCTATTCTGGTACAACCTCTAAATACAATTATGAACCTGAAAATGAGCGTAATATGAGTACTTTAAGGTGATTGTCAATCTCAAGTCTGGACAGTAAACATGAAGCTGGAGCCAACGCGCAGTTAGCTTAGCTTAGCTTAGCACAACAGACTGGAAACTGGGGAAACTGCTAGCCTGGCTTTGTCCAAAGTTGACAAAAATCCACCCACCAGCACGTCTAAAGGTCACAATTTGACATGTAATATTTTTGTTTAATCCGTACAAAACGGAAGTGTAAAAACATAAAATTCGCCATTTTATGGGAGCCATAAGCCTGACTGTCATTTTCACACTGTTTTAATTTATACAAAAATCTAACAATATATAATGTGTTATATGTGAGCTTTAAAAGGTGCTGGGAGGCAGATATTTTACCTCTGGAATGAGCCAGACTAGCTTTTTGCAGTCTTTATGCTAAGCTATTTTAGCTAGCTAGCTAGCTGGCTAGCTAATCTTCTGGCAGTAGCTTCATATTTTCTGTACAGATGTGAGAGTGGTATGGATTTTTTCGTTTAACACGTCTTCTAAATCAATTTTTCTGACTAGACACTCATCACCGTTTGGTAAATTATGAATGAAGTCTTGTGCCCGGCTGTGTTTGTGTGAGAAACTCTCAGGGAGCTGTTTTTAGATAAGCTTTTTCAACTTTTGTATCAAATATTTCACTTACATGACATATTTTGTAAATGTGTCAGACATCAAATCTGAGAAAGAGTCGGAGTCAATGTTTGGAGCTTTTTCTTTTTTTTGCCTTAAAAAGGAGCACATTTCTGTTTTTAAAAATAATAATAAAAGACGTATAAGTGCAAAAGAGTGACGGCCTCTGTTCATAACTGTGTGAGCTCTTTGGGTAACGTCAGTACTATGTGTGCTGCGTCTGAACAGGAAGTGTGGCTCAGATGCAGGATGAGGCGGGTTAATCAAGCACTTCGTTATCACAAACAAATGTGATGACATCACGGGGGGGGGGTAGAGGTTGGCCACGCTTTCCGCGCTGCGCTGGAGAGAAAGCCTTCCTGGCTTCTGCTCACAGATTAGAGTCTGTTTCCACTTCCATGGAACAACAATCGCAAAAACCCACATAAACATCTGTCACTGCCACAAAATAATTTACAAGAAGAGCAGGGAAGATGCCATCACTTGATAGGGTTGCCTGTGAAAAACAGATTGAGACGTTTTACTTTGAAAATCCACTGACTAATTCAAAGTTTAATATGACCCCTAACACAGCTAACAGAGCTGCAATATCGATTCATGTTCATGTGCTCATTTTGGTTTTAATTAACAGATTCATTGTTAAGTCCGTAAAATGTAAGATAAAAGTCAAAAGAATCACAACTTCTCCCGCCTAAAACGCTGGTATTGGTATCGGGAAGTACTGGAGTTTATGCATCAATCCGATACCATGTAATAAAGCCCTAAAGAAAATCTACGTTAAAGTAGTTTATTTAGTTTCTTTCTCCGTTATAACTGACTGTCAAACTGAAGAATAAAAGAAAGTTCTGTGGCATTCATTGTTTGTGTTTGTGCATGTTTCACAAAGCGTTTAACCTGAGCCAGACTGACAACAAAAATAGAAATCATATCACATCCATACAGGCATAGTAGTACACAGTTGTTAAAACATAATAAAATATATGACACACTGGTATCAGATCGGTACTCGGTATCGGCCGATACGCAAGTTCAGGTATCAGAATCGGTATCGGGAAGCAAAAATTGGTATCGGACCATCTCTAGTCTAAGAATAAGTCTTCAAATTGCTTGTTTTCACGAAAAAAAATCAAAGATATCAAATTTATTACAATATAAAGCACATAAAGCAGTAAAGTGTGTAGAATATTGACGGCCTTATCCTCATCCCTTAAAAGCCATGCTACGCTAGACATGAGTGTGTGTGTGTGTGTGTGTGTATGTGTGTGTGTTTTAGTGTTTGCAGTGAGGAATAAAAATGTTATTTTCAAAAAAAGAAATCTGCAGTCTAATCCAGTATATATAGACCAGGGATCTTCAACAGGGGGGTCCAGGACCTTTAGGGGGTCCTCAGTGTTACTGCAGGGGGGCCAACAATATATTAATAGCAAAGAGAAATCAACCTATTTGTGATTTTATTTTATTCACACAACATTGATGACAGGCTTTACTGGCCTGTAGCTAAGGTAGCCACCCACAGTTAAAATTAAGGATTCACTGTGCTACATGTATGTTTAACATTAAAACATGATGTATAAATATATGAATATGTATATATTTTAATACCTTAGTATTGTATGCACCATATAAAGGTATGTGTAAAGGCTTTAGGCTGCCCTACATGTTATTGTGGGCCCAGTTTAATTTGCAGCTCAATTTTTTACAATTTTAGTAAGGGGGGTCCCTGCTCCGTCTCTCTTTAAGCTAATGGGTCCTTAGCCCCAAAAACATTGAAGACCCCTGATATAGACAGATTGGGTTGTCTTTTTTTTCCCAATGATATGTAACATATTTAATTCTCACGTGATATTGACCAACATATAAAGACAGCAACAAAATGTATTATTGTTGTCTTACTATCCAATAAATGGCTGTAACTCACTGAGGACAAACGTCACATGGAGCTCCAAAACACCTAAATACAACTTTTCACATTGAAAAAACACAAATGGTCTGGTTGACTTTAGACTTTAGTGGTTGTTTTTTTTTTTTTTATTTTAAATATGGTATGCTCACGCAAAGTAATGAATGAGGGTGACTTCACACTGCACCAGAATGTGATGTTTAAAGCAGCCATATTATGCTCATTTTCAGGTTCATAATTGTATTTTAAGGTTGTACCAGAATAGGTTTACATGGTTTAATTTTCAAAAAACACCATATTTTTGTTGTACTGCAGTGCTCTCTCTCACTGCTGCAGATCCTCTTTTCAGCTGGTCTCTGTTTTAGCTACAGAGTGAGACCTCTTTTCTTCTTCTTCTTCTGTACTATCTTTGATTGCACTGCACATGCTCAGTAGCTCAGATGTAGATCATGTCAGCTAGCTAGCTCCATAGACAGTAAAAGAAAGGCTGTTTCTACAACTTCAGTCAGTTACAAGGCAGGATTAGCTGGGAGACTTCTAAATGAGGGCGCACATGTAAGTAGTTCTTTTGTAGATTATGGTGAACTTGTGTGTGTTGTAGCAGTGCTTTGCTATTGAGAATGAGGTAGCATGCTAGCGTTAGCATGCTAGCGTTAGCATGCTAGCGTTAGCATGCTAACGCTACGAGCTAATGGTTGCGGTTAGCCTGCTCGTTTCGGCTTGTGACATCACAAGCCGTGCCGATTTTGAACAGCTCACCCAGAGACTGAAGGCAGGACACATTCAGAAACTGTATCTCACTCTAAACAGCATGGATGGATTTTTTTCAAAGTTTGTATGTGTGTGGAAGCACCAGAGACACAAAATAACTCCCCAAATCCCAGAAGAAAGTGATTTTTTCATAATATGGGCACTTTAACACTTGAACCAATCAAGTGATAGACATATCAAACGCCACACATTTCCTGTGTGAATTCTGTTTCTTGATGATCTTGATAATGTCTGCTGTGTTTTTGCAAGTCCATCTGCATGAATACTGAAAGTAAACTGTCACAAAAACAATCCAGGTGAGCTCAATCTAAATTTCCTCTGATGTGTCAAATGTCTCCATTCCTTTTAATTACCCACTCACGCTGAACAAAAGTCAGCTCAAAGTCGAAATGTCGAAATGTTTTGCGGGTCTCGTCATCCGAATGGAACAGAGTGCAGGAGAATATAAAAAAAAACATATAGAAAAAAAACTCCCCCTTCTCACCTCTGTTACTGTAAACAGAGAGCGGATAAGGGTTTAGGCTTTGAAAATACTTTTGTGAATGAATCCGTGGGAGGGCAGAGAGCTAAGTTTAGAACTCAGAGAATCAAAACAACTCCTGCGTGCCCTGCATGGCTTTCCCCTAAACGTAGATGGCAAACCAAGACAGAAAAAAGCTCTGAGGGGCATGAATGTAGAAAATAACAAAGTTGTAGCCAGAAGCTGTGGTCCTGCTCTCTGGAACAAGCTGCCTGATGACCTGAGATCCATCACAACTGTGTCCACATTCAAAAGTAAACTAAAAAAAACCTTATTTTCTCAGGCATTTGTTTAACTACAGTGAGTGTGTGTGTGTGTGTGTGTGTGTGTGGGGGGGGGAATTTGCATTTTGTTTACTTTTATGAATTGTCTTGTTGTGTTGATGCTTATACTGTATTCTTATTTTATTTTGTTTATGCTTTGTTCTAATGTGTATGCTGATATTAATGTAAAGCACTTTGGGTTTCTGTGTGATGAAAGGTGCTATACAAATAAAATTGCCATTGCCAAAAGACTACTGAAATGTACAGGTGGAGCTTGTTCAAAAGTGTGGGGTTTAACTTCTGCTACAATACAACAGCAAGTCCACCTTGTCCTCAGATAACCCCGTGTCTTTGTCAAACTTTCTCATGTCAGCTGTGGGTGTGTTGCTGTCTGTCTCCTCTGCCTGAGCGACTAGACCTACCACAACCGTACTGCTCGCACTGTGGAGTCCCTACGCCCACGACCATAATCACATAATCACACTTTCTGTTCTCGCCATCTTCTGGTGATCCAATGACAGCCTGTTCTGCTCACGGCCCTGAATAACGGCCTACACCGCTGGCCCCCCCCACCCCACCCCGCACACGCCCTGGGCTCACCCTCTTCCCAGAAAGCTAGACACCGCCATGCCAGACAGCATGAGTGAACTGGTGAGCTGGAGCTCCAGAGATGAATGGCCTAAACCCGCTGGTTTGAACCGTGGTGCACACAGACCAACTGCCTGCAATGTGCACTGATGCAAAATGGGTCACTTGAGTGTGACGTACAGATCTGTATGTGTAAAGACAAGATAAGTGATCAGTTTGCAGAGGCTTCACAGGTTTGGCCACAGTCATTAACACCTCTGTATGTACAAAGTGTAGTTTACGTAGGTCTGCATTGGTGTAAACATGCAGGTTATACTTGTTTCTGGACCTTGGCACCAGAAACATTTTGCTGAACTGTATACTTGTGTGTGGATGACTGACAAGAAATTTGGACTACATGGAGCATTATTTAAGTAAATGTCACGATACAACGTAATCCAGTACAAGAACACCACAAATTATACCGTTAAATCTAGTTGAATTAGCACTTCTTTGACATAAATGCCTATTTATGGTTGCATTTGATACATTCTAGGTCCGGAAATGTACGTGATAAACAATAAACTGTGAAAAAAATAATAATGATGTAATACCATACCATTTCTACTGCACCGCCTTTAATTATAAAGTCAAAAAAGAACACATTGATGTAATAATGTTGGATTACGTGTTGATAACCAAAGGACAACTGAGTGTACTGGAATAAGGAGAGACTTAAGTTAGAGATCACATTGTAGTGATCTGCGCCAAGGAGATTAGGTTCTCTCTCAAGCCCTCTCTTAAACCGGACATTACAGTCTTTACCCTGCCAGCTCCCTAGTACAAACTCCATGTAATGTCTGATTGAGCCAATGTATGAATAGAGCCGCTCATTGAGCGGAGAATTCACGTTGACGTTTCTGTCATGCAGCTTCCGCAAAAAGCGGAAGAAAACAAACGTTTGAGGATGAAGGGTGATTTATATGAAGATTGTAACAAAAATGTAGCCTGATGTCGTCATACTCCGATTCTAGTCAGAATATGAGTCAGATACTGCTCCGTTGAGCTGTGATTATGGGGCGTGTTTCAACCGAACCAGGAAAGAAAATGCCTCTGCACTCAATTGGATAGACCTCCAACCAATCAGAGCAACGGAGACAGACGTCACAGAAGCTGCGAGTCAAAGGCAGGCTTCGACAGAGGCGGCAGTTTCGGTGTCGTGCTGACGGGTGTGGCAATGCGCTCTTTGGTGACGTGGTTGATTACGTTACTGTTGATCATCTGTCCATCATCGTATAAAGCCCGCCCTGACAATTTGATTGGTCCGAACAGCTCTGGTTCGAGCATAGTTGCTCCACAACGGATCAAGTCCAGACCAGAGGCCTTGAGGCCTTCTGCATCGGTATGCCAGAGTGTCTGTCACACATCCCTCAAGAGCTACTGTAAATGAAATAGCCATTTCTAGAAAGTCAGATAGTAGCCAATCATTGCTGAAAACATGTCGTTGCTGAAAACATGTCAAATAAAATGAACTGCCGGGCTCAATTTTTAAGCCAAAACGGACAGAAAGTCCTAAAAACGTGATCAGAATAATGGAACACTTACAGTTCCATGACAACTAAGTGAACTTGATCTGCTGATGAAGAACATGTGAGGCGGTCAGAAGCACCTGAACAAACAAGTACAGTAAGGGGACCTTGAGTTGAAATTGTTGCCGTTTTGACAAAACAACCAAATGAAACCACTTTAAACAGTAAGTTTCTTACTTTATTGGGCAGCAGAGATGGCACAGTACAAAGCATCAACACCAACTTTAAATCTTGATTAGGACAAATATTTCAGTCTGACAGCAGCGATTCCTGTTAGCCACTTGCACACTGCCTGTAACCTACATGAGTGGCCGTATGTAATTAGCATAACCAACATGACTGGGACTGCCCTACACAGTAACAATGAAATCGACTCATTTAGTGTCTTTGAGATTAGATGAACAGACATTTGTGCCCAATCTGGTGAAGCAGAAGTTGAAAGTGACACTGAAAAACAGCGATGAGTTAGCAAGTGAGGCGATAACTGAAAAGACACGAGCAAGGTTCATTGGCTGATTGCGCATAGATAAGAAACAAAGAGTGCAGTACAGAGGTAGACAGAGTGGATGACGTTTATCTCTTAACAGGCTGGATGCAGGAGGGCTGGAAGCAGGTGAGCTGGAGCTGCATGCTGCTTTTAAACTTATTCAACAGCTCTTCCAATAACCTGGCGGAAGAAACAATAAATCATGTGAAATTCATCATTAAAGCATGAAGCAAACACCGCAAGAAAAAGACCAATTTTAGTAGTACCCGGTATGAGACTCACTTCTTATCGGCTCCGCTGTGTAGCTGAGGAAGGGCGTCCAAAGCCAGTTTGAAGCTGGCGCTAGAAACAAAAGACGCTCAGTTACAACTTTTTGAACTTTATTAACACTGGAAGCAAGAAAAACACAGTTCCGAAAAAGTCTAGGCGTACACACCGGCCTCCACACATGAACACATACTGTACATGTACGCACACACATGCGCACACCACAGTGCGTGCACGCAGCAGAACCAGATTACTTTCACTTCCTTTCCATAACCCACCAAGTAACATAAATAGGGATTGTAGTGAGGGATGTGCGACTGCTAAGATTTATGTTTGTGACATTCAGTACCATAAATCACTGGGCGCAGAATGCAAGTTCCCGTCTGTGCCACTATGTGAATGTGTGACCGTATGTGTGTGTGTGTGTGTGTGTGTGTGTGTGTGTGTGTGTGTGTGCGTGTGTGTGTGTGTGTGCGTGTGTGTGTGTGTGTGCTGCACTTACTTGCTTTCAGAGTTTAGGTATGCGGCTATGGCGTCTCTCAGAGCACAGAGTTCAAGTCGAGCCTGAGGACGGTGGGAGGGAGGGGGGCACGGGGATCGGGTTTTATAAAAAATAAAAAAAGGCAACAGAGAAGATGAAATCAAAGAAACGTCTTCAACTGTCAGCAGTTGAAATATAGCATTATCAGAAACGACAGGTTAATCCCCCAACAAGTGTGAGGGTCGACTTATGAGTCAGGGTCTTACGATGAGTGATAAAGTGCTCTATAACTGTGCGAGTGCGTGCCAGTGTGTACCTGCAGGGCCCCGTTCTTGCTGAAGGAGGACACACACTGCATGAGACGACACATCTCGTCCGCAACTGACTCAACAATTCGGGACAAAACCCGAGGGACCAGGTCCTTAGACACTGTGAACACCTGACACAGACAAAGTCGGTGATGAAATCAGAAGAGACAAAAAACAAACAAAAAAACAGCTAGTTAAAGGCAACGTTTGTCCAAAGAACAAGAGAAGAGTTCATGGTGTGTGATAAGAGTGTCGGTTGTTTTTACCTCGGCATGAACTGTGATGATGCTGACCAGAGCTTCCTTCAGGTAGTTCCTTACACCTGAGGGAGAAGAGGGCACAGCATGAACATAAGTCCAGGTAGACGGGAGGATGAGATGCTAACAAATGACATTTTAGAGATCACAATGTAGTGATCTCCGCCATGGTGATGAGGTTCTCTCTCAAGCCCATTTCACACATGCACTGCAAACCTGAAATGATCTAGCCCACTACCCTGCACGCTCTACCCAGCACCCACCCTCGCATAAACAAAACGGAGTATTTCCAGAAGTAAGAACGTGTCCGACAAAGTCAAAGTTTCTATCACTATGCACACAGATAAATCAAACTCTTGTCAGAGAACGTGTGTGTGTGGGGCTACAGACAGTGTGACTGAAGTGCAACATACACCAGCTGCACTGCAAAGTGCTTGCATCATTTGTAGGGCTGTATTCAACCAAAGAAAATCTTGGTCAAACTGAAATCCTACCTACTCTTCAACCAATCGATTGGTCAATGGGGAAAAAAAACCAAAACATCTGCATGTTATTTTAATATCAACTAAATTGTCCACAGTGCACTGAGTGCACTCTACCTGATAGTGCTGTGTGCCCATCAAAGCGGTTCTTCCTGAGGCCACTATACGTTTTGAATGTTTTGCAATGCCAGCGCTGCATAGTCACTCGATGCTACAAACACCAGCAGCGTGACGAGCTGCTGAACGTCTATTCTGCGCTGGGCGCTGCATGTTTGGAAGTTTTTTTTTGGTCGCAGAGATAAAGAATGTTCAAGTGTGGGTAATAAGCTGCTAGGGCTCCTGCTTGGTCAGTTGCGTGTTCGCTGCATGGCATTTTCTATGTCTTTGCACACCAGAAACGTGTCTGACGCGGCGCTGCTGCTGCTAGCCTTGTCTGTACACATGTATGTTTCCCATTGATAAAATGAAATTCAAGCAGTAGTATACTTCATGTTAAACCTAAATATATACTGATTTGATTACAGCAAAGGCAACGTCGGCAGTATTGACGGCAAAATAAGCTACAGAATATTTCGTTCTGTATTGACAGGAGCAATATTTGAAAATTGATAATTATTTATTTATTTTTATTTTTTTAATTACATTTATATCTGCATTTATGTCAAAACCTAGAGACTTTCAAACATCAAAATGTCATTTATTAAATGCATTTGTGTCAAAATGACATATAAACAGCTTTTCGTATTCTATTTTGCCTGGAAACGCTTCCAACACGCTTGCGTGTCGCGTACCCAGCCGTCTAATCACAGTGGAGGAGGGGCGGGACAAATACCACAAAGACCAACCGTCACATTCTACATGTACAAGTGCTGACCAGCAACAACGAAGGAGGAGAAATTAATACTAAAATAATACTGCGAGACTGCATATATCTTTCCTCTCTACATACGTGCTTCAGCCTGTCCCTTCATCCAGAGCATGTACTCTACCTTGTGCTGACCCATATGGTGCCGAGCTTTGACCATGGACGTATAGCCGCCAGCATTTTTACTTCTGTGATAATTCCGTATCATAAGACAATAATTGTAAACATATCACAGTGTAAACTCAAACAGAAATTGGTGACTGTATGGTCCAAATGAAATGATTTAATAATAATGTAATAACTATAACTTATTTCACTAGTAAATTGCTGTTAAACGACAAAAGAAACCACCAGATGGTAAAAGGGTATTTTACAATAACTTTGAATGCACCAGTTTCAGTGAACGCAGTGTTGTTTTTCCGACAACGGCAGAACTGTTACGTCCCGGTGTTGGAATCCTCTACAGTGAAATACAGTCACACTTTACACTGTTTAACGTTAGCTGTCAGCATTTTAACCGTGTTTAATCCAGCTACTAGCTAGCGGTAGGCTAACGTTACCTGCTGTCGAGTATAGTGTTAACTAGCGCCACATGCAGTGATGCTTCTGTTGCCTCTACCGTCCGTTTCAGAGCATCAGTGAGAAGCGTAGGCATATCAGTGGCACCGAAATCCGTGTTGCTATTCGGTCCAGTAGATACCGGTCGTTAAGGCACCGGTGCCATATTAGCACCAGGTTTCGGTACCCAACCCTACCGCTGACCTTTCAAGACGCAACCAATTCCAGAACGTACCTGCACGGCGCTTTGCCTCTCTGCTCTGCGCCCTACCTCGCAGGCTTTGCCGTGGATCAGGTGTAGACAGCTTAAGGATGAATTCTAGCTGGGTGTTAACAGTGTAACTTCTGTTTTTATGCACATGGCCTGTTCTTTTTTTTTTGTAGACAATTTTATATCTCTAAATGAAAGATAAATATATACTTTGTTCATCCCCTAAGGGGAAATTTGGGGTTCAAAGAAAAGTATCATTTTCAGTATTAATACCAAAACTCAGGAGTTGTATTGGCACTAGTATAGAGAATTTGCATAAGGGAGATTTCTATAGCTATGTCAAAATCACTGGATAAAATAGCAGCTCATAATTTGTGATTTTTTAAAAATGAAGATGTGATCCAGGGAGAATGTTTGGGAGTTGTTGCTTAGGTTGTAAACTGTAGGTCTTAAGAGGCACAACTCCACCCACACCAGTGTTGTCATCATGTGTTATTTACCTAGACAGCAATCTAGGTAAAAGGTGAATGTAAGTGGCTTTTCAGTCAAGTCGTCATCGTTTAAGGGATTAAAAATGTATCGGAAACCACCGTCATTTGTGCTAGAAATGTGACTGAGAGGACTTCATTTTCCATTGCTTCATGATATGTTTGACTCTTAAAAAAAGTGATGTAAGATGCATGCAAATTTCAAAATAATGCAAATACATGGAGCTAGAAGTGAATTATTTAAACTTTACACTGCTCAGTGAGGAGAAAAAGAAAACAGGAGAGACCATAGTTAATGTCTAAGTTTTAACTCTAGCATTTAATAAACTAACAGCGAAACAACCAGAGGCCACAACAGACTGAAAGTACTGAAACTGGATTGTTAATGCCTTGCAGCGCACGCACACACGCGCACACACGCGCACACACACACACACACACACACACACACACACACACACACACACACACACACACACACACACACACACACACACACACACACACACAAAAGGGCAACAAGTGAAAGTATCATATCCTAGAACTGCGGTTTTGTGTCCAAAATGTTCCTCTTTCACATGCAGCCCAAACACACAAACACACACCGACAGGAACAAACCAGAGCAAGGCCCAACTTTCGATCAATACTGCCTTTCTAAAACTGTGTGAATCTGAAAATTCACCCAGAGCTCTAACACACACCCCGACATGTTGGCTCACATCCTGTGCTAAGGTAAACCACATATACACATTTAAGTTTCACCTGGGTTTTGGTGCAACTGGTGAGAAAAAAAGTCAACTGGTGTGCACACACATCGCTGCACACCCACAGCACAACACAAAGGCCATGAGACTTTTAGGGGGACCAATAGAGTGATCTCAGCGGTGTTTACAGTAAGCCATCAAAGAGCCGTACTTTACACATGACACATACGAACCACAACAACACAGATCAAACCAGAGATGTCGGATTCTCATCCCACAGGACTTGGGCTAATTTCGGATATTAACGGGGTCAGTTAGTGGTGGCTGCGGGTGATTTCCCCCGTCGTCTCAGTTAGGCCGTGCTGTACAGTACCTGTAGGTGTTTGGCAGTCTCTCCAGTCAAAGTATCCAGCGCAGATGCCGGGCTCCAGAGAGCCTGCGATCGGGTCAGCTCGTCTCTCGATGTAGGCCTCAAAGAGTTTTCTATCCAGCTCTCGTACCGCGTCCACACTCACCTGGCAGGCCAAGGACACGTAATGTTACCGCAACAAAATGGAGAAATACATTATGAGCATACAATACATTTTGATTGTCACTTTAAGCATACTGTAAAACTGTACAAAGAAATCCATCCATCAATCAATCAATCAATCAATCAAACTTTATTTATATAGCACTTTACAGCAACCAGCAGGTATCCAAAGTACTTAACATCGAAACCAAGAATAAAAACACATATCATACAATATAAAGAAAGAACATGTAAAATCAGAAATAGTTACAGAGAAACAGAAGAACGAAATCGTCACACCACTGCCAGACCATTTAAGGCTTTGAAAGCAAACAATAAAATCTTAAAATCGATTCTAAAACGCACAGGGAGCCAATGAAGGGTGTAGAGAACAGGAGTGATATGTGCACGTCTAGATGTGTTTGTTAAAAAGCGAGCAGCTGCATTTTGCACAAGTTGAAGACGTGAGATGGAGGTCTGATTCAGACCAACGTAAAGAGCATTACAATAATCCAACCTAGAACTAATAAAGGCATGAATTGCCTTTTCTAGATCGTGCCTGTTGAGGAAAGGCTTAACTTTAGCCAGGAGACGAAGCTGGAAAAAGCTCATTCTAACAACATCACTGATCTGCTTGTCAAATTTCATGCTGCAATCAAAAGTAACCCCCAAATTTTTGACAGCTGACCTAGTGTAGGATGCTAGAGCTCCCAAACTCAAAGCTGGACCATTTTGCGTGCCTGAAGTACTGAAAATAATACACTCCGTTTTATCTTCATTCAAATTAAGAAAGTTTTCTGAAAGCCACAGCTTAATATCAGTGATGCAACTAAGCAGGGAGTTTAGTGCGACACTGTCATTTGCTTTAATAGGCAAATAGATTTGCAAATCATCTGCATAACAATGAAATGACAGTTTATGCTTTCCTATAATAGCCCCTAAAGGCAGCATATATAAAGAGAACAGAATGGGGCCAAGAATTGAGCCCTGGGGAACCCCACAAGAGAGAGGAGCAGCTGACGAGAAGAGGTCACCAATCATGATAGAAAAGCTCCTATTAGCCAAATAGGAGCTAAACCATTCAAGTGCCGAGCCTCTGATGCCTACACTATGATCAAGGCGAGAGAGGAGGACTGCATGGTCCACTGTGTCAAAAGCCGCTGTGAGGTCCAAGAGCACTAAAACAGTAGGATTCCCGGCATCTACAGACAAGGCAATGTCATTATGTACTCTCAACAGTGCAGACTCAGTACTGTGACGTGATCTAAAACCAGATTGAAATTTTTCAAACACAGAGTTCTGCTGTAAAAAGGCTTGTAACTGTATGAAAACAACTTTTTCCAAAACCTTAGAAAGAAAAGGCAGATGAGAGACTGGTCTAAAATTTGTCAACACTGTGGGGTCAAGATTAGGCTTCTTAAGTAGGGGCCTGACCACAGCATGTTTGAAGGCAGCTGGGACAGAACCTAAACTAAGACAAGAATTAAAAAAAGTAAGAAGACTCGACCCAGTGGTGCTATTAAAAACCTCCTTCACCATTCTGGCGGGAACAATGTCTAGGGGACCGTTGGAGGGTTTCATGTGTTGTACAACCTCACTAAGTAACGTCAGTGAAACTGGTTTAAATTCCTCAAACACAGCTGAGTGTGCAGGAGAAGCAGGTACAAACACTTTAAAATTAGCACTGGCATTTTTCCTGACAGATGCTACTTTGTTGATAAAATAACAGAAATTTCTCACATGTACTGATTGAAACATCTGTTGGAGCAGAGGTGCATGGATTTACAACAGAGTTAATAGTATTAAATAATACTCTAGGTTCATGGCAGCTGCTAGCTATGACGGAATAGATACACATAATTCATCTTGATCTACTTATTGTTGTATGGCTTTGTTGTCTTTCTTAAACTGCACGTCTACATTTGTGTCGTGAGAGCTTCTAACAACCAGAGTCAAAATCTTTGCATGTGTCAACATACAACACATCTGTATGCAGAGTTTTTGCAGGTTTCACCAAGTCAAATTTAAGACTTTTTAAGACCATTATGAATGACATTTAAGACCTTTATCACAACATCAACTAAGCCCTAAATTCAGGTTTTTCAAGCCAAGTATCGCTAAACTTGCACTTACCCATAGCTGAAGAATAAAATTTAAATAAAACCGTTTTATGTCTATGGTACAATCCGAAACAGACTCGCGCCGATAACACAAAAGCTGATTGGCTGCAATAAAAGTGTGATAGCGAAAATTAAATTTGGACTAGCGAAAGAAAGAACTACAAGACCACAGAATAAAAAAAAAAAAGAGTATTAGAGGTAACGTTTACATGGACGTAGGAAAATTAAGACCTGTTTAAAAAAAATGTAAGCCCTAGAACACAATACTTAGTTGATTAAAGACTTCTTAAGGCCTAAAATTTTGAAATTTTAGACTTTTTTTAGACTTTTTAAGACCCTGCGGAATCCCTGGTATGTAGGGCTGGGCCATGATAGAATAAGAGTATATTCCCAAGTAGTGATATAGGTCATCAATTGGTGAAAATGGTTAAGACTGCACTTACAGAGCTTTTCTCCCTTAGCCGACAAAAAGCTTTAAAATTTCATCACGCATGCATGCACAGTTTGTAACATTTGACTGATTTAGTGCTTCAAATGAAAGGAGTGGGGAATTTGACTTTTTCCAGTGTAAACGGTACAGCTGTGCCACACAATGAGGCAGCTGTGGGTTAGACACCTTTTCAAAGCGATATTAACAATAACTAATATTTGAAGATTAAAATCTGATCTACAAACTGTCACCCATAGCTTGCTCTCTAAATGCTATTAAGACGAGAAAAGTAAACGTCTAAATCGAGCTTTCAAAGAAAATTATGTTCACCAGTTTTTACTGGAAAACCAACTGAACACTTCTTTGCTTTGTGAATCAGCCATTAGTCATTGTGAGTGTGTGTGTAAGTATGTGTGAAGAAGGCAAAGGAGACAAAAATGTGGAACTGAGCTTCCAAGAGAATGACCTTTACTTTTTTTTAAGAAAAAGAGTCATATCTTTAGCATCTGTCTGATCAGCTTGGTTGTTAATGACAACACAACACACTTCTTGTCAGCGCTATGAGGCAGAGCTGAGTACTCCTTTGGTAAGAAATGGTAAGAACTGGAGTGTTAAACTGACCCGTGTTATTTTCTCGGTCCCCGTGAGGCCGTGTTTCTCAAAGTGATTGGCCAGGTTCAGGAAGGTGCGTCTCTCCAGGTATTGGCAGTTACTGAGGATGATCAGTAGACGCTGCTCCTATACACGGAAAAACTAATGTTTATACTTTTATACTTCTCATAGACATTATGCATTCCCAAGCCCCTGACCTTAAAAAATTACTAATTAAAAACTACATGCCCAACCCAATCCTAACCCTTAAACAAAGTCTTAACCCTCAAACAGCCCGTTGAAGAAGTGAGTACCGAACAAAATGCACTAACTTTTCCAAATGTTCCCATTGAACTAAAATGTCATCACCTTTCAAAAATGTCCTCGCTTTCCTAACATATCCTCTCTTTTCTAAGTGTTCTTAGCTAACTTATGTGTCCTTACTCTGCAAAAACGTCCTTAAATGTCTAAAATGTCCTCACTTGGAAAAATCTTTTCGCTTTGGATCAATGTTCTTACTTGCCAAAAATTCCTCACTTTTCAAACATGTTTTTACTTCCTAAAATCTCTTCACTTTCCTCACACATTCCCCTCTTTCCTTAAACAATAACACACTTTCCAAAATGTCCTTATCTCCTAAAATGTTCTGCCTTTCACAAAAGTGTCCTCACTTTTCAAACTTGTCCTCATTTTTCTAATATGCGTGGGTGTCTTCGCTTTCCCAAAATCGTCTTCGCTTTGCGGAAAAGTCCTCTCTCCCAAGGTCTAAAACTCAACTCAGTGCTCACAAATAAATAAGTACAATAGCACAAACACACACTAATGCATAAAAATGATCAAAACACAAGCCACAAACACTGACAGGAGGGATGACAGAATGGTTAGCCTAAATTTTGACAACCGCAAATGATGTGGTTGATGTTGACTGCAGACAAAATAGGAGACTTCAGTGGGCTGATGTCGCCATATATCTATCTAGTAATGGTAGCCAGGTACCATCCTTGTTTGTATGTGGTGGTTTCTAGTTTGTCAACTTGCCAGACACTAGATTTCATATCACGATATTTTCATATGACTTGATGCCCTCGAGTTTTGCTGCCTAACCTCTGCTACGCACATTCGGGCTGGGGAAACCCCGTCCGCACCTTGCTCCATTTCCCTTTACCAGAAGCACTCTACACCCTGCTCTTCCTCCTCCTCGTCCTCCTCCTCCCCTGCGCTTAACCCCCTTCACTAACATATCAAACTAGTTACAGGAAATGAGGACGTATCTGCTTCTTGTCCACAACCAGGAAACAGCCTGATAACATTTTGTGGTTTGAATGAGTATGACACGTGTTTGTCCTGTTGTGTAAAGGACAAAGCCCACGCTTTGGTGACGCTGCCAGATGTGTGATTTCAGGTGTATTAACCCCAAACAGTTTAAAGGAAATAATAATTAAAATAAATTAAAAAAAAAAACATCACACTTACAGATGTTGGACTGAAGCCCTCGTGAACTCCAGTAAACCGATCTGGAGAGCACAGGTCCACTGAAATGTTGCTGCACACAGAGGAGAGATTGTAAGACATTTTCAGAGTCAAGCACACTATAATCAAAGATATGAAAAAGTCATCCAAATACTTACTGAGGTATATTAATGTCTGCATCAGTTTTAGTGCTCAGATGCTCCAAGGAGTTTACGAAAACCTGCGTTGAACACATGAACACACTTGTCAGGCATGACGTGTAACACACAACAGAGGTGCCATCGTCATATCTTACTCTTCATGATAAACTGGCTCAGTTCACAACAGATTTAGCCTAGATCTTAGGTACATTAACATAAGGTGGGTGATTCAGTGGACTGCGTATATACTATAAGGCGCAATAGTTGTGCAGGTTATCATTTCGATGGCGCCTATACACTAAACAAAACAACGACAACAACAGTGTTGAAAGTTCACTGCATCTCAATTTTTGTGAGATGGCACAAATACATTATTGGTGACAATCTGTGTCAGACTGAATGATATCAGTTAAGCTGTACGATGTAAATAGAACAAAACAAGTGCAAATTTGCGATAGCTGCGAGCATGTACGTGCATGCACCCATGCGTTCATTAGCGTACACATAAAACAACACTCAACACCCACACCCACACACACACACACACACACACACACTTGACCTCCATGCCAGGCAACAAAAAGTGACCACAAAAGCTGGTTGCAGCTAAAAACTGATGCAAGCACAGTCATCAACTCGAGCTGCAGTCATGTTTTTAAAAAGTAGCAAATCAGTCACATTGTGGGACTGAATATTGGGAGGGAATTGGGTCAGAATTTTGACCCAGCAGGTCTTTGGATGTCAAAGCTCTAAATCGGACAATAGGAAATAATAGTTTACGCTGCATATCCGTCATTCTAAAATGCTCCTGCTTTTCACCGTTCACTGTTTTGATTGACAACCAAAGATTTCAATACGTTTCTCTCAGACAGCCCAGGATCACACAGTGTAAAGGCTCCTTTAAAGCAAAAATTAAGAGCTAGAATTGTGGGTCTACTGCATGTTAAATGGTTTTGAGATGTCTAGTTTTTTCAGAATTTCTATTTATGAATCCAGTTACGTTAAATACGGCTTTCTGTGCTTTTTTGTGTGTCGGTCAAAACATCCATAATGTAACCATATCTGTCATTGTGGCTGCAGGCTGACAGCTCTTACCTTCATGATGCCCATACTGAGCTCTGTGGCCTGGTCCTGGACCTGGTCCAACTGCAGCACCTGAAGAAAAGACAGGAAGATACATCAGAATAGTCTATCTTGTTCAAGTTACATCAAATCAGACATTGTGTTACTCTGTTTTGTGTGTTTTTATTGCCATGATATGTTGTGTATCTGGGCTCCGCTATTCCTACTTTAAAGTGTCCCTTTAAGGATGAATTAAGTTTAATAATTAATCCTGAAAACAGAGCAGTGTCATGAATGGTTTCTTTGTGTGAGCACAATCTCATACGATCGCTTTCTTCATTTATTGGGATTGTATGATTGTTGCTAAAATCGTAATCAGGACTGCTATGCTCAATGATGAGACAGTTATTTACGATGATTCCGTTAGGTGCACAGAAGACTTGTCACGAGAGAAAAAAAATGCAATTATTAAAACACTGCCAGGGTTCCCTGTCCACTGAAAATGTTCTTAGCTACAGCTGCAACTGTTGGGACTTCAGAGATAAGATTTGATTTGACTACACTTTATGCTATTGTTTAGTTCAGTTATCCATACTTTGCTTTGACCGATCCTAAGAGGTGAAACACCCACAAGCTCAAGTATGACATATTCAAAGAGTGTTAGAAACAAATGTTTCTGACTGGCCAAACATATTACACTGATGTACCAAAACACAAACTGGTAGCCAATAAGGGAGTTGAGGAGGCCAGAGTTGTGGATAAGATCATCATATGAATACTTCTGCTACTATATTTGCATTAGGGCTGGGTATCGTTCTAAACCAGTAATGATACCAATACCGTGACTTCGATACCGGTTCCTAAACGATACCAATTTTATAAAATCCATTTTACCAAACTGAATTTACAACATTACGGCACAAATCTTTTTTGTTCTTCTTTTTTTCAGCTCCTACTACGTAAGCCCTGTCTCTGTGTGTAAAGGAGAGTTTTGTAACGTTAGACAGCCAATCACCAACACTATTAGATCTTGGTAGAAGCATGCTGCATGCTTATTGGCTCACTGACACTGATGAGATTTACTCCTTAGGTATTGAAATTTGGTATTGAATGACGAGGTATTTTTCGGTACTCGATACTAAAGGAGGCAATCCGGTCGGTGCCTAAAAAGTATTGAATTCGGTACTCAGCACCTAATTTGCATTGATGATTGCAGGTAAGAATCTCACATTCATTTCTCCAGGTTTGATCTCCAGGGGCTCTTTGAGCGACTGCAGCATCTGGACCACGCACTGTTCAAACTGTGAAGGCTGCAAAAAACACAAAGGAGAAAACACATATATTACAAAAAACTGGCTACTGAAAATAGGGAGGGATGCGCAAACATTATGGATGAAAAAAGTGACAAAAAAAACCGAAACAAAGACACATTATACTGTGTCTTTATGGTCAGAAGTCATTTTTATGTTATCTCTGATTAGCAAATTAGTCTAGTGGTCAAATCCAGCTTTTTCCAGTTGAGACCGTTGGCAAAGATGAAGGCCAATCTTTCTCCTAAAGACTTCAAGAACGTTATTCATGCTTTTATTACGTCTCGGTTAGACTACTGCCAACTCTTTATACTTGGGGATCGATCACTCATTACTAAATGGGCTCCAGTTAGTACAGAATGCAGCTGCTCGCCTTTTAACCGGTACAAGAAAACGGGAACCTATAACACCTGTCCTGGCCTCCCTTCATTGTTTCTCCTGTACGTTTCAGGAGCGATTTTAAGATCTTACTGCTTGTCTTCAAGGCTTTAAATGGTTTATCCCCTTTGTATCTGGCTGAACTGTTACATTGTGATACACCAGTCAGAACACTGAAGGTCAACCAACCACTTGCTTTTGGATGTCCCAAAAGCTAGGCTTAAAAGTAGAGGGGATCGAGCTTTTGCGGTGGGTGCTCCCATCCTCTGGAATAGCCTTCCATTGTATATCCGAGAGGCACAGACTATATATACTTTCCACCCTTGTGTTGTCTTCCCGTCGACCATGCAACGTTTTGTTTTGGTCGTCTTTTTCAACACTTTTGTCGCTTTAACCCCGAGGTTTTTGTCACTTTTTTCAACGTTTTTGTCACTTTTTCTGATGTCTTTGTCGATTTGCCTTTTGTCGTTTTTGTGTTTTTTTCTTCGCACGTTTATTGAATCTCTTTCTGACATTTTTGACACTTTTTTCCAACGTTCTTTTAGGACTTTTTTTCTCCAAATGCTATTAAATTGAATAAAACACCCAAATTCAATGAAAGAAGTGAACTGATCATGTATTTTACTTGTGAAGAGCGCTGTAGCGAACCATCCATTTTTTTTTTTTTTTTTTTTTTTTTTTTTTTAAATTTGGTTAAAAGAAACCCAAATTTCTGATATAGAAACTTTTTGAAAATGGGTCAAATTTGACCCGAGGACAACAGGAGGGTTAAGTCCTTGCTAAAGACACACCTTTTTACTCTGGCCTTTGGTCCTAGCTGAGTGTGGGCGTCAAATCTCTTTCACTGTGTATGTTGTTTCATGTCATTTGTAACTATGTATTTTTACGTGATCATTTTTGTATTTGATACAGTGGCACTCATAAGTTTATGAACCCATGCTAAAGTTGACTAAAAAAAGTGCAATAAAAAAAAATCATCTTTTGGAAATTGATCTTAATGCCTTAATTAAAAAAAATGAGGAAAAATCCAACCTTTAAGGACACCAATTTTCTTTGTGAATGAACAAAGTATCGTAAATAAATAAATGTTCTTCCTTAAAATACAGGGGGCATAAGTAAATACACCCCTATGTTAAATTCCCATAGAGCCAGGCAGATTTTTATTTTTAAAGGCCAGTTATTTCATGGATCCAGGATACTATGCATCCTGATAAAGTTCCCTTGGCCTTTGGAATTAAAGTAGCCTCACATCATGACACACCCTTCACCATACCTAGAGATTGGCATGGGGTACTTTCCTTTAAAAATAAAAATCTGCCTGCCTCTATGGGAATTTAACATAGGGGTGTATTTACTTATGCCCAGTGTTGGGCAAGTTACTTCCAAAATGTAATACATTATAGATTACTAGTTACTGTCATTTGAGAGTAATTAGTTATATTACAATATTACTGTCTCTGAATTGTAATGCGTTACACTACTTTTGCATTACTTTTGAGTTACTTTTACCAAAATAACAGAATCAAAAGTTTGATTTGGCAGCTAGCTTGTGAATCCACTTTAATACATCATAGATTATTCATATTTTGTATAATTAATATAAATATGCAAAGTAACTAAAGCTATAAAAAATAGACAAGTAAAACGTATAATAGGCAAGTAGGAGAAAATGAAAATACTCAATTAAAAGTACGGCATTGTTGTAAAATGTTTGTTTATAGCACTTGAATAAGAAATTCATGTTGTTTAGTTTAAAACACTCTAAAGGAAATGTTCAATTGTAGTGTGATTAAAACTCACTATTTACATTATTTACAGTACTTGATTTACAGCTGATTTGTGAAAAGGTAGCCTACACAACCTTATTTAACAGTAATTTAGTTTTACTGCAAACCGTCACAGGAAGTGCTTTTTATTTTGAAGTAAGCTACACGGAAGTTGTCTGTTGTGTAGCCTACTCTTGCTAGCTTACTGAGAAGCAACATGTCCGTCAGGCTCAAGTTGTTCACTTTCTTGTTTGTAAAACTGCAACATATTGAACAGTAAATGGTCACAGTAAAAGACAAGCGCTTTTGGTCGTCATTCGAAGCCATTCCACTACAGGCATAGTTACTCTCCACGGCTGATAAAATGCAATGATATTTACGTGTAGCAAGCCTCAGCATTAATTCCCGACATGTTTATATCTGTCAGCCGCTGACGTACCGTCACCTGTTGGGACATACATGCTGTCCTTACCGTCTCTGGTTCTGGCTCTGACCACGGGAACAGAAACAGGACAGCTCACTTCAACGCAGCGTAATAACTCCTGAAAATAATATCCATCTCGCAAATGTATCTGTCTCTGCAGTCATCTCAACCATCGAATACAGCGACAGGGAAATAATACGGCTTTTTTTTTTCCTGTGAAGAAATGTGTCGCGGTGTTGGTGAATTCTTAAAAAAAACGCACCACTAAATGTTGCGTTAAAATGCGTTGTAACTCGCGTTACTGAGACTGTAACGAGTATAATATTACCGAAATTTAATTAGTAATGCGTTATATTACTGCGTTACAGCAAAAAGGAATACATTACTGTAATTTTTCCTACTTTTTTAAATTGAGGCATTAAAATCAATTTCCAAAAGATGATTTTTTTTATTCCTCTTTTTAGTCAACTTTAGCATGGGTTCATAAACTTATGAGTGCCACTGTATTCTGTCTTGTTCAGCACTTTGGTCAACCACAGTTGTTTACTGTAAATGTGCTATATAAATACATTTGACATTGTTAGTAAAAATGATTTCTTTCTTGTTTTAGAACAGAAGAAGGCCTACTACCTACGCTGCCGACTAGAAAGTGTGAAATGGCAATTTAAAGTGCAATACCGATATTGATCTGTATCTTTTGAATGTGTATCTGACTGCCACGTGGAGTCTCTAATTTCTCATTATGATATGACATCCTGCTTGATGCAACAGCACATCCTTACCAGGCTGGTGATACCCTCATTATCCACGACCCAGTCCTCCTTCTCGGCGAGCCTCTTGACATCTGAGTGTACAAAAAGCACAAATATGAACCGAAAGGGCAATTACTAGAAACCTCTCTACAGTTTATTGAACTCAGACAAAAAAAAAAAAGCCTATGAAGTGTCATCACTTTCACACGGGGTAATTACAAATGAAAATATGAACAGAATTAAGAGTTTCCGAGGGAAAACCACAACATTATATAAAATCAAACACTTGCTGACGAGACCACAATTTGATGCAAGTGTGTGGGGGGAGGGGGGGGGGGGGGAAGTTAACTGAAAACCAGTCACTCTTCTCAAAATGACCATGCCTAACCACAAGTGAAACCAAACATGTCTGGTTTTAGTCTCATAACACTTTCTCCATTACTACCCTAGAGCTGTACAAGGTAAAATGTGGCAGTTGAGGACACTGACCACCAAATACTCAATGGAGGAATGCAGCAAAAACAGAGGTGTCTTTACTGTCTGTGTTGGGGTTTGTACAAAAGACAATATTATAAATCGTCAGTTGATTTAAAAAAAATAAAAAATAAAATAAAAAGATCTTTCAGCTTGTCCCAATTCAAAACAACATACTACTTGTATACAGTAGGTAATATATGCTATATAACTGTTATAGTATACTGTTTTTGCTGTTATCACACAAACACCAGTATACTTTTACCTTCTTTTGTTTACAGGACATGATACAATACACGCACACATCAAACTGCTTCAGTATGACACAGTCAATTAAACTTAACAAGAGAAAGCTCCATGTGTTTCTAAAGATACAAAATGAAATAGTGAATAGTTTTCTAAGATCCTCTTGGTCTGGAGCTGTTGAAATATACAGTAGAGTAGTGATTGGGTTTAGTATACTTAGTTTTCCAGTGCGAACACACTTCAATAAAATCTGCTTCGAATTAGTAGGTAGTTCAGAATTTGACAAATAGTTTTTTATAAGCTCGAAAAAAATATATTTAAAAATCAAATATACCAAAATCCAGGTCAAAACAGAATTATAAACATTTGCGGCACAAATGATATTGTTTTCCAGTCAGTGTTTCAATATTTTTCACAAACTAAGATGACATTGGTGCATAATCAGCATTTTGTTTAGAACATAACATGTGCCTGGGGAGACAAAACGGATCTTTTGAAAAGCTTTCGATGATCACTTACAACCTAAAAAAGGACGAGCCCTACCTATAGCCTCTGCCATCCGTTACTGTTCCTGCTCACCTTCGGTAGTGTGCAGCAGAGTCACCATGAGGCAGTGAACTCTCAGCTCCAGCAGCAGATCCTGGATCACCTGCAGCAAATCGTTTGGGATCTCCAGAGCAGACAGAGCCTCGTGACAAGCCCTGGACGAGAGACAACAAAGGAAACGTCACTTTCATTCTTCATCCGTATCTCAAAGCTGCAATCTAAGGTCAAGGCCAAACTTGGCTTCCTTTACAGAAAACGCTCCACTTTCCCCGCCCTTCGGCCAAACTCACTCTCATTCAAATGACCATTCTACCCATGTTAGACTATGGTGACACTATATACAGGGTTGCTTGCAATAGCACGCTATCAAAACTCAACACTCTTTACCACTCCACTATCAGGTTTGCCACAAATTCCCATTTCAATACACACCACTGCACCCTATATTCATCTGTCAACTGGCCCTCCCTTCACATTCGCCGTGAGATTCACTGGTTCACTTTTATTTACAAGACCCTTCTTGGCCGATCACCTCCTTACTTAGGTCACCTGCTGCAGACAAAGTCTGTCACATACAACACCCGGTCCTCACTTCATCTTCAATTAAGCATTCCCAAAACCAGCCCTGCCTCTTGGTCTCGCATCTTTTCAATCTGCTGCCGCTCCACGACTGGAACGCTTTGCAAAAAAGATTCTCAAACTGGACAAACTAATTTCCAAAACCGCCAAATCATCCTTGTTCACCGCCATATGCAGTTGCTTTTCCACATCATCATTTTCCAGCTAAACATTTGTATGGTTTCTCCCTCTCTTACTCACCCATGTACCTGTGTGTTCCTCTCGGTATATGTGTTTACTGCTGTCTGTGTTGTATTTCAAATTGTATTTTATGTCATTTAAACTGTATGCATTTCTAATGTATTTTTTTTTCTAGCCCTCCTTCCCTTTCCCTGAGTGTCAGGCCGCCAGTGTAAATAAGAATCTGTTCTTAGTGACTTGCCTGAAAAAATAAAAGGTGAAATAAAAAATAAAACAAAAACAGAGAAAGTAAGAGAGAGAAAGAGGGAGGTCATTAAATGGTATGGCAGGCATAAAGTAAAAAAAAAAAAAATCTTGCATCTAACCATGTCTGCACATAATCAATGAGACATATTCAAACCTGACGGTGTGTATGATTTGTGTGAGCCAGGCTCCGGTGAGCTCCGTCTTGTTCTCCCAGCCTCCGTAGAAACTCAGCTCCCCGTGTGGCAGGGTGGTGGGGAGGAGAGCCCCGCGAACCAGCTTCACCAGCCGGTTGGTCATCTCCTCGATCATTTTCTAGAAAACACAGTGAGACGTACAAACAAGGTTTAGGTGGCATTTAGTTTTTTTTAAAAATGAACAGCCGATGAGTAAGAATCTCAAAATAACATTTTTGTGTAAACAGTCACAACGAAGCATACTTTAAAGTCATTCTGTCTCTGTCTGGCATTCTTCTTGGATTTTTCCACCTGCCCAGATTTCTCTCCAGTCTGCAGAAAGAAAAACAAAACAAGAAATGTTTAATGTCATCTGTTCCATAGTTGTCAGTGCAGGTGCAGACAGGAATCACCAGGAGAGAAAAAACAGTTATGACAAGCAACAAAAGGTCCCCTGCCACAATCAAAGCTCGGAAATAGCACTTAAATCAATCAATTTTATTTGTCACAAAATAAAATGATATGAGTCTTAACTACTAGGCCACCAGAATACCCTCAGATCAATCCCTTTTAATTGTAACGCCACCACAAGGCCAAACACTGTATTATAATGGTGTGGTCATTTTTTATTATTTTACCATTTATATCAAAGCCTGCAGAAATAAAACTTTTATAACTTTTTAACATGCACAATTTGGGATTTTTTTGTCAAAAGATCCCATAGAGAACCATAGCATCCTAAATATTATGTGTTGATGTTAAAGCGTAACTCTCGCCAAAATGCAACCTAGGATCTTTTTGTGAATGTACCCGAGTCAAACTTTCGTTTAAAAGCATATTTAGGACGGAAGCGCCACTTTTAAGATTTACCGTATTTTTGTTTTTCGGTCAAATGGCCTTTTGAATGGGAGTAATAGGGGCACTTTTATGCTCCAAGTATCACCAGGGGCTCTACACATGAACTCGAGCATTGAGAACATTGTTTGTGTACCCAGAGTTTACTAAAAAGAAAGGTTTTGAACAACTCACCGTAGCGTTTGTTGTTTCCGGTTGCTACCACCTCAGCAGTCAAAAGGAGTCGATATCAAAACAAGTAGCCACAGATTTAGTATATCCCTTGGTCACCGGTGTAGTTAAGTAGTAGTAGCTTTTTTGAGGCTAGCATAAAAGTGCCCCTATTACTCCCATTCAAAAGGCCATTTGACCGAAAAACAAAAATACGGTACATCTTAAAAGTGGCGCTTCCGTCCTAAATATGCTTTTCAACGAAAGTTTGACTCGGGTACATTCACAAAAAGACCCTAGGTTGCATTTTGGCGAGAGTTACGCTTTAAGTTGTAGTGCTTTTGTTAGGCAAATCAAATTCAATTTCAATCCATCAACGTTATGTTATAAACACCGAGTAATGTGGTTGGGTTAGGCCCCAAAAAGGAAAGCCCTCAAATAAAATAATCAATAAATGTCTGTAATGTAAAGCTGCAGTGAAACAAGATTTTATTCTCATCAGGTTTGTCACGACAATGTTTTTTTTTTTTTTTACCATAAAGTTAAAAAAAAAACTCCACTCAAAAACTATTTTCTTTCACAGGCAACATTTGTATTCTGTTCTTTGTGTGACGGTGCGTTCTGTGGATTCTCCAGAATAATATGGACACTACTGGACAGACGTGTTGGTGAGGATTTAAAAAAATACTCTGAGCATCACAAAGGAAATTCCAATCACCTCCATTGTTTTGGGAAGGAAGGAGAAACCTCAAAGAAGGATATCAAAGTATCTGAATGGCTGGATACCACGAGAGGTAGGCGGGAGAAAATGTTTTTGCAATAAGGGTGAAACCCATCCGTTGTGTGTTGTATACAGTATCTTTTTCACTTGTCACTGTAAAAGCTTTTCAGGTATTTACCTCACTGAAAAGACTCCCATTAACATAAGAGATCCAAAGCTTCCAGAAGTTGGGCAACTGACCGATCACCACATCTGACAGCTTCTCCACAAACTGCACCTGCTGCGGGGTTTCAAAGCGCCAGGCTGGAACAAAGACACACACACATTCACTGGCACACAATACTTATCTATGCTGTGCTGGGAGGTGATGGGGGACTTAAAAAGGATAAACTAGCAAACCGCACTGACTTAAAAATGTCAAGAGTGCTTCTGTAATTCAAAGAATCAAATCATCTTTAACTTCCAGGCACACCAGGCTTCAGTTGTTGTTGTACTTTTACCGTACTGCCTGATGTAAGGAGACACACTGTGGTTCCTTAACGCATAACTCTTATATAATGTGATTCCCCTAAGCACTGTACACACACAAACAAACAAATGCACACTCAGAGTGTGCCTCAGACAGGGAAGCCCCTCTCAAGCACCGAGCGTGTGGGCGAGCTGTAGTGTGATTGTGGTGCTCACTGCTGGGTCGTGGTGTTCGCAGGCTGCCCCCTCTCTTCAGAGACGCAGAATGGCTGAGCCTGCCGAGGGCTGACGGACGGGTATCCCCCTCAGGGTCCAGTGCGCCGACACCCACTGACAGACATAATGAAAGGACGAGAGGGGGGGGGGGAGGGGAGGGAGAGAGATGAGAAATGAACTTGGAGGGAAAAGAAACAACATACTTCAGATATCAAATAAGCCATTTTCATAATTCCACATTCCTCAAAAAGCTCAGCAGGCTTTCACACCAAACAATCCTCCCTCGCCCCTCTCGGCCTTTCTTTATTTGTGTTCTGATCCATCTCTGCCATGGCCCACAGCTGAGAGAATGCACCCTTGTTTCCAGGGTGAGGAAAAAATATCTGTGGGCTTTGTGAGCACTGGGGTGAAGTGAGTTTACATCGGCCACACTGGGATCAGTTGCGTCTGATCCTTAGGCGAGCAGCAGAGCTCCACTAGATGGCAACAGGGAGCTTTGCAGCAGCGACGAACGAGAAAGTCCTTCTGCAACCACACACACACTTATCTCGGCTAGTGAGATAACTTTAGTGCAATGGATCTATGAGATATCTTTAGGATAACAGAAGGGGCGAAAGTTGACAAATGGGAATGAAAGTGAAAGACTGCAGTGATCAGAGGGGATCAAACTTACTACAATGAAAATGAAACTTAGAAGACGAGTTTGTGCAAAACTGCAATACGCCCACACGTAGTTCGTCTAAACGAAGGGAGACGGATGGCCACATTTCCAAAACATGTCTCTGACACACACAGAGAAAAGTGTACTGGTGAGTCACAGACTGAATGTAACGTGTAAGCAAGTATTGAGAAATCCCCAAGCAAAAGGAGCAAATGCGGTTGAGCCGGCCGTGCACATAACACAAGACAGCCATCCAGTCTAGAAAATGTAAGGAAATTCTCGATTGAGTCAGATTATCTGTAAACACACGGAGCTTTCTCACATCACACACACACACACACACACACACACACACACCACATTGACATAGCCCATATGGGGCTGTGCAGAGTCTGTCTCTGTGATGTTTTCCTCTCTTTTTACAGGGATGAGAGCTGCTGTTGATCCAGGTGTCAGCTGAACCCCCGGCGTCCTCAGAATGCACAAGTGTATGTGTGTGTGAGACAGTTTAGGCGCGCGCCACTGTGTGTGTGTGTGTGTGTGTGTGTGTGTGTGTGTGTGTGTGTGTGTGTGTGTGTATATGTGTGTGCCGGTCTGCTTTAAGCATTCAAACTGTTAATTATTAGGTTAAAATATAGGAACCGCTGTGTATGTGTGTTGAAGACACTGAGACAATGGGTCTCTGCTCACTTCCTTAACAGGTCTGATGCTTCTCTGCAGGTCGGATGAGTTCCTGTTTCCCAACGGGTCACTGACCCTGACCACACACGCATCTGCTTTCTCTCTAAACACGCACACACACCTTACTGACTCCTGTTTAAATGTTAGTTCATTTCCCCACGTTCCAGAATATAAAAGACTCTTAAGATTTTCACCCAAAAAGTACACCGATTCTTTTTATATTTTCACCCACATTTTATGTCCTTATAGACCCAACAGTTATTATGCTCCTTGACAAAGACTGACCAAGATATTTGATAGTAAACACACTTATTTTGATGCAGTGACGAAAGATGCATCTAGTAACCAGAGACAAAAATGGAGGTGGAATGAAAATGAGCTCCACAATCCATTCAAAATGTTAAAAAAGCAACAAATGGGGTAAAACTACCCGGTTTGCTCTGCAAACATTTTTTTTAAGTTTATCAGCTTATCTTTTGTATCTTCATTTCAATTTTGATATGCGAGTTTCACCAGCTTTTTCAGATTAAACAGATAAACGGACAATAAAGATAAAAATAAACTGATAGATTTTAGGGGGGGGATCTTTAAAAGTGACCCTCAACAATACACCACCCTGCACTGACACACAAGCAAACACTTGATGAACATGCTAATTGACGTGTAATAATTAAAACGTTTACCCTAGAGTGGCACTGACTGAGTCTAAAATCACAACCGCATGTTTCCCAGTCGAATGTACGAACACTACAATCCGTCTAATTGTTCACTGACAAACCTATTTTTCTACGAGCAAAATGTCCCGGTAATTGTATTGACATTGGCTGAAGAAGCGCTGCTCGGGAAATAAGAAGTTTAGAAGTTTATAATTGAATCGGGCAGAGTCAGATTGCAGCACCGGGGCATGATGGGAGTGTTTAGACATACGGAAGCAACTTGGTGCTGCTATGCTTCCTCGCAAGAAAACTGGAACTTCAGGCCTTTGCTTCAGCAGAGATGGATGGGTCCATTTCCCGTTTATGGCAATTTATAGGGTAATTAATGGAATCATAACTCCATCAGTACGGCCTCTGACCTCATATTCTGGACTCGGAAACACAGGAGAGAGAGAGAAAAGAAAATGACATCAGTTACTGCAGACATGGCTGATCCATCACAGAGGACTAATCCTTCCCACGTGTGATGCTGACAATCGCATAAAAGATGGCTTAGAAATACACTGAGCTGGTAAATGTGATATGAGGAGGAAGAGGAGGCCGCCAGCAGAGGGGTAGGCTGTGAGGTACCGGTTAGGGGGAGTTCTGGCTATTTGAGAGGAGGGGTAAGGGTGGGAGGGAGGGGGAGGAAGAGTGGGGTCGGGAGAATGTAGTGGATGTGGTTTTATGATGGTGGCTGTTAAAGGGCTGCCTGGGTGGAGGGATGTTTCAAGAGGCACAGGTTTCGTACTTGGGCGGGAGGTGAGCAGTGAAGACCGGGGATGGTAAATAGCTACCAGGTGTGTGTGAGGGGAAGAGGTGGGGATGAAGTGTGACAGCAGAGGGGACAGGAGACAGCTGGTTGCTGCAAACTACAAGAGTAGAAATGAAGTATGTGTGTATGCTTTTGTCATTTTTTAGATACTGGCCTCACCAGAAAAATAAGTGTTGGTCAATTAATTGTTTTGCCACTTAAGAGCACCCAAACCAAGGCCCCCAGGGACAACGCTGAGCCGAGCACCACAAACACTCCGACATGACTTTGTGTTATCAGGAGGGTTTTACAATAAAAATGAAAAGGCTTCAAACATTAGTATAAGTAACCGTTTTTGTGCCCTTCAGTCAGCCGACTCAGCCACAGAGCTGAGCATGCTCTATGTGCCCCAAAAGTTGAAAGCCTGAAAAACGTTTGTTGCTGTATGGCGTCCAGTTCTCTTAATACATCCAGGTACCAAATGAGGATGCACATGCCTGCGCACGAGCACATGGGTGACATAACGCACATTCCTGCTGATGGTTTTGCATTATTCCAAGGACCCAACGACAATTATTGGCATTAACGAACCAAGAAACTATCAACGCACCAGCAAATGGCAGGGTAGAAGAAAACTGCTTACGTGGATGTAAATGCAGGTTTCAAAATATTCCAAAATTCGGTTTTGCAAATGTCTTGATGAGAAACAGTATGTAAACAGAATTGTGTTTATTTATTCAGAGAACCTTTAAAAGGTGCACTATGAGTTCCTGCATGGTCACTTCTGTTGACGTTCCAAGTAAATTGCAAACACAACAGAGCAAGCTCGCCCCTCCCCCCATGTTTCCGTAACTGTCATGACTAACTGACTAACTGTCACTAACCCCCACCCCTCCCCCAACCATCTTGTCGGTGATTGGCTGGAGTGGTTTATTGTATTTCAGCCCAGTCTCATGGCAGTTCGTGAAATGGTCACGTTATTGAATCTATTGATTTGTGTACTGAACACGTTAATGTCGTTATTTTCATGTGGTGAGCACGAATTTTAAAGTAATGTATTTCAATGGGAAGCATATTTCGTGATCACAGAACAATTACGGTAGCGAGTAGTATTGAAGGCGAAAATCTGTGCAGGGTTGGTGGATGGGTCAAACAACACAGGACTTTCACCCAGGAGACCGGGGATCGCGCCCTGTGTTTTGCAGTTCCTTTCCGTGTTATTCTCTTCCTAACCACAACCGTCCCGTCCCGTTGTGGTCGGCGTCTCCTGCGTGTGACGGTTCCTTTCCCTGTTCTTCTTTTCCTAACCACAACAGTCCCGTTGTTGTGGCCATTTTCATGTCCCCGTTGTTGCGTGCCACAGCGATCGCGGATCGTGTCCCTGCGCCCGGGGATCGCGTCCCGCGTGTGGCGGTCCATCCCGTTGTTGTCGCCGGCGTGTAGCGTTTCATTTCCCCGTTGTGGCGTTTCATTTCCCCGTTGTTGCGTCCCCCAGAGCAACCCAGTGTCATGGCAGTTCGTCAAATGGTCACGTTCGAAAATCGTGACCTGTACACGAAATAAACGAGAAAATCGTGACCTGTACATAAATCAATAAATCAAAAACAACGTGACCATTTCACTAACTGGCGTGAGACCGGGTTGTCTATTTTGGTGCACAGCCTGTGCCTCTAGTGTCTGTTTGACGTTTACCACCCCTGTGTTGTCTCCCGAGACCGGGCTTTTTCACGGTGTGTTCAGGGGGCAGGCAGCTAGCGGATCAAGGAGAGATGCCTACGATTTGAGACAAAAATTAAATTGCGCTGAAACCATGCAGGAACTCATAGTGCACCTTTAAAAACGACCTACATTTACATTTTCCTTAAAAGCAGCCTCATGTGGTTGTGTGAATAATGACTGTCCTCTCTCGGTGGCAGAGGTGGAGGTTACGCAACGTTTTTCACAACACTGCAGAAAAGTCTTAGCAAGGGGGTTGGGGTGGATTTACAAATGCATGACCTTGACAGTGATGACGGCAACTCATGGCCTGCCTGCTAGAAACAAACATCAAGTTTAGTTTCTTCTTAAATATGAAGGATCTCTTAACCAAGTGGCTTTAGTTAGCTTAACTCAAACAGAGCTTCACCATAGATGTGGCAGATCAGCAAACATCTATGAGACTTGTTTGGAAAAGTCATATAAGTCATTTTGGAAGACACTGACAAATTACCTGTTACGTGTTTTAGGTATGAAAACTTGTGTGCAAAAAATGTGTATTTATACGGTGTCAGTATTGTATTGTTTATTGTTTGGATATAATGTTTCTCTCGAATCACTTAAAGTTTATTTAATATATATTTTACTGGCATATCAAGTAAATAAACTAACTGCAAGTATGCATTTTTGCAAGCCAGCAGTTATTTTAGAATAGCTGGGTTGCATTTGATTTGCATGCAATTTCAGATTCACTCCCTGCCACATGTTGCTCTGCTGTGGAATTCAACTGAAAAGGGGCCATCCCTGATATGATAATCAAGATGATATTCGACTGTAGAGAGGCAGGGAGCACACCGAACCCCATATCCATCAAGCCTGAGCCCCGGAAACCACTGTTACCCTTAGCATTAGACATGTTTATGTTCCAGCTGCACTATGTGAAGCAGCCACCCACTCACAATGTATTTGTATGGGTGCCTTTGTGTGAGTGTGAGAGTGTGTGTGTGTGTGTGTGTGTGTGTTTAAGCGTGGTTGCCGTATCGCTGTTCCTGAGCGGACGGTTTCACATTCACATTTTTCTGCTGGCTGATTTAACAGAGGAACAGCTTAATTGGGGTTAATTGTTCCAATCCATCTGTGAAGCTGTGTGTGAGCGAGAGAGAGAGAGAGAGAGAGAGAGAGAGAGCGAGTTTGTATGTATGTGTGCGTGTGCAGTAACATGGCAAGCCCTGAAACCCAAATCCAAAGCCAATGTTCCCTCACTTTCATCTTATTCATACATTCACGAAAAAATAAACAAGCGGGCCTCGAGCAGAGGAGGGGAGGGCGGTGACGGAGAGGGGAATGCAAGCAGAGAGCTGGTTCGACGGAGAGGCAGCTGGCCTTCTCTCTTCCCTCAGCTACCAGTACCATCAGACTCACGTGACATTCACCAACCGCTTGACTGGAAAAGCTAAATAGGGGCTTTTCACTTCATATATGTAAAGCGAGTCATGTGTGTGTGAGTTAGTCACCTCTCTGGCCACTGATGAATTCATCTCTGCAGCTTTGCATCAGCTGCAAGATCCACTTGTGCTGAGCGTAGATGCACTGCCATGCTGGGTCGCCCGGAGCGTGCAGGTCAGACAGGTACCTACACGTGCACAAACACACAGGTGTGAAACATTTGCGTTCAAAGAAGAAGGACAAAAAGGAAAACACCTCTTCTGGTGAGGTGCTGGCTTGCAGGCACAGTAAACATCAAAAGGAGGAGGAGTGAGCAAAACACCAATCACGGCGAATTCTATGAATTGTATCCACAAACACTTCACCCTCTTATCCATCTGTCATAATTCCATAATCATCCCTCTCCCAGGTGTTTATTTGCCGGGCATCACTCAGTGACCTGTGGGCTCTCAGATGACTCTCTGGGCTGTGGCCTGGCTCCCTCTGCTGTCATCCAATGAACCAACTGCTCATTTGTTTCTCATTAGGTGGCATCTTTCAAAAAGATTGAGCAAGCCTCACAGGCACAAAAAGGCACACATGCAGACTGCTCCCACCATCCACGGCAAGAGTAAACAGGAGCTGAGTGGGCGTTCAGAGCCGTGCCTAATGCAGCAGGATGAAAGATGTTGCCGTGTGGTTGAGAACTGGTCTCTGTGATCCTGACAGGTCGGTCTTAACAATAACAAATTGGGAGAGACCACAAGTATGAATGGGCAGAAGGAGGGAGGGGGAAAAAAAAGAGGGAAAGAAAGGCAGGGAAGAGGGGGAAAAATAGAAACAGAAACAAGAGAATGGGACAACAGAAAGCGGAGAGGATACCGTGAACGTTCAGAGAAAAGTGAGAGGCAGACAGAGGAAAGTGGATGGAGGATGAAGTTCTGGCAAACGATGACACAGATAGGCATCAAAGAAACCAAAAGATGTGTAATGAAGAAGTCATATGTCATGACTTTATGTAAACAGACTGTTGACAGAGAAATGTCAAAAACAAACAAACTGCAGGATAGTGATAAAGAAAAAAAATGAACTGCTGCACATGTAGATAATGAACCCGTTATGTGAAAACAAATCAAAGAGTATGAGATCTATAAAGACCACAACATGACGACTGGGAGAAATACAGACAGATGGTATGAAATAGCCGTCGCAGGATTGCGAAAATGTTTAAAGACCTGATGTATCTCTTCTGGTCGTGCAGTGTTGACGGGGTCTGCAGCAGTTTCTCCAATAAGAGACTCCTCAGAGCCGAGATCCGCGTCTCAACCTCAGCATACACTAGAGCAGAGAAACAGCAAAACCATTGGATTCAAAGAGTGATCTCTTTTTACTTCATTTCATTCATTTGTTGAGATAAAAACAAATGAAGTTACCTTTTTTGAAAACAGGGACTTCTGTATTGCCAAAGAGAGATTTGGCTTTCTCGTAGTCATTGATGACCACATCGTAATCACCCTGAGAGAGAAAAGTCAGTTCAGTTAATAATGATGCCCAGGACGTTTTTTTTTTTTTTCAACTTAGCAAACGTGACACACACTGTGTATTTAAGCCTCTCTAGCTCCACCCTCTGGATGACAGCCATCCAAGCGGCAATTTAAAACAAATATACATACTGTACATACTGGGGATAGACAGTGCAATGGAAAAAGTAATTCATGATTTAAAAGGCAGCTTCACAATCATAATAACAATCCCATTTGTTGACGAGCAAGTTTGCACTTCCAAGAAATTTGCCTTGGCGCATTAGGTGCAACATTAAACATATTAAAAAGGGAATAAACAATAAAGCAAAGTACTGCTAGAGTCAAGAGCATACATACAGAATAGATAGATATAGATATAGATATTACAATAAAAAAATTTAACTTTTTAGAAAGGAAAAGAAGGCTGTACAGTTTCTACTGCTTTAGAATCATAATGTTAAGTGCTCTTTTTTCTTGTAGGACTGTGGGAATTCTCAAAGCAGCTCAAGACAACTAGGAGTTCTAAAAGTGATGTCCATATACAGAGTTTCTGCAGGTTTCACCAAGTCAAATGTAAGACTTTTTAAGACCTTTTACCAACTAAGCCCTAAATTCAATTTTTTTCAAGCCAACCTTGCACTTCCCCATAGCTGAAGAATAAAATCTGTTTTATGTCTGTGGTACAATCCGAAAGAGACTCGCGCCGATAACACGAAAGCTGATTGGCTGCAATATAAGTTGCATGTTGCTCTGATTTGTTGTCGAATACAGCAAAATTATATTTGGACTGGCGAAAGAAAGAACTACAACATCAAAAAAAAAGAAAAGAGCATTAGAGGTAACATTACATGGACATAGGAAAATTAAGACCTGTTTAAAATTATTTAAGACCTAGAACACTTTATTATTTAATTTATTTAATTTAAGACTTTTTAAGGCCTAACATTTTTATTTTTTAATTTTTTACTTTTTAAGACCCTGCGGAAACCCCGATATCACAAATGCATTTGACTCATAACTGACTTTACTAAATGTTTTTAAAATCATGACAATAATTACTGCCTCTGAATAAATGTGGAACCATAATAGCATCATTTTTATATATATAAAAATTATGCTATTATGGTTCCACATTTGTTCAGTAGTGGCAGCTACATCCTTGGTTTGTTTGCTGTTCTTTTGCATTATGTTTATATTTATATATTTATGTATTTAATTGCTACTGTGAGGCCAGTTTCCTGTAATATAAAAATAAAATGAAGTGAAGTGAGGTGAAGTTACACATGGTGGTGGACTTTCAATGGCATGGGAAGCTTCTCATGGGAGACGTTAGGTTTTATGATGACTATTCTGCTGGGTTTTTTAATAACTGAGGAATACTAAGCTACGGGACTCGTGCATTTTTCTCGGTTCCCATATTTTCAGATGACAATGTCCTGTTGTGACAGCTAACGAACTCAAGATTGGTTTCATGAACACCGAGACAAAACAACAGCCTCACAAATAACCCAACCTGAACACTCTATGCAAAGGGAAGTTCTGAGAGTGCAGACTGTAAAACAGATTTGCACCTCCTCCATCACTCAGAGAGCTGAAGGCTCTCCCCTACGTGATGATGAATGATCCAATATCTCACTGTACACAGCTCGGATGACAGCATTACAAGTGCACTGGTGTGGAGGCAGAAGGAGGCTGTATATATTTTGTACGAGGCACTTAATATTGACACATGTGCTGGTGTTTCTATTTTGTACATACGTGCATGTGCATAGAGTACCTTTTGGATATTGCGTTCAATGTTGAGTGGCAGGTTAAAGAGAAACTTGAAACGTTGCAGGACGTTGAGTGCATTGCGTGTGGAGTCAGCTTTGTCTTTCCGCCCCAAGACCTCCTGGAAAAGAGTGTCTGCAGTATTACTCGCTCCTACAAGAAGAAACACAGAGGGAGAGAAAAAAAAGAGTGAGCGAAAGCGAAAGAGGCAGGAGCAAATGAGAAACTGGGATACTATAAAAATAAATGTTGATACTACATTTCCTTTTTAATGTCGGCCTCTGGTTTTCTTCCTGCTCTGTATGCTATCGGACACAGTGGAGACTGAGCTTGCTAAGGAGAAAGTGACAGCTATCTCTTAGTCCCACAGCTCAGTGGAACCTTTGCACGACTCAGGGGCTTCATGGGTGGCCTCGGATGTGCCGTTAAATAGAAAAAAAATTGTTCTTCTAATAAAAACAAACCCCCACCCCCAAAACAAAATCCCTGAAGAAAGAAAAAAAAAATCAGCATGGGACCCAACAGAGGAATATTTCACATTTTTCACTTGCCAATCTGAGTTGTCATGAAACTACTATATGTATCCATTTTGTGATTGGCTTATTGGTGCTGCGTGTTTGACGCATTGCTTTTGGGGGTGAACGGTGGCCTGAGCCACAAGGGCCCACAAGTCTGGGGCTGCGGGGATGAAAGCCACGTCCGGTGTGGAGGTTTATTTACTCTAGACTCCGGGAAAAGGACCTGCTTATTGACCCTCCATTAGAGGAGTCCCATTATCATGTACGGGATGAGAGGGTGGGAACACAGGATCTGCCGAGTGATCTGCTTGTTAAAACGGGGAAGATCTACAAAGGCGACTGAACATACACAGTGTGCATGTGTTCGGTTAATGGACGGCGTATCAGTGTGTGATAAGTGTGGCAGCGCAGAGCATCTGTCTCTTCTCATAATGACTTTGACCCTTTCGCTCTTTGAGTTTTATTAGAACATGTTAAAATCAACCCAAGGATATACAGTACAGTAAAGATAAGTCAAAGTAATGTGCAGGGAGATAAATACAACCCCAAAAGGGCTCTTTTTATTACCTCTACCTTAAAAAAAACATAAAACGAAGTCAAAGAGAAAGAGAGCATTTAATAATAGAGAAAAAGCCATTAAATAATAGACAAAAAAAGAGTTTAAAGTTGTTTTTTTTTGTAAATGTATTGTAGGATTTGAGGGTGGGCCTTCATTCTTGATGTATGAGGGACTAAATAATCTCAACTCAAAATCCACCTATTAGCTTTTTCAACCGCCAGCTAATGGAGACATATTGGGAGAAAAGATCAAGGCTATTCACTTTTGACAACCGAGATCATCTTTTAACAGAGAACGGGAGTTACAGTCTCCTCCCATGATGATGTCACATGATAACACGGTGGCCAGTTTCATTCGCTGTGGAAGACTGGGAGATGAAGTTTTATTGGTGTGAAAAAGCCAAATAATAGAACAGCTAGCTAACAGTACTCTGGACTCTGAATGACTAGATGCTTACTGTTGAGGATGTTTTCTAGTCGTTGGGTCATCGATCCCTCCACTCTCTCTGTCCCATCTGACTCCAGCCTCTGGTGGATCGCTGCAACACAAAAGCCAGAATTCATTTGTATTGTAAAGGACTGTGATGGACAAAATACAGCGAAATCCACTGAGAAAAAGAAAGAAAAAAAAATCAGGAAATAAGAAATGTTAGCATGAATGTTGAGGTGGGACAAAATGTGGAAAAGAAAAAAAAAAAAAGCAGAAACCGGTTCTCTACACTGTAGAGTAACCAACGTGTAATCCCCTGAGACAGGAACATTTTCAATTTCAGGAACCGAAGGTAAAACAATAAACAGGCCCTACCCCAGTGATAGATGGGAGATAACCTCGCCGGTTCTCCGCCCACAGATGTTGCTATTGAACCCAACCCCCCTTTGCCTGTTCCCACGCCAACTGAGGACCTGACTTTGTCCCAGCAGTGACTGTACTGGATCAATTCACCTAACCAAAGCCATTAACAGCACAGTTTTGTGGTCTTGGGACATTTGGAGCCCTTTGACCTGGAGGTAATGTGAATCGAAAATGTTTCAACTCTCTGAAAAATAACATTTGGGAGAGCAGCGCTGGAGGTCTGGATGCCAAAAATGACTGCTCAGGGGAAGTGGGCGGAAAATCTCTGATGGCTTGTATCCATCACTTAGCATGAAGAGCTTTACGCGGGAGAGGGAATTTGAAAAGAGGGAATGAGGGGAGAAAACAGAGAGAGCGCAAAAGAGGCAGAGCGAGCGGTGTGGCTACCCCAGTGAATAAATAAATGGTGTGCAGTAGTGGGCAGCTGGGTGCTGAGAGCGTCTGTGTGGGTTTATTGACAGAGTGGAAGAGAGGTGGAGAAGGCTTAGGAGAGACCTTCTCATACATACTTGCGGAGCAAATATGCAACAGGCAGACATCTCAAGAATGAAGTTAAGAGACAGAAACATGGGGGGTGGGGGGGGAGAAAAATTTTAACGATCCACTCATTCCTGTTCTCTCCACTCTCCCTGCCTTCCTTCTTCTCCCACAACTACAAATGCTCGCTGTTAGCGGAGCTTGGAGACGGCAGAGGGAGCCGGAGGCAAAGTGAAGGGGGAGAGTTCTGTAAATAAATATGTGGGTCCACTCTGACAGACAGAAGCCTCAAGGCAGAGACCGAGGTATTCCTAAAAAACACACTGTTCAAACATGCCATTGCCCTAATCAGTGCAGACGTCGCTGGCCCTTTGGTGGACCTCTCGCAGCTCGACGACCGGCAGAAAACGCGGCCAGATGCAGGTTAGGACAAAGGCACGTAGACGTGGGAGTGTATACGGGAGAGCACAGGATTGATAGGGCTGAACACACAGGAAGACTGAGAGACACACACTGCAGGGCTGCTTCACGTCTCCACACTCTCTCCTCCCCCCCCCCCCTCGCCTTGCTACCAGCTGTGTGTCCTCTGCAACTGTCACACACTGAAGGGCTGGTGACGTCACGGCTAACCTAAACATCAGGTCAGAGTCCGGATAACAGACGCAGCCAGGACCTGAGGAAGAGCTGCAGCTCCCACTTCGCTTCCTGGAACCGTTTAGGGAAGAAAAAAAATGAATAAGAATAAAAATACAGTGTCCCTGGATTCTAAAGCTGGAGATGTTTTGACTCCTGCCGGGGCCAGGGGGCTCGGGGAATAGGCCCTGGGAATCTGGCATTTTTGGAACACGGTAGCCGTTCCGTTTCCTGCATCACTGGGAGACTTCCTGTTCACACAACAATGAAAAACCTCAAATTTCAACATTTTTTGTAGAAACAACCCTGGACTCCCCTGACAGACTGTCAGTCAGTCAATCAGAGCCGGAGCAGCTCTGTCTCAGAAAACATGGCTCAATATGTCACTGAGGCTTCACGACCAAACAGTCGCCATGCCCAAAATCTTTCACCAGTCCGTGGTGGTTCACTGGAGTGTTTACAGGGACACTTGTTTTCTTCACTGCAAAGAATTCCCCTTTGCAAACAACTAAAATATTACATCAAACCAAAAAAAATCAGCCAATGGGGTAAACTAAAATGCCTGATATATAAAATACATAACATAACATACATAAAACTCTGACCACAAAACACTATCTGTCCTCAAAACTAGAAAGACTTGATACAAGCCGTGACACTTCAGAAATTCGACATATACTGTAGGTGCTTGTAGGGCTGCACAATATATCGTTTTTTTTTTTTTTTTTTTAAATCGTCCTCGTGATATCCACTGGCACAATAACCATATCGCGGAGGGCTGCGATATATCAACAAAAAAAAAGACACTCAGACATTTTGTGTTAGTTGAAAGAAAATATCGGTAGAAAACTGCACTTTACGATGGAACTGTCATTCTTTTTTTAATGCTGCCTTTTATATTCAAATCAATGTTCAGTTGGTTTCCTTTTATTTGTTTTAAATTCAACAAGCAATTAGTTGTATTTTAGCAGAATACTTAAAGCTGCAGAAATGCAGAACTGAGTACACTTTAATATCTGTTAATTTATCGCATAGTTTTTTTTTGTGATATTCAACGTCATTGCATGTTGCATATTTTCCTCATATCGTGCAGCCATTATTTGATGAAATGCCCATTTGACCTCCTTCCAACTTTCTACACCCAGTAGCATCTGACTAAGGTAAAAAAAAAAAATAGTTTACATGTAGGATCCTGTGACTTCAAGGTAAACCCATCTGAACCTGAAATGCTGTGTGATGCTACATTACATCTCTGGGTCAGGCCTCAGATACAGTACTATTTACAGTAGTCTGATCTGCAGAGATTTAGGCTTCAGTTCCTACTGAGCAAAACCACATAAATACATGCAGTTCGGATTTTGAAACATTAAAAGTAGCGTGTTGTCTTCATTTATGTCCCGAGTTGTCAACTATTCTTCATACATACTCTCATTTTAATTCAAATATAAATGTTCAGACTCTTTTCTCTTGCCTCTTATATTTATCTCTTATTTTTTTGTTTACTTGAAAGCTGTTAAACAATGAGTTACGGGCTTGACATTTTAACCTTTTTTGTTTCTCGTGTAATCAGCCATGCACCCATTCAACTTTTTTTCTCCCGTTACCAATTACGATACCTCATCTCTGGATATCTGTTGATACAGATTCCAAATTCAAAATCAACATTTTAAATCTGTATACCACCTACTGTATCACTTTTATGTAAAGTAGCATGAGGCAAGGTATCACTGTGGTGATAAAAAAAACTAAATACAGCAGAAACACTTAACTGTAAAATGACATTGACAAGTAAACTGTATTTCATGTGGTTTTGTCAATCTGGTGGATACCAAATCTGCTTAATCATTGTTTTTAAACTTGCCTGCAAGGTAGGCAATCTCTGCATTGTATGTATGATTGTGTGTAATTTGTATTATACTATCTGCTGCACAACAAATTGCCCCACTGGGGGACAAATAAAGTAACTTGAACTTGAACTAATTGATGGGTTCTTTTGTCTAAATATAAAAAAGCCCAACTAGTGTCATTTGAAAAGATGCTTCTGCTAAAAGAATGGATGTTAATCTGGGTGCAGCTTATTGCTTAAACCATCAAAATTGTCTGAGGCCATGCAACTTGACCATGCACTTCTGATCGGCCCTTTGGAAGCTCTTAAAAATACAACCCTCGCATAAAAAGTTGGCCGGAGCTCCCAGTCTTGTTTCTCCGTTCGCCAAAAGCCGACATTAGCTAACTAACCCAAACAGCTCTGTAATTAACAAGATGTGTGGTTTGCAGATGCAAAACTCTTAAACTGTGTGCTTAAGCACAGAGTCCATAGTTCATTAAAAAAGAGACATGGGATTTTGTTTTGCTATTTCTGTTGGAGATGGTTAGCTCTACTGGAGAGCAATTAAGAAGCAATTAGCGGGGACAAGAAATAGAGGGAGGGAGAGAAACCCCACGGATATTGAAGTCAGAGTCTGACGTTTGCTCTAAATATTTTCTATCCGCCTCATTTCTTTTCCCAGATTTGGCTTCTCCTCCCCGTTTCCACCTTGCCGGCAGCATTACACTTGTATTAAAAAGTAACTCCAGACTTCTATTAAAGTCATCAATAAATATCTCACATGCAAGCAGAAGTGAAAATAAACAGGAGAGGAGACCAAAATGTCTTGATGGTGATTAAGAGGGCTGGAAGCACTACAGCAACTTCTAACACAGCTAATTCTGAACAAGGAGAACACACAAGCACCTTGTTAATTTCTCCTCTTTTTTATAGCTAATTTCTTTTAAATTTTCAGCTACATCTCAGGTGAGGTTCATTTAGAATGACTAAGAACAACAGAGACATGCCAAAACGCAGCTGAGAGACAAAGAAAGGATTCACAGTTACTCAGACAGCTGCGCTAACTAGGCCTGGCAGTGAGCGGTTGCAGAGCTGTCTCGAGCTGGCTGCTAGCAGCATGTCGACTGGTATGTCGGTTTGGCTGACCATACCTAGTGTAGAGAATATCTCCACTTGAGCTATCCATTCTGGGCTACCACTTCAGTTTTTATGACTCAGAGCCAAATCTTGGCCGAGAAAGGATGTTGTGGTGCTGTAATGAGTCATGATGAGAAGGCAGGAGTCAGGAAGTTTAAAAAATGAACTTTAAAGTCAAGATGCTGGTCTAAATATGAGACAATGTTTTTTTTGTGGAAATTACAGTTGAAAAATGGGAGTTTCGAGGATAAAGTGAGTACCTGCAGGGTGAGCCTGTTCCTTCATGATAATGTTGTATTGTAGCCTTATGGTTGATGAGCTAGCAAGTTTATTGACGTTTATAATTAGCGTAACGGTTACAGTTAGTCGGCCCTAAGTGGTTAGTGAGCCCAGTTTAACCTACGAGGGATTCTAATGGCTCCTGTACATGATGTTTAGTTGCCACAATAGAAAATAACTTAACAACAAGTGGAATTAGTGGAAAGCGTGGAAAATCTCGGTCAAAAGGCACAGTCTGGAAAATTGCTAACAGCTAAAAACAATCAATCCGAGCTCTTCCAAAAAGGCTGATCATAAAGAAGCGTCAGTGACCGGCAATTTCCACTGGATGCGGAACGTCTGCGGAACGTCTCCAGAACGTCTCCGGAACGTCAACGGAGTCATTAGGTTTCCATTAGCCGCACTGGAAAGCACAAGCTACATAGACGTGAGACTTATATTTTGAAGCAGGATTAATCATTTTTTGGTCACCTGGCCGCACAAAGAGTAAACACTGTCATACTATCGCCTTACTATCAAGTTGTTTAAGTTACCAAACAGTTGCGTATATACACATCCAGCAGACAAAGAGCAACGTCGTTTCTCTTAGAAATGATACAGAACTAAAAAAGACCACTTGACTATCGTTTGTCGGTTATTTTGTCTCAAATTATTTACTGTATTTTTATATAAATTCGACAATACATTCAGAATGTGTTAAACATGCTATATCTGCCTACCTTGTTTAATTCAATGTGTTCCTAAACAAAACAACAGGTTTTGCAAAGCAAGTGGGGCATTTTATAATCAGGCCAATACAGTGACTCCCATCCTGTCACACAGGTCATAAAGCATCATTATGCCCTCTTGGTTCACAGGTCACTTGAGTCCATCCATAGTGTATTGCTTCCTCCATCTGTAGGGACTGTACATTTCCCATTGGGCCAGTGGGCACACAGTAGGCACGCTCAGTCTGGACGTGAGAATGACTGTGCATTGTTCCCATTGGTCATATTGGGTCTGTTATCAGCACTATCAGTCCTAATACTCTGGCCTGCATTGTGTTGGGCTGCTCCGTTTATTTAGATTCAGCCACTAACAATGAAAACATTGCCTCTCTCCCAACCGGGGCACAAACATACGGAAAGCAATAATAATAATGATGGAGGCAGAAAAGTGTACGTATAAATAGTAAGGGGAAGTAACTGAGCGGCTATGGCGGGAGGAGAGAGTAAACAGACAAAAGTATGAATGATGAAGCGAACAATTGATTTGAAGTACCTGGCAGAGCGACAGCAGTCAGTCAGTCTTCGGCTACCTTGAAATCTTTTTGGCATCTGGAGGTTCATGTGACCAAGTGTGTGTGTTTGTTTGTGCGTCCACTTCCAAGCTCTCGGGAGACTCGAGTGAGACTGTGTGTGACAGGTGAGAGCTGATCTCATTTTGATGAAGGTGAATTAGCCGTGTTGTGGTTGGCGTGTGTGACTGTAGTACCAAGGGCTAGGAGGGTTTTCACACAGCGTCCAAATGAGCCTCTTTAATCAACTGCTGCTAAACCGCATGTGGAGGGAAAAAATCCAGAGACACGCACGCTTGCACGCTTTCCAAAAATCAAAAGCTCTTTTTCTGTGCAGAGATGAAGAGTGATGATTTGGAAGGTTGTGTATTAATTGTGGGCCATTTGGTGCGATTCCATAGCACACAAAAATGTGTTAATACCTCTCACCTGCCAGAGCGTCCTGGGCCTCAAAGAATGTACTGAGGCCTCCTTTCACATAGGCCAGACTCCCCTCATTCTTCTTAGTAGCCTGCTTCTTCAGATTATTGGCCCCAATCTTCAACTGCTCAAAACTGAGGAAACAAAATGGTCATGCCATTGTATTAGGCCTGCAACTTGTTATTACTTTCATTCATTCGTCTAGGTAATTTGTAAAATGCCCATTTCAGGAGTCCAAGACGATGTATTTGAATTGCTCCAATTAACAATATTAAGCAAATCATCACATTTAAAAAGCCAGAACCGACAAATGTTTGGTATTTTTACTTGATTACAATAAATGGATTGTTTTTACTTTTCTGATTGATTGGTCAACTAATCATTTGCATTTGCCATTTGATTTCAAAAGGCATTTGCACACGAGCATCTATCTCAGAAACACAACCACACACAAACTTGCGGCAAATGTGAGTATGTGTGTCTTTGTGAGTGTCCTGACTGAGTGAGGTTTCCTCCGCAGGAAGAAACAGTCACCCAGCGAGGTCCAAACAGAGGCCCCTGGTCATGCTGGATCCTGGGGTCTGGGTTACTGGAAGGCTAAGCTGGGGGAGAGGAAGCCAGGAGAGTCCAAAAATAATTCTCCTCTGCCCTGACATGACAGCCGACGAGTCAACGAGGCTCAGGGCTTTTTGGGTCAGCAGGCTGCCTCGTCTACACACCTAACTGCTCTCTCAAACGGACCAAATGACCACGTGAAGATTCAGCCGAGACACTGTACAATCAAAGCGTATGTTAAAAAGTATTGTCTAGACCTGCTCCACATGAAATGCGTCATGAGATAACTTCTGTTGTGATTTGGCGCTATATAAATAAAATGTACTTCACGTAAAACCAAGCTTAACAAATTGTCTCTCTACTCTCTGTTTGTATTCTTTTCTTTTCAATGTAGCCACTGCCATCTCCCTATCTGTACTATAGGGGTGCATTTAATCTATCAATTATTTTCTCGATTAATGGTTAATATCCATTAATTACCTGGAGCCTGTGTGGTTTTCTATGAGGTACCAGGTGGCAGAAAAGTTCTCACTGGTGAAGTCTCCACTCATTCCTGGAAATGTCAGCTCCATGTCTTTCTGTGGGATTTTGCCTCTGAGAAAAAAAACAAACAGATTAACAAAGATGATCACAGAAGAAAAGCAGGATAAAAGAAGAACTCAACTTTATTGAAAGATGTACAATGTACAGATAACATGAACATTAGAAAAACACCAAGGATCAAATCATGCAGTACAATCTGACAATGACATGAAAACAGACAAATAAATGTATAAACATATTAACGACAAATTGTGAGTAAGAAGGGGTTTTGGAAAAATAATTGTGAGATCATTTTTTTAATGTGATGTTGGGGGCAGTGTTGTCCAGCAGGGGGTACTGTGCAGCCAAAAAGTACCCAGGCTGGGAGAGCCTGGCGTGGGAAGTGCAGTGTGTGACGCCTGGGTGCCCCTGGAGGACCATGCACTCATTAGGGAAGCTTGATCTCTACTAATGACCCATGGCCTACACACCCCCCTCCCCCGGCCCACCACCACCACCACCCACTCTGCAGTTACATACACATATCTAGAAAAACCAACACACGGACAGTACAGTATTAAGGTCTGTTAAACAGAAAATCCATACACTTGGTGACGTATGCTAACAGAAACACAAAAACCTGCAGCACTTAGTAGTTAGTACAAACACATACACACTCATTCATGTGTATGGCATAATATTATTTCTGCAGAGTTGTTGCAATGGTCAAATGACTATATCACAACAGAGTGAAAGTGCAAATGGACATACAACATTTTGGGCACTAAATATTATTATTACAGGTGGAGATGTTGCAATGGTTAAGATTGATTGTAATTGAGGGAAATACTAGACAACTCAAAATGCTACTGGCGTCATTGTTTTTAATTTAGTTCAGGAGATACCAAACTAAGATGGCTACTGTCAGTCCCATACCACAGCTGTGCAACTTTTGCTCTTTCTAATCTTACATTTAATGATAATTGGGAGTCTTTTCTGGGACTTCAAGTAGTGTGTTAGAATGAAAATAGATGAGGCTAGCTGAAGGCACTCTCCCACTTCCTAATATTATTCACTTGCCTCTGAAAGTGACACACTTCAAGGCTCTCACGTGTTCAGAGTGCAGAAGATACTAAGTAGACGTAGCTTTTTGTTTTTCAAGCTTGGCAGTTCAGCAGGCATCAGGTGTTGCACTACATCATTATCCAAGCATTGCACCTCGGACAGAAACCGATTCTCTGATCAGGATGTGAGAGTTTCTTCTACAATCCTGGATTGGTAATGCATATCTAATATTACATGTATCACTCCAGTTTGTGTTAGGTCCTTTAATAAGTTCTTAGTAATCTCTAGCTGTATGTCGCTTAAGTGTGCGGCACTGCTAAAACTTCCGAAACATCTGCAGAGCTGTGCAATCACAGAGCAATCAACAATATTAACCCTGAACTGCAGCTTTGTCTGTAACAAGCAAGCTTACTTGGTTACACTGTTTGCATTTGTTCAAGTTCAGAGTAAGGGAAACATCCAATGACGCTACCAAACCTTATCGTGTGTCATTATGTGGAAATATTTACTAACAACTAAGGTCTACGTACAGACTTTTAGTTTCATCTAGTAACTTTTTAATCTACATTTATTAATCACCTACATTATATCAAGGCCAAGTATGACGTTACAAACAGCTGGTGCAAGCATCTACAGCTGAATGACCATCCAGTGACATCACCGACACAAAGATGCGATGCTCTTTTACTAACAAACAGCTCCTCCGATTAAATGCATTACGGAGTATGTTATTTTACAACTCTTCCTGTGTCAGATCAACACATTACTGTCAAAGGGAACTGCGTAGACTTTTTATGCTGGATGTTTTACGCAACCGTGGGAGACGAGTGAATGATACAGCCTGTTTATGGGGTCTCATCTCTGGCCACGAGCGGTCACTTGCCCCCGGCCCCTCTAAACCAAACAAACACTAACCCAGAAATGCCAGAACCTGACAACACAAACTATATATTACAAACGTTTGCACTCTCTGGCAGGCGCGTGGGAGCACCACGCTGCCTGCCTGCTCCTGGGCGGTATACAAACATGCGTGTGGGTCGCTGCCTTAGTTCTTTCCAAATCCCTTTCTATCGTCCGCCGTCCTCTCAGCTTTATACACAATTATACTGTTTCCACTCCCTGTGAGCAGCGGTTAGAGGCTGTTCAGCCATTGCTGTGTTGGCATAATATTTCAAACGCCTGCATATGGGGAGAGTTTGTTTCTGTTTAGGGATGTAAACCATGAGTCAATGACTAGAGCGCGTGTGTTTATGGCGGCGTGATTGTGCTAGGCGATGTTTGTGTGCGTGCGTTTGAGTGTTCTCTGTCCATACTTGTCTACATCGATGCCCAGTGGATTGCTGGGCCGCAGGGAGAGGGGGGAGATGCCTTTGTTGCGGTCGGTCCGCATGTCGTAGTAGTTCATCTCATCCACCCACACAGCGGACTGGTCCAGGATACCTGCGGGACAGGGCACAACAGGAGAGTCAGGGAGCTCAACAACATATCCCAGATGTGCGTGCACACGCACACGCACGCACACACACACACACACACACACACACAACGTACACTCTCACAAAATTACAATCACGCACATTTATTATATTTTAATTTTTATTTACTTTATATTTAAACTATTTTTCTTCGAATTGTAATCAATTGATCTACAGTGGCCGAGAAAGCTCAATGCACTGCAACTTCAGAACTACATGCAGAAGAACAAAACCCAAATAAATCAATAAAATCTCAATTTGACAACAAACATTGCATTTAGGAAAACGTCAGAGAAGCCAATCCAACAAGCCATCAGAGAAACACGTTCACCAATTTGACGATGTCTGATGTATGGTTGATTTCTGCAGATCACACAACCAGGCGTGTTATTGTAATCAGTTTTTTGGCGACTAGGTTTCTCAATTTGCTTGTGTTTTATTTATTTGCAGCGTTTTCAATCAATGTGATGAAATTTTTTTTTAGAAATGTATGTGCCTGTGTTTTGTCTATTTTAATGTTTTTTTTGTTTTTTAAAGTTGTAGACCAATTTAGAGTTTAAACAATTTATCAATTAATATATATATATATGTTTTTTTAAAGCGCTGAATCGCTAATGTAAATAATTATTAGCTGCAGGGTTAGTTGCAACTTTTATCTGCTCCTATTGCCCAGGCTAGCAAATCAAATGTTGAGGCTGGTGAGTCTTACCAATCCTCTCTGGCCTGAGCAGTTTGAACGAGACTGTGGAGGTGCCGAGACCCCCAGACTTGGTGGTGACAATGATCTCTCCCTTGTCGTCTTTGGCTGGACCCACGCGGCACACTATCTTGCTGGCTGACATCCACTCGGCTGTCAGCAGGCAGTTATGGCCGCAGATCGACAGACCTGGGACGGAAGAGAGAGAGAGGGAAAAGGTGAAAAGGGTGAGCGATACAGCCACACAGTGACAGCACAAATAAACTACATGTAGCACCGACACACACACACAGACACACACAGACACACACACTCTATAACAAGAGGAGCTCACTCAGACAGAATTGGCGTCTATCAGCAAGTTTAGTCAAACTGTCACCGGGGGCCAAAGTTCAAGTTGGGGTCACGATGGGTGTGGGTGGTCGTGACCTTCCTTCCTCTCACTCAGCTCCTTTAAGCTAACGTGTGTCACTTCAGCGCTAAGTGGCCCATTACTGGCACAATGTGCACTCTGCCCCTACATCTGTCGTCCTCTTAAAAACTATTTGGACACTCGAAGATAGACACAGGGATAACTTTGACAGTTCCGGCCGAGGGGATTCAGAATGCTTCACGTGTGTATAATCAAACATCATAAAAGCCTGTGAAAGCCGATGAACAAATAGCCCATAAAACCGTGAATAATATGGCAATTAGAGCCCCATTTCCTGCCTCTGTTCTCGACTGGCCACTTTGTTTTAATACATAAGCACTCACACACATTTGTGCATATCTAATTGTCTAATTCCAGGCTCCAGGGACATTCGTGGTCAAAAATAGACCCGTATCGCTGGCCAGAGCACGGCTTTTCAAGCATGGAGCAGTGTGTGAGTCCTCTGGACTGTCACCCCTCCACCCCGCTTTTCCCCACCTCCACTCAAACCAAAGAAGTAGGGTAGAGGAGGAATTGGCAAACATGAGGGAAAATATCGGCACAGAAAAAGTGTGACGTTCAAACACATAATGAGAACAAGATGGAGGTAGTCCATCTGTGTGGCTCTTGAAAATCATAAAAAAAGACACACCACCAATAACAACAACTCTATTTTCACATTAATGCATGTTGATAAGCTCCTACGTTTCTCAAACTAGGCATACAGTATCTAAATATTTACAGAAACAAAAATGTTGTTGCAGAGAGTTGGCAGATTTGTCACAGAAGAAGCAAAATCAAATTACGTAATAATTTATTTGGTTGGTGTGCAGGAGTTATTTGTTTTCTCTAGTCACATTTGGAGGATTTTTCTTTTATTGCTAAAACTTTAAAAGAACACTTCAAATGAATTATTTCACATCTACAATCAATTCTCAAAGGATGTAGCTCAAATTACAATTGCAAAATTAAATGGCAAAACAGATTTTACATTTTCAAATGAATTTTACTCTTGCATTCTTCCATTGAGAAAATACTTGTTATAATGCAACACATATTTTAATGTAAGTATACAGCCAGTTTAAAATAACAGTTAATTACTGCTACGTATAAATGTGTACAAAGAAAAAGTTGCGTTTAGACAGTTTTTTTTAAACAACTTACTAAATTGCCATAAGAGTAAAACATAAATAGTGAAAAAGTGATGATATTCTTATTCCAAAGGAGGAAAAGAACGAGGCGTCCAGTCCATTTACGTATCATATAAACAAAAACAAACTTTACACCAGCCTGTTTAAAAAAAGGGGGTCGCTGTGGTTTGTTGATGGATAAGTTAATAAAGTCAATTAATACGACTTAAGTTACAAAATAATCTACATACCAGAGCAGAAATGAAATGACAAAAATAAAGCAGCTATATTTAGTCAACATTAGTGTCCCTCTATTTCAAATAAAGCGACTACCACAGAGAGAGATAACAAAACAAAAATCATCACCTAAGAATGATCATTTACGATAAAACAAATAAATGTAAATGATCTGTGTGCTGATCTAAGAAATACCTATACACTGTTTATTTATCTGGACGTATTAATTAAAGAAGAAAATATCAAGGGGAAGACAGTGAAGAGTGACTATGGATGTCTTCATTCCCCAGGAAAATCAATATTGCTGAACAGCAATTCATTCATTCAAAAAATAAAATAAACAAATATAGAAACTACAACATTTTACCAAGACTGAGCTGCGTGTGTGGTTAGTCGTGTGGTTATAAGTGCGTTACCGATGAGGTCGGCTGGGCCCGTGCCCAGGTTCTCTCCGCGGATGGTGACTTTGGTCCAAGCCGCACCCTCCTTGGGCGAGATGCCCGTGACCAGCGGGGGCTGACGGGCACGAGACATGGTGGCCTGAGGCAGACGGGAACACTGGGTCGATCAGCACCTGGACATGGAAAAAGACAGGAGAGGGGGACATACATTAGAGCAGGGTTTCTCAAATGGGGGTACGTGTACCCCTAGGGGTACTTTGGAGGACTGCAGGGGGTAGGTAAGATTTTTTGCAAAATGTTTTTCAGTTACAAAGGTTGTAGTTAGGCTACTTCTACTGTCTCTTTTTTTTTCCAAGTTTGTCATTTGTTTTGACCTATTCTTGCCTTTCTTCCTTACTTTTTTTTTTCTACTGTCTGTTTTTCTTTCTGCTTTTTTCAAAGTTTTTCTCACTTTTTTCGAAGTTTGTCGCTTTTTGGAATTTTTTGTCACTTTTGTCACCTTTGTGTTGCCTTCCTTCTTTCTATTGTTTTTTTCAAAGTTTTTATTGCTTTTTTGAAGATTGTGTTTTTGTTAATATTTTCGACCTATTCTGGCCTTACTTCCTTCTTTCTACCGTCTTTTTCCAAGTTTTTGTCGCCTTTTTTCATTAGCATTTAAATGTTTTCCAGATACAAGGCTGTTGTTTAGTAAATCTATCGCTGACATCGCTGTATTGTTCCTCTTTATATAGACTTTTTTTTCTACCAAAAATTATTTGCGCTGGTTAGGGGGTACATGGCTTAAAAAAAACTGTTCATAGGCGGTACATTATTGAAAAAAGCTTGAGAACCACTGCATGAGAGGACATGGCGAGTAACACAAAACTCCACACACCGACAGTTCAGGTAACACATATGAACAAGTTACAGCATCTTCTAATGATGCAATCAATAATAAAAATGATCGCAGTATCATTTTACATTTTCTATTTAGAGAAAAAAAAAAGAAAATTTATATATATATATATCAAGGCATAAGGAAAATAAACAGGGATAACTCTGGAAGCTCAAAATGCTTATGAAGATATAAAATAGGCAAATTATTGCTGTAAAAATGCAAAAACAAAGCATTGCCAGATGACCACACAAAACACTTACACCCAACTGTATTAGAAGTATCTGCAGTGAACCATAGACCCTCCATGTCTTGAAAGGATAATCTTTATGTCAATGTGTAACCGTAGCTGGTGAACCTACAACCCTCTCCTGATAATAAATATGATACATTATTAGTTTTAATTCACCAGCAGCTTTTAGTGAATTACCAGGCAGCCAGATATTTAGATTTGTAGGACTGGACCTGGGGACAGCAAAACTGGAGCAGCATTTGGCTGGCAGCTAGTGTTAATTTCCCACCATGTAGGTCTCCAAACAATGTATGCATTGCAGCAGTTATCTCCCAGATAATAGGAAAAATAGAGAAGGGAGCCAAGAATGAAGGAGCAGACAGAGAGCAGGGAGGAAAGGAAGAATGTAAACCTCACAGCGAAGGATAAATAAACCTGGCCTCCCCAATCATTCCACATAAGCCCACACAATACAGCGCAGATTGTGGTACCAACGAAGGAGCACCCATGCAAATCAGTTCAAAAGGAAGACAGGGAAAGATTCCAAATGAAAAAATGAAAGTATGTATTTCAGCAGCACAGATGTTTGCTAATAAATTACTGCCAGCTCTCCAAAAGGATGACCAATCTAGACTCCCCGAAGCAGCCTGAGCGAGGCTTCCGCCCTTTTGCTCCGCAGCCAAAACACGTTCTCCACAAACAATGCAGGAGTTCACACAGACCGGACCTGCAACAAGTTCATGGTGGTAACCCTTTGTACAGTTATATGGTCACTAATTAGGTGTAGGCGTACAGCTGAGGTGCAATGCGTATTCCAAGAGCCAACGGGGGTGCCAATATCAAAGGAAATCAAAACTGACAGAGCACGACATTGATTAGTCTACTTGTTAGAGAGATTTCCTGTAAAAAGAAAATCAAAGTTTCAACCCCTGCAGCAGCCAGTGCAAGCACCAAGAGCCATAAACCAGGGCTGCAAATGTTTTCTATCATTGTTTAAAATTACATTCATATCAGTCTATAAAATGATAAAAAGGGTTGGTAAAAATAGTGCAAAAATGCAAATCAAAATCTCCCAGAGACCAAATTTATCTTTAAATTGGTAGTTTGGTGAGGCACGCGGCCTAAAACCCAAACATATTTCAAGTTTACAATGATATATAACAAAGAAAAGCAGATAATCCTCACATTTGAGAAGCTGGGGACAAGCAATGTTTGGGATTGTGGCTTAATAAATGACTTCAATGATTAGTCTGTGCTTCCCTAACCCTGGGATCGAGGACTTATGGGGTCACCTGATATGCAAACATAAAAAAAACATTTTTTTAATAGTACATATTAAGTTAGTTAAGTTTAAATCATGTATATTTTTTTTCAACCTTTACCTTTATGATAAAGCTAAAACAATTAGTTAATTAATCGATCAAAAGAAAATTCATTGGTGACTATTTTGCCAATCGTTTAAGAAAGAAACAAGACATCTGAAGTTGTCAATTTGGACTTGGACTTATGGAGGTCTTTCACTATTTTATGACATTTTATAGACATTTCATTCCTTAATTCAATAATGAACATAATCGTTAGTTGAAACCCTATTTCACAGGGCTGCACTTTGTTGCAATTTGGCATTTCGCAAAGTTGCATACATAATGAAGCCCTCTGACTTCAGGCTACAGTGCCCTATGCAAGGGCAACTATCTCATTAGACCTGGTGAGTTCAAATAAACATCAGTGACATGTTGTGCTTTACACTCTATTATGTACACCTGTAAAAACCCAATGCAACATTCTGCCATAAAGTCTACTTTTATGTTCAGTTTTTGTTGACACGGTCATGGAGGTGTTAATTCAATTATATGTTTTAGCATTGAGGGTAGTGATGGTGTTGTACTGGACTGCAATATATTGAGAGATGTGTGTAATATTCTTCCCCGGCGTGTATGGGTAATCAGTTACCAACATTATTGTTTTCCATTGACTGACTCTGACAAATAAAAGAGTTGAATCATTTCAGTACATAGTGTGAAAACCGCCTTAAGACTTAAGTCCCACCAGCTCACAATTTATCAATTCCTGAATATTTGGCTCATGGCACTAAGTAAATCTCCCAAAACTTCTGACTAGAGATGCATGATATATATCGACTCAACATCGCGATATCACGTTACGCAATATTATATGGAAAGTGTTGCGATAAGTATGCAATATTTTTTTATATTTATTTTTATTGTTTCTAATATGTCCTGTTCTGTAGACATGCTCTTTATTTATTGTTTATATACTGTCCAACCAGTAAAACATGTCCTGTTCTGTAGAGATGGTCGTTAATTATTTATTCATGTTGGACCAGTCCAATATGACAGTCAGTTGAAATAAACCTTGTGTTGTAAGAAAACTTGTTTTATTTGTTATGAATTCTTTTTTGATGCGTTTTCCCATTACTTTTGTAATTTTACATATGTTTAAAAACATCGAAATGAATATCGATATCGCAATATTCATAATCAATATCACATTTTGTCAATATCGTGCAACCCTACTTCCGACCACAGATTTTCAGTAGTGTCTTAGGGAAACTTATGGCACAACTAAAACACAGACACATAAAAACCTACAGAGGGACAGCAGCAGCACATGTAGCGACGTCGAAACCTCCAAGAGTAGGAACCTTTCTGCTAAACCCCCCACCCTCCATCGCCCTGACATCCCAGAGTTAACGAGAAAACTCCAACGGGATTTACCTCATTTTGTTGCTGCTACCCTGCGCTTGTCAGAGGAAATGGAGGGGCTATGGATTTGACATGAGTAGATAAGAGGTTAACAGGCCTAAAACAAGAGCTTGGTATATCCTTCATCAATCCCATATGTTTAGAGTGGGAGCGGCGAAGGGGCAGAGGATCTTTATTTTGTATAATTCTGATTCCAGGAGTGTTTCTAGATTATCCCTATGCAAAAATACATGCGAAAATACACGTGCACAAACACACAGATAGCCTGCACGCACACGCACATGCACACGCAACACACACACACACACACACACACACACACTGGGCAGAATGACAGCTCAGCTAGGTTGCGTGCAAGGGGCCCGAGCTGGTGTTGTGTGGTCTGTGTGTATGCGAGTATGTGGAAGGATCTGCGGAAAGGTCTGGGCAGTGTGTGTGTGTGTGTGTGTGTGTGTGTGTGTGTGTGTGTGTGTGGTCTGGGTGTGTGGTCTCTGGCGCGGGCCTGGGGAGAGCCTGCTGACGGCTGGGATGAGAAAAGAGCCGCTGTGTTTACTTTACTCTGGGGGCTGTGCATGGACACGGGAACACTGCCCAGACCCCTCTCTATAACACCAGCATGCGCGCACACACACACGCAGAAACTAAGCGGACTCTTGCAAAAGTCTCATGTCACACACTACCACAAAACCCCTGTAAACTATAACTTTATACAGACCGGGGACAAACTGAGTGAATTTTTCCTTAAAGTAGCATGAAGAGGAAAACAAAACAAAAGGTTTCTGAAGAGCCAACTGGAAACTTATAAGGTAGGCGGCATTTTCCACGAGAGGGATAAAGGTATTAACCTCTAGGGGGCATCAGAGGATCCCCACAAGAGTATACCCCACTCTCTTCCAACATGTGTCAAGCCATGTTGTACTGTGAAGGCTAAATTTAATCAATGGCAACACACAACCAGATTTAGCCCCTTTCTCTCTCGCTCAATTCTCTTCCAACCATGCTGCTGTTAGCCCCAACCCTAACCTCTCTCTCTGGTAATAGGGCTCAAAAGGCAGGTTTGTTTTCCTTGGAGGATGCCTTACAAACAGCAGGGTTGGCTCTAATCTGTGTGGTAGCTGTGGAAGTCTGAGGCTTGGGATCTTCTTGCAGCGCTGCTAACCAGTGACAACCCTTTTAGTTTCTGCAGGTTTCACCAAGTCAAATTTAAGACTTTTTAAGACCATTATGAGTAGAATGTAAGACCTATATAATCGCGACATCAAAAACGAAAGTCAGATGTCATAGTGTGGAAACAATGTCGGAAACAATTACCAGATTTCCTTATTGGCATTAAAGGACTGGTGTCTAGATTGGCTGCAATGTAAATTGCATATTGGTCTAATTTGTAGTCATATTACAGCTAATTATAATTGGACTTATTATTGGAAAGAACTACAACACCACAGAATTAAAATAGAACATTGTAAAGCGCTGCAGGAACATTTCAATGAGCATTGGAGGTAGGGAAATTAGGACCTGTTAAAAATGACTTAAGACCTACAACACGATACTTCAGTGAATTTAAGACTTTTTAAGGCCTAAAATTTTGATTTATAAATTTTAGACTTTTTTTTTTTTAGACTTTTTAAGACCCAGCGGAAACCCTGTGTCATGTCGATACCCAGATCTTCAGATTAGGACATGGGCATGATTTCCCCCTGCTACTGGGGTTACTACAGAGTTTGGAGAGACAATGGCAGCACACGCAGAGAAAGGATACTAGAAAACTATTTCATAATCACAATTATGACTTTGGCTTAAACAATTAATTAAGCTTGTGTTATTGATGTTTTGCGTTTCAAGCACACACGCTGATGCATCAAATCAAGTGTTTCCTATTCGCTGGTAAACTGTCTGACCTATCACACGTTTGTTTTAAGCACACAGGGATTAACTGGCCTGCAGGGAAAAGCTTACAGCAAAGGCAACTACATTTTGAATACAGGATTAGATCATTTGTAATTGGTTGTTCATTGGAATGAATAGTATTGTTCAGTATTCGCTGCTACTAAAAAATAAAACAGCAAAAAAAGATGTACTTAATACACTTTAACTACACTTTAATATATATATATATATATATATATATATATATATATATATATATATATATATATATTAAAGCAATATTATATTAAAATATATCACAAAAGGTACAAACCGCATAACATAATAAAATTGATGTTGATTGCCATTAACTGTGTTTCATTGTACATACTGACAAAAGTCTTCACAAATGACCAATGAACAAAAACATGAACTCATTTTGCAAGGATTTTAATTACAAGGTGCTTGGAATCATTCATTTGCAAAAAAAAAAATGAACAAGATACAATTCCACTAACGGTCGATTAAAAAGAACATGAACTCGTTGTGGAAGAATGCTGAATGGTTTAACAGTACGGTTTCCCTTTTCTCCCTTTCTGCTCCTATTTGGGGGTTTTAGACATCTGACACATCACTTCAGGATCTTAGAAATTGCGATGGACATATTTCACTATTATGACATTTCATACATTAAAGAATTCATAAATAAAAATAAAAAAAAAGTAGCCATCAAATTTTAACAGTAACAATTGTTAGTTGCAGATCTAAAATTATCACCCAACTTCATCTAAGACTGAAGCCATGTCATTGCAAAGTCCCTGGTTCAAATAGGGAGATTTGTGGCATGCCCCCCCCACACCTTATTCTCTTCCCGTTTCTTGTCTGTCTACACCCTGTGCTATCAAATAAAGGGAAGAAGGTATACCAAAGAACAAACATTTGGTCTGGATTAAAAGAATCTTAATAGTTTTCCAAATAATGCACCAAAATTAACTGCCAGGGGTTTAAACACCACAGGTACTCCAAACCTCTGACCTTTGGCTTGCTTTCTATTTCAACTTCGAAACATGACAAACTCTCTGCAGCACCACGGACATGGGGATCTATCTACCTGACCCACCATATCAGCGCACACGCACACACACACACACGACTACATCATGAATAAGGCGTTCATACTTTAGATTATGCTGCTCTGAGCTCAAATGTGACATATGGCAGTGATTGGCGTGTGTGTGTGTGTGTGTGTGTGTGTGTGTGTGTGTGTGTGTGTGTGTGTGTGTGTGTGTGTGTGTAAGAGAGAGTGATGGGTTTAGGGGGCACAAAGGGACCCATTTAGACAGCTCATCACCCTCACCCCCTCCGTCTCCCATCAGAGAAGCTAACACACACACACACACACACACACACACACACACACACACACACACACACACACACACACACACACACACACACTTCACTCCGTGCTCCCTAACATTACACAAACACCAGATTCCTTCAAAGATCCCCCTCCCGACTCCTCTGAATGGACAGAGCGGGCCAAACATCACCCAGCCTGAGATGACTGGTCCGATCACACAGGCTGGACGAAGCTTTGAACAATCCTTCACAGTGTTCGCTCACGCCCAGGCCGCCACATGCCTCTAAGATGTGGAGAGGGCAATGTAGCCAAATGACCCATAATGTGTGTCGACCGTTTCCTATTTCAAATATATGGATCACATCAACATGAACTGTGCAGGTTCTGTTTGAAAAATAAAAAAAACAGATGCTGCGACCGCTGTCCAGTCACCACTCCTCCACAATGAGTCAGCATCTCCTGCGCATGCAGACGGTCCCAGCGTTCATGCGAGAGTCTTTCGTGACAGAGAAAGAGGACAGAGTGATCAGATGTGTGCCTCTGGCTCACTATCCGACCATCATGATGTCTGCCCACAAGCTTTGTTATCTTTAGGGCTGTCTGTTTGTTTGTTTGTCAGTCTCAAGTGCTTTTCAGAGCTAGGCCTAACAAAGCGAAGTCTTCAATTTCCCATCTAAAAATCCTGGAACAATAAACAGAAATCTGAAGTATAGGCCTGCAGATGCGGGAAGATGTTTTCAGAGGATTAACAGACTGGAGACAGACGGCTTTGCCCAATGACATGGCGAAATGGAGAGATCTGAACCTTCATGAGCCAGGCTATAACACTGCTGCTTTACATAAAATATAAAAAAAAAAAATCACCAGCGTGAGAACCATCTTCAGTCACATGCTATCATGAATTACACAAACACTGTAGCTTACAATACAAATCAACCTTTTTATATAGACTTGAAACTAATTATTAACATTTCTATTATCAATGAATCTATTACTTTTTTTCTATTCATTCATTGTTCATAGGGCTGCAAATAGTCTGCCAATTACATGGTGGATTAATCATTAATTGTTTGTTCAATAAAGTGGCAGAAAATATTGACAAATGCTCATCAAAATTTCCCAGAGTCAGAGCTGAAGTCTTTAAACGGTTTGTTTTGTCTGGCCAACAGTCAAGAACGCCCCAAATATTCAACGTACTATGATAGAATGCTAAAAAAGAAAAGAGAAAGGCATTTGTTACATTTGTGATGCTGAAACCAGTGACTTTTTGGCACTAAACGATAAACTGAAAAATCACAATTGTCGTAGAATAATTTTCTGAAAATCGACTCAATTATTGGAGGTCACAAAACAGGAAAAGGTAATAATAATAATAATAACAATAATAATAATAATAGTGGAAAGGTGACGTCTTAAAAGTCAGTTCAGTCCAAAACCTACAATATAAACCAAATAAAAGCAGCAAACCCTCACATTAGAAGCTGGAACCAGTAAAAGTGAATACGTTTATGTTCATAGTTGATAACTAAAAGCCATAATCAATTATCAGAATTGTTGTTGATTACTACTCTGGAAAATGACTAATTATATAATTAGTTATATAATAATTTTACTTATTAAATGATTATTTGGTCTATAACATGTCAGGGCCTAATGTAATGTCTTAACCCTTTAAGTTCCATATCTTAAGTTTGTATTTTTATACATTTTATTTGTCAGAACTTTAATATATTTTGATGTTGCTCTGTTATGTTGTGAGAATAAAACAAACAAAATTATCATATGATTTTAGTGAGGACAAATAACTACAAATAACTGATGTTAGGGAAATCTGTTTATGTTTTGTTACGCGTTTCTGGATATTTTTTTTTTTTAAATATATATCGGTCGATATATCGGAATATCGGATTTTTAAATCACCAAATATTTGTATCGATATCGGCCTTAAAAATCCTTTATCGGTCGGGCTCCAATTCATTCTACCATCACAGCAAAGGGCTTCCAGTCCTTGCAATTAAAAAGCTGAAACCAAGGAAAGCTAAGGGGGGGGGAAGAAATCAATCGATTTTTAATTATTATTTTGTCAAATTGTGGCACTCATCTAAATCTTGCTTGGATCTACATGAAATAAGCTGATTCCATAAGTATTGAGCTTGTGTCTCTCGAGCTATGCTGCGACACGTTTTCCCAGCCCAAAGCTCCTCTTGTCGGTCTGTCCAGGTCTGACTGGGTCACAGGAACCATACTGTGAGAGCCAGTGGCCCCGCAAGCCTGTCAGCAGGGAGGAGGCTACCAGGTGGGGCAGACTGCAGAGAGCAGACGGGGGTGAGAGAGAAGTGGCGCTTCACAAAACAAGGCTCGGCCTGACCCCTGTCGCTCGATTAACCCAGAGGTCTACAGAGCAGCGGCACTGAGGAAAGGCCTCAAAAAACACAACCCACTGCATTCCACCAAAGCAAACAAGCAGGGCCACCCAAATTTTTCAATTAGAGTCCCAGGAGGGGCAGGAAATGGATCAGTGTAGCGTTGCCCCCGTCATCCCCCAGCTAAGCAGTGCTGACTTAGGAGAAGAGAAGGAGATACACAGTGCTCTGTAGGCTCTCACTGAAAGGCTGAGGGCTTGTTAGCATGGATGTCGACACAAATGATGGAGGAGCTCAATGACAACTTATTCCCGCGACGTGGCGCCTGCCTGCAACAGATCTGTCAATCAATTACTCTCAGTCACTCTCTCATATACTCATTTAGTGTACTCAACAAGTACACATGGTAGGGTACTTTTTCCCCTGAAAAAGCTTATTTAAAGAAGGTATTCTAGTTATAACAATATTTGACATAAGTACATAAGAGTAGGGATTATAGATGCTTAGACTCAGTTCTGTTTAAAAACACTTCCCTTAATGAGGCTGAGCTGAGAGTGTCTATATCCAAATGGGAGGAATTCAGGGTTTTTTAAGTATAATGTCTTAACCTTAAGACCTAGGCTACTAGAAAACAACTGTACGCGAAACCACAGCTGAAACGGTGCTTTCAGGATTTTTGAGTAACATAAGCTTGAGCTAACATTTCTAAAACAAAAAGAAGCTGTGCTCATGTTATCACTCCTAACTGTAACTACATTGGATTTCTATACAAGTACTTGTTCGCACCAAACACCAAATTTCAATCTGATCAGCTTTACATAATGCAACCGCTCACTTCAGTTGATACCACAATCTTCGTGTTTTAAAGTTCCAGTAGAAGTAAAAAGTTAAAATCCATTTATTTCAAGCAAAAATGCCAAACGTTCATTGGTCCCACCTTATCAAATGTGAAGATTTGCTTCTATTTTTGTCTTATATGACAAAACAAACGGATAATGAAAAGAATTATTAGTTGCAACCGTATTGCATATTTCAAAATAGAGACGAGAAGTAGCAACTCCAACTCTTCGGTAAGTCTTACAGATGAGGCAATTAACTGAAATCAGATTTAATAGCATCTTTAACCACAAGAATTATTAAGATATTACAGTGTCTAAAAGCAGTGAGGCAAGGTTGCAGTTTTACTTGCAATCAAGTTGCTTAATAGGACGTTAAAGGAACACGTGACTTATTGGGACTTTAGCTTATTCACCGTAACCCCCAGAGTTAGACAAGTCCATACATACCCTTCTCATCTCCGTGCATGCTGTAAGGCTGTCTGACGGCTCCAGAGGCAGCAGCCCATCACAGTACATGCAGGTGAATGGTTCCAGTAATCCTACTGCTCCCAATAAGTGACAAAATAACGCCACCATGTTCCTATTTACATGTTGTGATTTGTAGAGTCACAGCGTGTACAAAAAACAACGTAACATGAGACACAGCCATCTTCTAACCGTAAACAAACTGGGAACTATATTCTCAGACAGGCTTGCTGCAAAGCAAATCATTCCGCCCAAGTACTATATTCTTCCGCCTGAGAATATAGTTCCCGGTTTGTTTACGTGTTGTTTAGATGGCTGTGTCTCATGTGACCTTGTTTTTTGTACACCCTGTGACTATACAAATCACAACATGTAAATAGGAACATGTTGGCGTTATTTTGTCACTTATTGGGAGCAGTAAGATTGCTGGAACCATTCACCTGCATGTACTGTGATGGGCTGCTGCCTCTGGAACCGTCAGACAGCCTTACAGCATGCACGGAGATGAGAAGGGTATGTATGGACTTGTCTAACTCTGGGGGTTACGGTGAATAAGCTAAATTCCCAATAAGTCGGCGTGTTCCTTTAAGGTGACTGGAAATTAAAACCAATAATTTAGTATTAGTAGTGAAGTTTTTAAAACCTCATTTACAGTAGTGTAATGTTTATTGTCATCAAAGTGTATTCCAATCAATGGAAGGCGGCCTTTCTGAGTCATATGAGGTCATGTGGTGTAATCATTTCTTTCGTTTTGCTCATTCCCATCTGTATACATGAAACGTTTTTCCAAGTATAAGCAGGGTGCTAATACGTCCAATACGGTGTCTTTGTTTTTATAGAGCCCTTCATAGGCAACCATTATTTCTGCGTTAAAAGGCAAATACTTAATCTATTTACATTGGAATGGATTGCACAGTGTTTATAGAAGTTGGGAGAGAAATAATGCCACCTGGCAATGAGTAACCACTGCAGGTTCATACAACACTCCTTAACTGATTTGCGCTGTTTCAAGTTATTGCAATCACAACAATGTGATGTAATTGCCTCCCTTGACGTGAGAGATAAATCTAGTACTGTTTAGGGTTTGGACGGAGGGGTGAAAGAGGGAGGTTACTGAAAAGGAGCAAAGACAATTCGTTTGTTTTAATTTGGTATATTTTCAGGGACGGCCTTCCTTTACATTACAAAAAGAAATGATATTACATTGACTGTATTAACTTACTTTAAGACAAGCGAACAATGGAGAAAAAAACAGAAACAGAAAGATGGAGAGATATCCATGGTACGTTTCCTAAATAAAGCAGTTAAACGTACAATATGTAATTTTCTGCCGCTAGGGGTCTCTCAATCAAAACAATGGATGTAAACACAGACTTTTGATGACGTTGTGTAGTGGCATTATGGGAGTTGTAGTTTAATACAATTGCCGATTAAAATAGATCTGTTCACGGATAGGTTTATCCATTACAGTTTTATCCTTGTTACGTTTAGTAACATCTATTCATGTCATTTTGATAAAAATAGCTGCAGTTTCCCCTACATAATTACGTTTTCTTGATTCGATTTGTATTGGTAGCTAACGTTAGCTAGCTAGTTGACCAGTTAGCGAGCAAGCAAGCTAACATTAGCCAGCAGCTAACAATAACACAATATATTTCACCTCAGTGTCACTTTTTGGATGTTTTCAGCACCGGGGGGAAAAGGGTTTGTTGTAATGTTACTCAACACCTCTGAGGTACTTCACGGCCGTTGCTGGCCGCCGAGTATCTCTGGTGTCGAGCCGCGGCCCCGGATATACCGGCCGGGGATACACTGAGAGACTTACTTCAAGGCTGGGGCTGGCTGCCGAGTTTCTTGGGGTAGTCTGCTAACTTGTTGCTCTCTCTAATATAAGCTGCTCTGTTTAGGCTACAAAATGTGCATGCAGGCTGAAATTCAACCGTGCAGGTTTTGGTGGGATAAAGCTATAAGCAGAAGGAATATCCGCTAGCTGCTAGGCTAACGTGCAATGGTAAACACACAGAATATGGTACACGCTAGGGGTGGTACGGTTCACAAAATCCACGGTTCGGTTCGTATCACGGTTTTAGGGTCACGGTTTTCGGTTCTGTACGGTTCTTGTTATTTTTTCTTTTAATCTTTAACACTCCAGAAATATACTTCAGCATATGATATATAGCTAAAATTAGCATATTGAATGCATGTTGCACAATGCTCGCACACAGTGGCAGTTCTATCTATTGTTTTATTTCCGCTGTCATCATAGGTAACATGAAATCCAAAATGTTCCCACACACCAGACTTATACGACGCTGGCGCATCCTCCAACTCCGGGCAGCCTTCCTTATCTCTCCCACTTTTCTACACGTGACGTGACCTGCAGCAGCAGCACTCCACACTCCACTTGAGGAGCGGTCGGCTCGACGCCTCTCAAAATCTGACGAAAATCTTTTAAACTGACCTTTGTCGATCAAAAAAGCAGACAGATTCAGCAACTGTATGGCCTATTTCTCGCTTAAAATGTTTTCAGAAACACTTTTTGGTGAACTATTTTCGTAAAATACGAGATCGTATTCAGAGAGACGCCATTAGAGTCTGTTTTGAAATTCGTGAGCAGCAAGAACCACGTGACGCGTTCGTCATGCTCATCCCCCTTGTTGTTTCCAGTAAGTGTTTTAACATAGGTGTCGAAAGTGGCCACTACGGCAGCAAATGGTTAGTGCACATTAACAGTGTACTGACGACCCGTGCGACGCACACACGCTCCGAACCGAGACAAGCGAACCGAGCGGTTCGGATGTTTTTTCATGAACCGTACCACCCCTAGTACACGCACATAGTAGGGGTGGAACGGTACATGTATTCGTATTGAACCAAAAACGGTACGGGCGTCTCGGTTCGGTACATGAATTTACACGGAGAATACAATACAAAATAAATAAAACTTGCGTGCAAATTAATTAATGTAATGCGGAACTACTGTTAGACACGTGGTTCTTTAGGGACACCTAATCTGTAGCCCTGCCCTTAGCTCTGAAGCTCCCGATCTCCGCCTACATGTTGAGTCAGTTGGTCCAGTGAGTCCACACGAAGCAAACTAGTCCCTTCCATATACAACCAAACACGGACGTAGCTGTATCCCTTCTCGCCTCAACCACAAATGGCCTCCAGGCCCGTTTGCTTCGCTGTTTGCTCCGGTATTAGCTGTTAGCTCCGCCGTTAGCTCTTAGCTCCGCTATTAACTGTTAGCTCCGCCGTTAGCTCTTAGCTCCGCTATTAGCTGTTAGCTCCGCCGTTAGCTCCGCTATTAGCTGTTAGCTCCGCCGTTAGTGTGTGAAGCTAACACCAAAACTCGTCAACTGCTCTGGGTAACCGAAGCTGCTCTTTTAACACCCCTGCTCTGTGCATTCACATGAGAGCAGCTCTTGTCTCCCATATCACACTACTAGCTGATTGTACTATTTTGTTTACAAGTTACAGATAGAGTCTGGAGATGATGCAGGGTACTTATTGTTTACTGTTTACATCTTACTTTATACACGTCAAGCTGTTACAGCTAGCTCAGTGGACAGCCTGAGACATGCACAATAAAAAAAAATTGCCTTCTGCATTTTTGTTATGCTTTTCCCTCCATTGTACCGAACCGAACCATGATGTCTGAACCGAGGTATGAACCGAACCGTAACTTCTGTGTACCGTTCCACCCCTAGCACATAGCAGAGCTTGCAAACTGTGGCTTTTTTGTCGACAACGTGAACGTTGTCAACATAACTCACTGGAAATCCAAAATACTTCCACACTTTCCCACACTTCAGTGAAAGAGGAGGGGGCTCAAGTTCTGTCGATGGGTCTCCAGCGTCTGCAGTTGCTATCTTTTGACTGGCTCTAGCTAAGTTACAGGAGGTTGACTGACTCGCAGCACTTCAACACGTGTTTTTTCCGCTTGACAAGTGACATGGGGGCGTGGCAGTATCAACGATTCCATTTTCTTAATTCGATATTCAAGATTGTGACTTAATTTCGATCAATTTCGATTTAAAATTAAAACTGTGACACCCTTACTGCCGGGTGTTGCTTTCTGACTCTCCCTACCTTCACCTTTTGACCACAGGACCGTCACCATTCGTGGGTCAAACGTAACTGTAAAGAAGACCGATAAAGGGGGGAGAATTTCAGCACAACACCACGGCCAACCAGACTCGGACGCCTGGGGCGATATGGTCTTTTCCCCGACAGAACATAACACTTTCTGTCACTGCCGTTAGCATCGTTATCAACCGGTGAAGGAGTTTGTGCTGGCTGGGTTCGGATTGCTGTAAGTTTATAATTGCTGGCTAACTGTGGACGTGTCGTGTCCCCGGGGCTGTTGTCCGTTCTCATCCCGACTGAACTAGTCCCTTAGCGGCGGGGAGTGAGGCAGAAAAAACAGGGTAGGATAGCTGGCTAAATTAGCATTAGATTTGTCTTCTATCTATACAGCTAGCTAACGTTAGCTGACTAACGTAATCGTGGGTTAGCCCAGTGCTGTTTAACGGTAACTTTACCTTGATCAAAACAATTATACTTAAAATAACTTCATGAACGTGTTGAACGATGTTGCAGAACCATAAAACGGCCTTATAACGTTAACGTTCCCCACCGAGCTAACGTTACTTTTCAACGTAGCACATTACGTTAAGATGGATTAATCGATATTGAAATGTATCTATAAATAAGATCTCAGCTGTATTACTGTGTTGTAAGTGGCATGTAATCAAAGTCAAAATGATGCTGTGTGGCAGACAGCAAGCTGTATAACAGTTACTGAGTGTTATTCTTTCTGTGAGGTTGTATGATTTACGATTACTCTCGAACGTATCATCTGAGTGCAGTGTTTTGACGGGAGTTAGAGGAACCAGAGGGCTCAAAGGTTAGCTATATGACGCCAACGTTGTTGGAAAGATTTAGGATAGTGTAAGTACACAACTCAACAAAATATATAACATAGGTATAGTCATTTTTATACAGTTTAATGCAGAAATGTTACATATTGTACCTTTAACGTTACACAACCAGTGACCACAGCTAAATATGAAAATAAGTAGCCTACTGCTTGATGTGGCACTACGACGCCGAATCTACTAGAAACCGGCCATCAAGAAATCTAAGACACGTTCGCCTAACACACAACACAACATCAGCTTTAAATAGATATTTCAAAGGGGTTTGGTTCAGCTAATCATAATGCCGTTAAGGCGGTTCAAAAATGACAACAGCAGCCGCATCTGTCAGCTGTATCTGCTATCATAGACATACGGTGCAACATAATAAACAACCCATCAGCGATTTTAGAAATAGGGAAATCAGCTTTGTTGACAAATTTGACATCTAACGTTAACGTTAGCTTAGGCTAACCTGTGTTCGCTAGCAAGCTGTTCGTTATGCTGTCCGGAAGGGTTTGGAGCGGCTGTCATTTGTGTTCGTCGTAATCTTACAAACCGCTTATATTATCACATTTTCTACCACAATGACTTTGAGTCTACCTCGAGCATTTAAGAGAAAAATATGTTAAAGAAATGGTAACTTACAATTTACAGCGATTTGGACTGCGGCGACCGTTTCCTGTATCATGTCAGTACTTCCGGCTTTCCGTTCTCAGCCACAGCCTTCAAAATAAAATCAAATGAAAAAAATAAATATCTAAAATTGATTTAGACACATTCTACTCCTCCTGAAAAATACCATGATAGTATATATACATTTACATTTTTTTGCAAAGTAAAAAACAAGGTGGACATTATGATACCAGTATTTATTTAAGAAAAAGTAACACATTGCACCTTTTTCTTACATTCTCTACATTTTAGTCTGTGCAGTATACAGCCCATCAGTGGTGGAATGTAACTGGGTACATTTCATCAAATAATGTACTTAAGTATAGTGTTGTGATACTTGTACTTTATTATTTCCAATGTTATCTTGCGTTATACTTCTACTCCAAGACATTTCGGGGTAAATATTGTACTTTCTGCTACACTATATTTTATCTGTAAGTAGTTGATGATGCAGTTGATGATTCTCATCGATTAAACTACCCAACAGTGTATAAAGCAGTTAAAATAATACCTCGAACAGCAACAACATTAAATTGCAGCTTAAATGTTAATGCACCAACAACAATAACCCAACAATACATAGCCTACTATAATAAGATGTGTTGAAAGGAGCACAATGAGTACTTTTACTTTTGATACTAAAAGTGCATTTTGCTGATTGACTTAGGTGAAATTTTTAATGCTGGACTTTTACTTGTGACTGTGCTTTTAATTCAATTCAAGTCAATTCAATTTTATTTATAGTATCAAATCATAACAAGAGTTATCTCAAGACACTTTACAGATAGAGTAGGTCTTTATAAAGTCCCAACAATTGTAATAATTCCCCCAAGAGCCAGCATTTAGTGTGACAGTGGCGAGGAAAAACTCCCTTTTAGGGAGAAACCTCGGCCAGACCCAGGCTCTTGGTAGGCGGTGTCTGACGGTGCCGGTTGGGGGTGTGATGAACAGTGGCAATAATAGTCACAATAAAGATAACTACATTGTAGTATTCTGGATCTGAATACTTCACTGCAGACATCGTACAGTTACATCATACTAACTAACTGACTTTCTCCAATTTCTCTTTTTCTATCTGCCTTTGAAATATTGACCCCATTTGGACGGTGGTTGGTTCTGCTCCTATGTCTTGAAGATCCTTTTGAAGAATGAATGAAGATATTGATGTGCTATAACAACATCTAATAAGCAGTTTGATCTATGGATCATCCGGTTTGTGCTGAGAGTGGATCTAAGATCAAATGCAGTAGAAACAGCATTATTAGCCACCATGCTCCTCTGAAGTGTTGGCTGTCCTTTGTGTGAGAATTCTGAGGCCCAGTTGGAGCTTTGCTTCTTTCCTCGTCTCTCTTTTCACGGTGCATCACTGAGGTATTTCCACTTGTTCTGGGAAAGGCGCAGCATCATTAGAAATGCAACAGAGACCACCCAGGCACACACTAGAACACTGATACCATTACATTTATCTCACCAAATTGTGCAGGGCAGAAAGAATTCCTTGATAAGGCAAGGCCCAATCCCCGGGGAAACCATATTGTCCAATTAGACGAGGTAATCTGATAATTGAGGGATCAAACTGTGACTTGAGAGTTTGCACAGATGCTGATGCAACACAGGGGCTGTTTGTCTACATAAACATCTACTTACAGCAATGACGCTGAGAGATTTTGATCTTCGTCTCAGTGGTACAGGCCTTTGTCATTGAATGAGAACATCAGTCGCATATCACACATAGCAACTGGTGAATCTACAAACCAATAAGTTATTTGGCACATTATTATGTGTCATGTTTTGAAGTATGAATGTTATCCATGGGTAAATATTCCAGGAGAATATTTATATTTGTATTATTAATTTGTATCTATATTTACCGACCAAGCCATTTTACAGTACAGCAGAGCCTTGTTTTTAGTTTAAGGAGTAGCTAAGCTAACTGGCTGCTGGCTGCGGCTTCACATTTAATGGACAGATATGAGAATGGTATTGATCTTCTCATATAACTGTCGGCAAGAAAGCAAATAAGCATACTCAACATAATGACAAACTTTTCCTTTACCCACTGCTGATAATATTCTCATTTAGCGAGGAACACGTGATTGCATGTTGTGTTTTTAAATAGCGCAGGCTTTCTGAGCAGGTGTCCCAGGTGTGCTCCTGAGGGACACTGCTGGTGCCTTGATCCTTGCTGTGACCCCCCAACCCTCAGCAATCCACATCCCGTAATGGCGCATGCTGCGCTGGCACCATTGCTCATCCCTGAACCCTATTGTTCATTGTTTGTCCTCTCCAGTTTTTTCCCATGGGCCCCTGGCCAGTGAGAGGAAAAGGTCACTGTAAATATTGCACTGAAATCCTCCCTCCCTCCCATAGAGCTCCTGAAGATGGAACAGGCGACCAGTGGGTGAGCACTTCCTTCCTGTGCAGGGCATTTCAACTGTAAGACATCAAACAAGTATGAATCCCTCAATGTCACAGATCGCTGCAGTGAGATCATATGCTCAGTGTTGACATTACAATAACCTGGGCAGGTCTCAGCTCTTTGTGAAGAACATCAGATAGCATAATATCTACATGTGTGGCTCTATGTGTCATCACAAAGCTGCAATCTATCAAGAAAACTGGACTGTACATTAAATACTTTTATGTTTTCTCATTATAAGAATGTTCACCACACATATCCAATAGCTGCCCTTCAGTCAGTCTCTTTAAGTGTTAAATGAGCAATAATATCTAAATAAAGACTAAGCATGAATCCAATCCCTGCCTGTATTTTGCATCATACACAAAATATGGATTCCAAAGGAAAATTAAGTTAGGCTTAGCAACCCCTGACCCATATGTGGCTAATCACTAGCCTGTGGCACTGCTGTTAATATAAGACAGGGAGATTTTAAATAAACCCCTGATATTTGGGTTTGTTTTGCTTCTGAGTGGGGCTCCATCTCCCGCTGCTGCCCTTTCCCGGAGGAGTCCAGTTCCCTGGGCTCACATTTTGGGCTCCGGAAATTCAGGCCTGTGCCAGGCTTAGCTTGGAGAAGCATCCCAGTGAACACAATTCTAAGAGGGAGAGTTAAGGGGAACAGAGAGCCTTTCAGTCTGAGTGCTGACCGACACATTGCTTGACACAGTGGCTGGATGACACAACCAATAAATGGACGGAGAGATACGGGAGGGAGTAAAGGAATGTTTTTACAAAAAGTTGGCGAAAAATAATCTGATATAGCTCTGATGATATCTCTCCCATGACTTTAACGATTAGTTCACCCAAATCACAAAAACATATTTTCTCACTTAGCCTTCCTCCAGTGGTATATTGCCACGTAGATGCTTTCAGCCATGGTTTCATTTGATGATATGAAAACAAGAGTCTACAGCCATTCAAGTGGCACAGTGTGGCTGTAATTAGCAGCGGTGGTTTGAGCTAAATGCTAACATCAGCATGCTAACATGCTCACAATGACATACTGATGATTAGCAGGCAATGCTTACCATGTTTACTATCTTAGTTAGAGTTAACATGCTAACATATGCTAATTAGCACTGGACAAAACATTCCCAACAGTTGAGGCTGATGGGAATGTCATCAGGTTTGCAGGTATTTGGTCATAAACCAAAGTATTTTTGACCTGATGATATTGTGAAGAAAACTCCCGCACACTGTCTAACTTGCAAAAATATATAAAGTACTCAGAACTAAAAACGTTGCCTACCATTACACTTTATATATTTTTGCAAGTTAGACAGACAGAGTGCGTGAGTTTTCTTCGCAACTTTTGACCTGCTTGTCTCTCTCCGATGCACCTGTCTCATGTTGTAGATGTGCAAAGTATTTTTCTTTACTGACCTGATGATATTAAAAGTTAAGGGATCACCAAAGTGATTATAATTCATCCTGAAGGGGCCATGAACGTCTATACCAAATGTCACGGCAATCCATCCAGTGGTTGTCGCAACAGATTCTCACTCCCATCTCGTAAAATACGGACGCTTGGTCAGGTGCCTTTGTCGTTGTTATTGACGCTAAAAGTCTCCTTTAGCACCATATCTAAACGCGCTTTATCTAAACACGCTTGGTCGGGACTATTGGCTTCACTTTTGACGCAGTTAGGTTAAGGAAAAGGTCGTGGGTGGGCTTACGTTTCCATGACACGCGGGAAGAACGGGACGGTTGGGTATAGGAAACGTGACACGCGGGGCACGAACCCCGGTCTCCTGGGTGAAAGTCCTCGCTACCGTAGTCGCTCTTAGTGCTACGTCATCTTCAAACCCTGTGTAGCTGCTGCTCTTCCTGGTGCGTTCTACAAACACGCTGAAGGACGCTTTTTTCGTCGCTTCAGGCGCTGACAGCCACTGTCCAAACGTCCGTATTTTACAAGTTTGGAGTGAGAACGGGTTGGTTGTCAAGACATTTCATTTATAACCACAACAATTGACCTCATGGAGGAAAAGTCAGGCGATGAGCAAAGTTGAGACATTTCTGTCTGGACCAAAGTGGTGGACCAACCATCACGCCGTCATCAACATCCAAAGAGCCATGCCACGTAAAAAGTCAACAGCAACAACTCTTTATTGTCCTTGTTCCTCTGGATATTCCACAGAACATTATGTCAACAGTTTTCACAGGAACCATTTCTTCAGTAGAAAGAAATTCCAATCGAAACTATTTATAGTGAGGACTATGGACAAGGACAATAGCAAGTACTTATGAGGACACAGGACACATGTCCAAGGTATTATCTCTGGGAATTTGGGGGCTTTAACAACCTGAGAGGAAGTTTATATTCTACAATTACACAGTGCACATGGTGAATCTTTCAAGTTATTCCAACAAATGGTTTCATATTTACAAAGGATCAAATGACTTCATGTAATGTGAAAGGAGTAGTGACAAACCCACAACTCTGCAGTTCCCCTCAACTTTACCGTGTTTTGGCATCTTTCAGCGCATTATTTTTGTTTTACGGACCGATACTTCTGTTTTCGCTGCAAGCTCTCATCAACGTATTTCCCCTCCCACCAGGCAGCTGTTTTGAGCAAAAGAAAAGCTCTAAAAACCAAATGTACAGACAAAGTTAGCAACTAGCTGGTGAACATGCAGCATGTAGCAGCTAAAGCGCCAGATACTTCCCTCAGGAGTTGATGGAAACCAAATTCATCAGGTGAACACAACGTGAAACGAATACTAATGTTGATCTGCCAAAAAAAAAAAAAAAAATTAATTCAAAAGTAATTTAAAAAGTTGAAATAAGGAGATTGCCTGAATTACAGTATATCCCGAGATTGTGCAGATTAGTGGGATCAGAAACAGCATTAGACCATTGTGTGGGGAGATTCAATTTAGAGACTATATAATCTAACCAATACATCCTTAGCGTATTATAAAAGTTACAGTCTATATCCTTGACGCTCCACTTCCAGGATTGCTCCGGTGCTGCAGGAAATTCCACCAGATGCATGTATTTTCCGTTTCCTTCCACTTTCTTTGTGTTGGAATTTTAAATTCGGTGGATTAATTTGGACTATTGTTGACTGCTCCTCAGATCTTTGGAGGGTAAATTGAGACAGCTAGCTAGACTATCTGTCCAATCTGAGTTTTCTCTCGCACGACTATTTTGCGGACTCTGTGTGGAGTTTAGCGCCGCCTATGATGATTCTGATTGGTTTAAAGAAATGCCATTAAACCAGAGCACGTTTTTCTCCCATCCCCGAATGCTGTGTGGAGTAGCCAGACCCTCCTTCAGGGCGCTTTGGAGGAGGGTCTGGCAAAGCGAGACTATGAAAGTTATTGATGACCAGTCAAACATTTTTTTGGAGCGATAGGGTTGCAGTTGGGAGAATTTGGACTCAGTATTGTGACCTCAGTAGTTCTAAAAACCCTTGTTATGGCCTTGATGTGAACTGTCAACACAGTAACAGAGACACTGTTTATGGAATAACCCTTTCCTGTTGAATTCTTCAATGTTTTGAGCATCGAAACAAAATTCCATTCACCAAATTAAACCAACATTATTTTAATGGCTTAATACCACAAGAAACAAATATGTATTTTGTTTTTCTTTGTAATTTGGGTGAACTGGCCCTTTAAGCATTAAGACACGGTAAGACTGGAGAATTCTTACAGTTAGGTGTGAGAAGCCGAAGAAAAAGAGTGGGTGTGAGAGGGTATAAAGGGGCATTTTCCCAAATATGTTCAGGCTTTTACCACCCAGGTTAACATAACATGTTCTTTGCCTTCTCATAACACCACTCCTTCGGCACCCCCCCAGGCCAGACAACAGGCTACTGTGTCTCAAGAGGCGCAGACAGGATCGGCCCTGAGAACTGTGGAGGAACACTCTCTGGGAAAAATCTAGGAAGTCAAATGAAAAATCCACAAGGGTGCTGAAGACGTAGAATCGAGCCAGAATGACTTCCTCTGACACATATTGTCTTCCAAAAGGTTGTTGTGGAGTACCGCCTCATGTTTTACTGTTACATGTTCTTGAGTAACAAAACTTTGAGAGGAAACAGCTTTCATCCACAGGGGCCAGCTGAAGCCATCGATGCATGCAGCAGTGTGTGCTCCGTCTTTGATGAGATGTGACAGGTCAGAGTGTGTTCATAACTGTTTGTGTTTATAAGCAGGTGGACTTGGTTACAGCTGGGGGTTATTTGTGTGCTGGATGAACCCGCGCCAATTGCAATCAAGATGAGAGCAAAATAAAATCATACACTCACCTGGCTGATGTTATACGCTCAGGCTCTGTTTTCTGTCGTCATTGGTCAGATGTTTAGATTTTGTTTTATTGCTCAGATGCTGCCATATAATCATTTGTAAGATTATATATATATTTTTTGTATATATATATTCATGTAGTTACGTCACTTAATTTAATTGAATAAATGAAAACTTCTTTTTTTGCAAAGATGAGTAACTTTAATTTCATGCCAACCATAGTGTTTTTATTGTCTTTGTTAAATAAGTTCGTATGGTTTTTATTAAGTTTTTATTGTGTTTTTGTGGTGAAACACATCTGCAAAGATAATAAGCATGTTTCCTTTATAGGAATCAAATATGTATTTGACTTAAATGTGAATCAAATGCTGACATAGAGAGAAAGGAAAAGGTAAGGATTTTAATAAAATGTAAAAAAGAATCAAATAAAATATAATAAAAAGTAATAAAAAGTGATAAGTAACTTAAAGTAAACCATACAATACAGAACGGTTGGGAAAAATAGCGGACCTATTTCAAGATAGGGGATTAAAGGAGACGTAAGGGATTAAAAATACCACATGACACAAACTTTAAATAAAATAGTATCTTATTTTCCACTGTGTGAAAGGAAGAGAGGGTCTTAACTTGAATCAGGCCTCTAATGCCACACATGGGTTTTCTATCCCACGGATCAGGCTGTAAGGATTTAACACACTCAGGAGGAACTCAATTGGCCTCTGTGAATATTAACTGGACTTAATGTGCAGCATATTGGCTCACAAATGATTTAATAATATGTCTTCATTTCCTTTGTTAAATCAATGACGGTAAGGATTCAGGCCTTGGCAGGCAGCCTCACTGTGTAAGGATTTTCCCTCTTTTTGTGCAGTCTAAATATTTCCAGAATAAAAAAAACATTGTGGCTACAGCCCAGAAGGGGGCGCCCAAGAATGTCATTTATGAACTTGGCCTCTCCGTGGTCTTGTTTGTGGAGGAGGGCTGAGAATGTACAGTAGATGAGACAAACAGAAAGCTATGTTTAAAAGTGGGAAAATGTGAATGAGATAGGGGTGAACTTCAAAGAACCATATCATTGATTGAGCTTCTATACACCAAGTTACACCAGTTACCGTATCAAACCTACACAGGGGATAGACAAAATAATAAGAACACCTTACAACACAATGCAAGCCAGTAACAACAGCACCATAAACACCTCCAGAAATGACCATGTGGTGGGTTTTTTTGGCAATGTTTTGATATAAGTGCCAAAAACTACTTTTATTGATACTTTACTCTAAGAAATATTAATGTTTTCTACGAAATCTTTTTTTTCATTTATGAAAGAAGTCAACGTTCTAAATTGTTAAATGTTATCAAAACACAAGCAAGAATGCTGTGAATAAAATTATCTCAAATTGGCAACATTTTGATTGAAATCAAGAACTATCTGATGAAAGAACAAATAAACAAGATTACAAATGTTACCAGGCATCGTTCAGTATTTAGACATTTTTGGTGGGTGCCAAAAGTCTTGAGCCTTAATATTCAGCCCTTACAATAATAATAATAGATTTATTCATCAAGCACTTTGCGAGGAGCTCAACATGCTTTCCTTTGGAGTGGAAAATAAAGTCCAATACAAGATAAAGGGTACTATAGGGAAAATAGTATAAAAGTAAAATAAATAGAAATAGAAATCAATAATAATTCAGACACTAACAAAAGCATAAGAGATGATTCTCCATGCTATGCATTAATAAATTCATTTTGTTACACGTGATGTAATGTAAAAGACATACTGTATAATAGGAGCTATAGTTGTGCAACCAGGCAGGTAACAACAAAGTAGGTAGGTGCCTGTATTTTGGTTTCAGAATCCGTGCACATTTACTCACAAAAAAAGGTGTGCATGAAGAGCTGAATCTGCACAGTACATCAAACAAAAACTACAGGTGTGGTCAACCAATCACGTGCCTTTAAATAGGCATAGAAAAAATGATTCCGGGCTTATTTTGGGGGCAAAAATGTTAGCGGTTAAAAGTTTGTGGATGTACACAAATACTATGTGTATATATAACAGGGTGTATACAATTATGTCATTTATGTCCATTCTATGAAATCATTAATTGATGTAATGTAAAAGATATATAATAGGAGCTGGTCATGTAACCAGGCAGGTAACAGTGTATGAAGTAGGGAGGTGCCTATATTTTGGTTTCAAAATCCATGCACATTTAAAAAAAAAAAGGTGAACATGAAGAGCTGAATATCTGCACAGTACATCAAACAAAAACTACAGCTATGGTCAACCAATCACGTGCCTTTAAATCAGCAAAAAAAAAAAAAATTTCAAAAAAATCATCTTTGCACCCAAAATCAGATTTCTGATTTTGGGTGCAAAGATGTATGAGATTAAATGTATGTGTATGTACACAAATACTGTATGTATACATTACAGTGTTTGTGTGTGTGGATGTGTGTGTGTGTGTGTGTGTGTGCGTGTGTGTGTGTGTGCGCGTGCGCATGCGTGTGTGTGTGTGTGTGTGTGTAGGGAGTTGAAGCAGAGAGGCTGTTTGTAGTGAAAACAGTGAGAAAGAAGAGGAAGCTAAACACAGGCTGCTCTTTGAAGCACAGAGCAGGGTAAGGCTATTGTGAGCAGGATATTTAACCAACACAAACACAAGTTATATGTTAGCAGAGGACATATCTAATCATCTGCACATCTGATAATATGTGGTATATTCTATAAATAGTCCAGATTAAAGGTAACTTGTCGTGGAGGCTATAAATTTAGCAATTAATGGGTTGGAGGCGGCGAGAGATTTCCCGTGTAAAGTGGATGAGGTAGTGTGGCCTACAGGAAGGGAAATAGCATGCGTGTAGTTCAGTGGGAGGTGGTGGAGGGGATGTAAGGAGAACTATAGGATTGTGTATGTTGGAGAGGTGCGGAGTGTGCGGCAGTGCAAATTGAGGTCAGTTTCAGCAGAGTAGACTTTTAGCTTTGATCCCTCAGCTGAACTGGATGAAAGACATCCTGCTTCCCTCGCCAAGGAGGGAGGAAAGGGAGGCGAGCGAGCAGGGGGAGGACCTCAGTCCTCTACCTGACAAATATGGCTTAATGCAGTACAAACTGTTTCCTCTATTACACCGATAATCTTTTATTTTCATCTGTCTCGCCTCTCCTCTGCCTATAACTCGCGTCCTCGCCCACGCTGTTCTGTAACTCAGCCCCTCTTTTCCTGCTAATATAAATCCTGATGGGCTTTATCAATGCTTTGTCTCTCTATCTGCTCTTCTCTGACTCCCTCCCTTCTGTTGTTTTCCTTTACAGTGCATTCAAAATCTGAACTTTGATCCTCCCACGACCTGTCAGACAGCAGACCCGAAGCCTGGAGCAATCCGCTGTTTGCGTGTGTGTGTGGGGCCTTGTGTGTACAATCTGGTGCAAAAGCATCCGAGTTCATGTCAATCACTGTGCGTGTGATCAAAAAATAATTACTTAATGGGATTTTGGTGTTTGGACTTGACTCACTGTGTCACTAATGTGTTGTAACACTTTGTGTGAACATATTGAGGATGCTTTGGTTCAGTGCAGCAGCTTCCAGTCAGGCAGTGGGACTATTTTTATGGGAATTCTGGTTGATTAATGGATAATTCCAGTTTATTACAAATTGGGCCTTATGTCTGTGGTTTTGAGCATTATTTCTATCAGTTACGATAACATTGTGCTCACCAAGGGAAGTTATGCGATCAGGGAACACGGGAACATCACAAAAACCAACATGGCAAGAAGCAGTCAAATAATCAGACAAGGTATAGACAAACACCAATTGGGCCCCTAGGTAGCTCACCTGGTACAGCGTGCGCCTATATACAGAGGCTCAGTCCTCGATGCAGCGGCCGTAGGTTCGACTCCAACCTGCGGCCCTTTGCTGCATGTCATTCCCTTCTCTCTCCCCTTTCATGTCTAAGCTGTCCTGTCATAATAAAGGCCTAAAAATGCCCCCAAAAAATAACCCCTGATTGTAGCTGAATTTATTTGAAAGAGAAAACAGAAAAGTACCCAAACTGTCCATCACAGTCCATTTAGCCTCACATTGCCAGACCTTCCTTCACAGCGCTGCGGAGGAGGGTCTGGCTAGTCCACACAGCATTCCGGGATGGGAGAAAAACATGCACTGGGTTATTGGCATTTCTTTAAACCAATCACAATCGTCTTGGGCGGCGCTAAGCGTCGGACGGAGCAATGGCGCCTCTGCAAAATAGTCTCGGGAAGGAACTTGTTTTGGTGGAACATATATATATATACAGTATATGTTCAAAAGTAGTTTTAGTCATGCAACAGAAAACTCAGATTGGACAGATAGTCTAGCTAGCTGTCTGGATTTACCCTGCAGAGATCTGAGGAGCAGTTAACCATAGTCCTCAGAAATCCACCGGAGTTTAGAATGCCAACACAAAGAAAGCAGAGGGTAACGGACATCCAGACAAAATGAAGGACATCGGCAAAATTTCTGAGCATGTGTGTGTATTTCAGGCCTGTGTGTAGTGATTTCTAACAAACAGAGTGTAAATTGTAATTTCCCCACTGGGGATCAATAAACAGTATAAATTAAAATTAAATGAAATAAATAGTCCATTTGACTCAGTTTCAACTTTGAGTTTTATTTGATAAAAGACTTTCGCACTTACCCCAATACAGCACTCTTATTATGAGAGAGCCCTATAGATAGCAATCGGATCATTCAAATTGATATACTTTAAATCATGCATTATTTACATCGATGTTTGCTAGCTTGCAGTAGTCTCCTTTATTGTCTTTGCTGTTGCCTTGCTGGTCTTATTGGCTCGTTCCTGTCCCCAACGGTCGCTCAGCGAAATAACGTAAAAATTAATGGCTGCTCGTGTGTGCATGTGCGTCAGTGCAAACTCATAAAAACGTCTCTTCATAGTGCTACTAGTAGTCAAAAACGCCACAGGATACCTTCAACTTGGTGACTAAGTTGTGATTAATTGTCCAGCTCTCACCTTATCTTCATTTTGCTGTTGTTGTCATTTCTGATTTTGTCGTCACCTTTCTGCTCTGAAGCGGAAATTCTTCAAAGTGTTTCTTGACACTGGAAGAACACACACATATGGAACATAAATGACAGGATGGAACTATAAGTCCAAATACAATAGAGCCCAGGATCAAAGAGGATTAATAGAGGGCCACTTTCCTGTGTTTGACGTCGGATCAGTAGAACGTAAATGTCCTGTATGTTCTTCATTTATTTATTCTTGACAGATATATAAGAGTAGAGCTTGCAAATGAGTAAACCAGGAAAACAGTCCTCTGGAAAGAGAGTTTGGACAGCTGTTGTTAATTCCTCACAAACGGAATAAAAAGAAGACCTACAGTAACATTTTAGGACAGTCTGGGAAGTGTGCGTGCTAGCGTGGAGGTCTATTAGAGAAGTGGGAGGATGCAAATGATGTCTGTGAAAATAAAACGGAGCCACAACCAAATCTTGAGAGATAATCTGCAGCTATGTGACATTGAGGTAATAAATGAGCTGACCTGGCATCAATTCAGAACCCTTTGACCCTGTGTGTGGGGACATAGTATCTTCACATCAACTTCACAATGTGTCGGTGACAGAGCCTTTGAGAAGAGGATGCATAAGATAACTTTGTAAATACCATAACAGATGTTAGATTAGCTGGTTATACAACAATACAAATCCGCAAGGTAAGGAAAACTCACATACGGTATAAAAACAGGAATGCAATTTTGAAAAAGCCTCCATCACAATGCATGACTAACCTTTGCATAAACAATCCAATTATGACAAACAAAAGCGAATACGATTTATAGTTCTGAGCGGTTCACCAGGTTGTTAATATAGAGCTAAACCTTGATTGATAGGCAGGTTGACATCTCACACCCAAATGATAATATGCCCTAAAGAGAAACACAACAACAACAACAACAACAACAACTGACAAATGACCCTTTTCATTCAGCCATCTTGCTTCTTAGCATGCGGATGGAATCACCGGCTACATTGCATAATAAAACAAGTTCCAGCAGCTGGGGATCTCTGTGGCTCTCTAAACTAATCATCCCTGACAACTTTACCGCAGCCAGGAAAAGCACCTTATTCAATGAACTGAGAAACAGGTTCTTCTATAATGGATTAAAGCCTAAAACTTACAGGAAATAGGTTGTTATTCACAGGTGTTTGTGATGTTGTGCATGTTGTACAAGTTGCCAGTTAGCCTTTAGTGTAAGAAGTAGTTTAAAGAATAAAACATCAAGTTTAAGTCATGCATTCTAAATTGTATTTTATGAGTACAGAAATGTGTCAATAAAATGTACTCATGAAGATGCAGAAATGCCCGTCAGAGAGTTATTTTATTATGCATTAACACATGAGCTGGACAATTTTATCGACTTTACTGTGTATTTATACTGTTTGGGCATTTAAATCTACAACATTATATCATATTTTATAAGATGATCAGCTTTGAAAAGTCTTGTAAAGTCTTAATCTACAAAGTAACAAAGACTATAACTAACGCTTGAGAAAGTCCATATTTTTACCTCTCTTTCACGGAGACTGCAGCAATTCTCAGATGCTTCAATTGTAGCCACTAGGATACACTTTAGAAAAAGAGAACATATTACCCTGATAGGCCTTTTTCACAGACGACATTTTGACATATACCAACCAGCCCCTATTCACTCCCCTCGGCTTTTGAACTCACTTGCCTGAGCATCTCAAGCAAGCCAAATCAGTGCTATCTTTTAACCAGACTATATTTGTTACAGTCTATGCTTTTAACTAAAATCCATTTTACTGTTTTTTGTTTTGTTTTACTTTATATATATTTATATTTAAAATCTATCGATTTTTCTCAGTTTTACCTTTATCATGTTTTTACTGTTTGTCTATGTTTGTGAAATTGTAAACTTTGTCACTATATTTACAAAAATGCAATATAAAGCAATATTGTTATGATGATAATTATGTGGTGGATTTCAACATGAATGTAATGGAATTGAAGTACAAAGTAGAATAAACAGTGCTACTAAAGTAAAGTAGTACTTCAAGATTGTAGAAGTACATTCCTTTACTTGCAGTCTCCTCTCCTTTGATACCTTGCAATGTATGCAGAACCCAACAAGACCCCTGAGAACTCATATCTACTTAAGTGTCTGTAGGATAGGACAGGAAAGGTAGGAAACTCCAAAATCAATCTCCCACTCCATATCTAATTACCTCCAGCTCCCCTACACAACCCAGCCCCCAACCCACTTGTGTGCAGCAGGAAATGGAATGTAAGGCATTTGCATTGGTTAATACATTTCATAAGCGTTACAATCAGAGTATCATTAAAGATTAATGATTTCCTCAACGCCCATCCATCACGCGGGGTCTACAGCCAGCAGACAATGCTCAACCTCTACACGCACATGCGCATATCAAATATGTTAAGTTAGCATTTAGACACTGGGATGGAGAATTCCGTTGTTTTGCGTAGGCCTAACTGTCATTTGGTTTACACAAACACACCTACACACACACTCACGGTGACGCAGAGGCAGAGCGATGTTGTGATATTTCAACAGCCAAGAGGGTTGCCCATCGCGTGTGACTGTTGTGCAGAAGGCAAGTGCACAGGGAGGTTTCTTGGATGTTTAACCTGTGATCCAACCTGTTTCAGCTCATAATGAGGTGACAGTTGGATTGTTATCAGGGAGCCAAACAAATTCAGGATAGAGTCAGGCTGACACCTCAGCGGGCTGCTCATTGACCTGGGATCAGACCAGATTAAGGCGCATCATTAAAACACAACATTTAACGTATTTAACTGTATGCAAAATACTATTATAAACAAAAACAGCCATACAAAACATACATATCTAAATGTCGGTTGATTGGCATGTACCAGTATGCCCATTTTATCATGATTGTCTTGTCTTATTTAGACACACAGAATCATAGTGATATTGTTACTGAAACTAATCTATCTAAAACATTTTCAACAGTAATGGTTTCATTTTCACATTTATCTGACACTTACGTCTAAACGCGCTTTGAACATTCCATTTATTTTCTTTGTCTTGCTGTGGCGATAAAACATTCCACCTCCAACATATGTGAACACCTGCATGCCACCGTGTGTAGTCCATGGCAAGTGGAGTAGAAGCTCCAACATGTGTTTGCTGCTGTTGTTATTTTGAAAATGATGGTTATAAAAACGGAAACTTGTATTAATATCAATCTTTTGTTGTTATACTGGTGGACCAATGGTTCAAGAGTGGTGGGTGAGTTGGGAAGAGGGGGAATTTACAGGGTTCTCTGCATGCAAAGTTATTTGTGATGGGGTTCCCTTGTTTCTTTTGTTTGTTGTTGTCTGGTATCAGTTTGTTCTAATGTGTTCCTCCAACTGTATATTTTTTGGAGTTTGCTGCTGAATAGCAACAACCAGAACTGGTGATTTCTGTATCATTTGACTGAACTTATTATTTCATTGATACTTTCTAACAATTTTTCCCAAGGGGGTTTATCTGATGATGGTTCATAATATATGATCATGATATACTTTAAGATTGACTGAGTTTTTTACGTACCAGTTTCCACTACTTGCAGCTAATGATTTTTTCTTTGAAAATGAACTTGTGGTTGACTTAAAGTGCTCATATTATGCTTTTTCCCCTTTCTTTGTTGTGTTATATCTTATATCTTTTTTGTGCATGTTATAGGTTTACAAAGTGAAAAAGCCCAAAGTCCACCCCAAAGGGCCTTACCATCTCCAACAGAAAACACTGTTCACAAACTGCTCCAAACAGCTCTATTGTAGTCCAGCCTTTACTTCAGAGACAAACGTGGTCACTTTGTAACACGTTATAATGCTCACCTAGCTGCTAGCGTGGCACGCCCTCATACTCTGCTTCTGACTGGCTAGTAGTCCTTACCTAGCTACTGCACATGTGCGACTCCCAACAAAGATGGAACAGAAGTGTGATGCCTCACTCTGTAGCTAAAACAGAGAGCTCAACACACAGGGTGAAAAGAGGAGCTGCAGTAATGTGCAGTACAACATAAGTGTTTTTTGAAAATTAAACCATGTAAACCTATTCTGATATAAACTCTAAATACAATTATGAACCTGAAAATGAGCATAATATGAGTACTTTAAGTCACAGCCAATTACCTTTACAGATTCTTAGAGCAAGCTGAGCTCAAATTTACTCTTTGCTGTGTTTTATAATAATCATTTTATAATTATTTTATAATCATCTCAAGCACGAGCTGCAGTGCTATAGTATGAAACAACAAGAAAAAGCTGACCTCAAGCCTTCAGGAACAGCACCGGCCGGGCTGGGAGGTGATTTTGGCCACAGTCAGAACTGTAAGTCATGCAAAACCAACTGGCTCTGAAGACTTTTCCCCTAAGTACAATCATTACAAAAGAATCGATGAATACTTTTTTCTGGGCATCTCAAACACTCCAACATGACTTTGTGTTATCACAATTTGAGCCATTGTGACTAATAAACATTGAAAATCAGTACATGATATCAGTGCTGTTCATTTTAGTAGGGAGCCAGCAGGAAAACTAGCGAGCTAAGCCAGAGAAGGACACTAATGCTCGCTCTCTTCCTGGCATATTCGGCCGATGAGCCACTTTCACTGGAATGAGTGAGGCGCAATCTTGGAAGGCTGTACGCAGTTCTCTAAATACATGCATGCTTTTGGTTTACTTTTGCTGGCAACAACCATGCCTTGCAAGCAAAAGCTCTGATATTGACCCCATGACTCTATCATCTCCACAAGTACATAAGGATGCACAGTGAGTATGTTCAACCAGCTAGACCAGGCATATTTGCACTTGCATACTTGCACAGAGTATGTCAAGGCTCTAAAAATAGATACTGATTGCCTTTAACTTTCTTTGTGTCTGACAAAGATCCATGACACCTTAAAGTGTTGCACAAATTAACAGGTAGCAGATTCTACTCTTTGTATTAAAATGTAAGTATTGAACTGAAGTATAGATAATATTTATAGCCAGCACTCAAGGCCTGGTCGGTGTCTGTGTCCACAGCAGCAGCAGCAGCAGCAGTGTAGGACAGGCTGCAGTTAGTGTTTCACCAGAGAGACTGTGTGGTCCTCCAGTCTCCTGCTATTAGTTTGTTTACAGAAGTTAAAGCTGTGAGCTGCTGAGTGCCCGGGGCCAGCATTCCAATACAGTGGCTCATACAAGCATGCACGGGCACACTCTGCAACGCTGTTGTCTCTCAATACAATGCGAGCCCGCAGCACAGAGCAGCACGCCCAAACTCCCATTACGAGCACCTTCTTTTCGGTTTCTCTTCTGACAGAGTCCATCTCTCTTCTTCACTGCACACAGCTCCTCTTCAGCTATTTTTCTTGCTATTTTCAGAAATACTTTGTTCCCCACACAATTATCTCTTCACGCCGCCAAACTCAGCTTTCTGTATAGTAAGGCCCAAATTTGTTCCAGAGCAATGTGTCAAGAGATAATTTGGCTCTAAAGCTGAAAAGTTGAGGTTCGCTATTTGAAATTTCTCAAATCTCTTGTGAAAACAAACCTACTCAATTGTTTTGTGGCTTGAAATGAGTTTACAAAAGTCTTGGGTTCACAAAAGTAGCGTAATAACGTTATATGAATAAAATAGTAAATAAATGTCTTGAAATTAAATTTTGTAATGTTGCTTTTTGAGTAGGACTGTTGTCAAACATCGCTTGGACTCGCTGGTGCGTCTTTTGTCCTCAGAGGGTTCATGAAAAATGATGCTGTGTGGCAGAACAAACACTGTACTACTGCTACTGAGGATAATTCTTTGACATTGTATGACACAAATACTCTCGACCAAATCATCTGGTCAAGACGGCATTGACAGGCGACCAAACGACACGCTCCGTGTTGTTGATTAAAATGACAGATTTCTCTGGGTTTGAACATTGTTGGGAACATTCGGGATAATGCAACAACTAAAACATATAACACAGGTCTAGTTGTTTATTGACATTTTTATGCAGAAATATTATATCTTTAAAGTGCTCATATTATATGCTCATTTTCAGGTTCATAATTGTATTTAGACGATATATCAGAATATGTTTACATGGTTTAATTTTCAAAAAACACCATACTTATGTTGTACTGCACATTGCTGCAGCTCCTCTTTTCACCCTGTGTGTTGAGCTCTCTGTTTTAGCTACAGAGTGAGACATCTCACTTCTGTTCCATCTTTGTTAGGAGTCGCACATGTGCAGTACCTAGGTAAGGACTACTAGCCAGTCAGAAGCAGAGTATGAGGGCGTGCCATGCTAGCTGCTAGGCGAGCATTATAACGTGTGTTCCAAAGTGACCACGTTTGTCTCTGAAGTAAAGGCTGGACTACAATAGAGCTGTTTGGAGCAGTTTGTGAACAGTGTTTTCTGTTGGAGATGGTAAGTCCCTTTGGGGTGGACTTTAAGGCTTTTCACTTAGTAAACCTATTACATGCACAAAAAAGATATATAACACAATAAATGAAAGGGAAAAAGCCAAAAAGCATAATATGAGCACTTTAAGTAAGGTTTTCAATGCAGGACTATAACTTGTAGTGGTGTGTTTTCACAGTCAGTTATTAGTACTTTTACTTGAGTAACGGATCTGAATACTTCTTCCACCACTGTTGAAATGAGCCATTACACATGCATTTGAATGTACAGGTGAGATGTCTAGTACTGATAATACACGCCTGACATGAATAGTGGGCTTGTGTGCATCGTATACAAATGAGTAATTGTCTGCTTACTGCGGCCAACTGCCAGGTAAAAAGTTCACCTCGCAATAGATGAACTCACAGAGTTAATGAAACTAGCAGTTGATTGATGAGATGACACACGGGCATAATTAGTAACGGCCCTGACAGCTACTTAAAACTGTTTCAGTCTGGGGGGAACATACAAATATGCATACCTGATTCCTAAATGAGACATGTCCTTATTTCATCTATAGCGCACACTTACCTGCACGTCAAGTAAAAAGGAAGGAATGTAAATAGCTTTTAAAATGTGCAACCATACAGTAGGAACAAAGCAATGATAAAACTGTACTGCAGTCATTAGTCAGGGTCAAAAGGGTGATTTAAAGAATGCTGGTTGTATTGAAAAGACTGTATCAACTGCCTCTGGAATAAAATGGCTGTCAATTCACATGCTGATAAGAATGTCATATTCATCGGTTCTCAGTCTTTGTCTAAAGATTTTAGCAGGTAAACGTTTGAGCTACTTATCAGTACAGGTGTTGCACATGTTGACTCGAAAGCCTCGGTTTTGAATGGTTACACACCTGAGCTGGTAATGGACTCGCTTTATCTCGTTTAAACAGTTTGGATTGTTGATAGGCCGGCATGTTCACACCTAGAAACAAGAAACAACACTGCTCCAAAGCTTAGCTGCCATTGTTCTCTCAAACTATGCTCACATATAAACTATTTTCTGCATTGTGTTATAAAAGATTGGGGGAAACTTGAGAAATCTCAAAGCAAATCCTTACCACCATACATATTCAGTTTCAGCATCAGACTCTTGTGCAATATGACTCTTTGTAGTACTTCTTACTTTGCTCAGTTCTTCATGACAGCAAACAAACAAAAAGTGATCTTTGGAACGTCTCCTCACAGCCATTTCACCCAAGTCGCTCTTTACCTATTGGCCACGTTACATCAATAATTTATTCTTCATTCAACAACCATAAAGCTGTCATCTCATTTAGGTTAAAGTGAATGCTTAGTCATTCACACAAGGCAGAAAATTGGACAGTGTGCAGACACACCCTGCGCTAATGGCCCCGAACGCCGTTGGCCACAGGTATTGCCGAATTCTCCACTACTTGGCGAAAAGCCCAGGTCCTTGAACACAGATGATGACCTCAGTTTCCAGTCAAAGCACTTGTCACTTGCAGTCACGCTATCCAGAAAAACACTGAATAACATCATTCAGTGGTCCCCCTTCAGTTTCGGAGGGCTTTCAATTTGTCTTTGCTTCTGTAAACTTATTAAACAAAAACTCAATTCCAATAGATGTAATTACCAGGAACAAGGATTTTAAATAAGCCGTAATGATCACATGTTGACAGATGACAAAATAGGACAAAGAAATAACTGCACTACTGTAATACTGTAACATTGTAATATGTCAAATAAAGTAAACACGTGTATTTTCTGAAAGTACAGTTACTAAGGATACCTTTTATGAATTTTATTTAGAATTTGTGTACTACACTTCAATTTTTCACGTGTTACATTAAGGTGTATTTAACTCTGTACTTTGCATATTCACAGTTAAATTTGAATAAAAAGCAATATCTATTCAAAGTGTAACTGTCATAATTGATTGACCATTTGTAAGAGAGAAAAAAGATTTGTTGGTTGGGTTAATGTGTTTAACTTAATTCTTTGGTAGTTATGTGCATCTTAGTTGTTATATTATATATAACAACTATATATATATATATATATATATATATATATATATATATATATATATATATTATAATGTAAGGATTTTCCCCTCAGTTTTTGACAAGATTATGAAATAATCCTAATTTAAAAGCCCCCTTGCTAACTTGGGCCCATTCCAGGATGTACCACGCCTTGCTCAAAGCATGTTGTCATAGGTTCAGCCACCTGGGACCATGCACAGTATAAGCAGGTATGGATGGAATTTAAAAGGCATCTGCTTTTAGGGATTTGGACTGTAACTCTTACATTTGTGTCTATTCTTAACAACTCATATTCACACCTAGATATACATGCAGATGCAGAAGATTTAACTTGTGTACTGTCTCATCTGAACTCCACATACACAGTAATTATTCTGTGTGTGTGAAGGCTGATGGAACTCAATAAAGAATATGAATATATATATATATGATTAAAAGGCTCTAGGTTCAACTTTTAAACTCTCTAAATTTAGAGTTTGGACTCACCCAAAACATTTAGAAGTGAACATGTAAGTCTATTCTGCATCAATATATTAACAAATGCTAATTGACTGCCCAAATAAAACTGGCATTGTGCATGAAGAGCTTAAGAAATACCCCCAAATACACTGTAACTTGTAAAAGTTGTTCAGACACACATTTTAGCATGGCATTTGGCTTTTAGCATGCAAAATATGACAATTATATCTATCATAGGTCACAAACTGTTGTATTAATCACAAAGATCTTAGTAGAACATACCAACCCAACTAGAACTCTGTTCTGTGTTTACCACTCTGTCTTTAGGATGTACATAACTGTTCATTGTATCTGCATCGACAGATGGTTACTGTAGGCTTACATACCCTATTACTTATCAGACTCCTGTTGTATACACATCAATGTTTAGGCGTGGATAGCCTACACAGTATCGGCTGTGGCTTTTTTTCCCAAGGTAACTCCTAACCCTAAGGCCACACACCCATTATAAGATATTTCTGAAGGAATGTCTTATTTACTGGTTTACACCCAGATGCCAGATACACACTGGGAGTGCAGCTAAGGACACAGGGTAGCCTATAGATGTAATGTAAAAACACAGTAGTCAGCTTATATTATTGCGCAAGACACCTGGTTGCATTTGTGGTAGAAAAGATCCTGAAACGAAGAAGCATGCTACACCCTTAACTCGTACCACCTTAGGTGGTACGAGGTGGCAAGGTTTTGCACACCAAGTATGACTTTTTTTGAGTTTGGGAAAGAGAATCATATTACAAAATAAAATGCAGCGGTAAAGCATTTTGTTCCTCAGCTGATACTGGAAGTGCAGAATAACTTCTAGATTTTCTAGATTCGTTCTCACTGCTGTTGCTGCTATGACTCCTGAATCTCCCTATGGGGATAATAAATGTTAATCTTATCTTAGATCTTCTATGATCATTTTGACACATGACTGAAAACACTGGAAGCTTACATCAAAAATAACCGGACTGATTTTGACTTACTTGATCCAAAACAGCAACTGGAAGTATGACAGACACACAAGCACATTCACAGCCACACTGCATGTTAAAGAAACATTATCTTAAAATTAAAATAAAAAAGCTCCAGTATTTTTCTCCTACAGCTACTGTTTATTCCTTATGATGGATGCCAGTTTCAGAGCAGGAGCATAAAAATCTTATTTGAAATAAGTGTGCAAAGGCCTGAAGTCAAAACATTAGGTACAGTTACTTCACAGTTTGTAACCTTGTGATCTCTATGACAGACACCTATACTACCATATAGTGTTTGTGGTAGAAATGTGAACAGGATAAACACGACACTGACTCTACTGACACTCTGATGACGCCTTACTGATTCCCCCGGGACTCCATTTGAGTTGGGTGATGCTCATTTATGTAAGCCAGCATGTTAGCGATACGGCAATATGAATGACACGGTCTTTTGTTATGTAATGGGGATAATTTATCTAACCGTGTACACAATACGACATGTAACAGACACCTCAGAAGTCACTCAGAAGCTGGATTGTGAAACTGTCATGTTCCCATAGGCTGTCTTTGTTTGTAATGTCTCCTGAGAGCATCTGCGTGTCTGTATATTGTATAACTGCCACATGTCCCCAGGCCTTCGTCTGTGAAATAACCATTTCTATTTTTGTCACTTACTCCACAAAGCCAACAGGCATCATGTAACAAACGATTACGTAATGCATTTCAATTAAATCAATCAGTCACAAAATAAACATTTTAATCTGTTAGTTCATTTGATTTTTTTTTGTATGTGGGTTAACTTGCATGCATTTTTGTCTGTATGGTCATGGGAGACGGTGTGGCAAAAAAGTAAAATCTTAAGTGTTTTTTTGGACATGAAAATAAAGCCCTGAACTGAAATTGTCAGGTTTCCAAAAAACCCTAATGATTTTTTTTTTTAAGTATAAACTAACCGTTAATGTGTCATGTGGTTGCAATTAATTCATTACACAACTAGAAGCATGTTAGATTTACATTTCTAGATAAAGAATTTTAAGAACGTTAATGCCCTAAATTGATGTGATATGTCTCATTTTTTATTTGTGTTTTCAAGCTTCTTTTAATGATACTAGTAACAAACCTGCTTTGCTTCTGGAAGGCATTTAAACTTGACAGAACCTTTGAATCAAATAAAATGAAGCTAATTTACAACCACCAGTCCAGCATGAAATCTAAACAGTGCGAGCTGATGGGGGAGCAAACCTGTAAAATTTGTGTGGACACATTGTTTTTGTTTAAGACTGTCGTCACATTCAAAGATTTAAAATTAAATCTGTAGGCGGTAACACTTTACAATAAGGTACACAAAAATGTAGGTAGTGACTGAGGAACGAATGAGGAACAAGTGTTAGTTAAAGGGGAACTATGCAGTTTTTTTTTAGCTTAATTTACCGTAACTGAACAGCTTAGGAGTCATTGGAATGGTTATATGACTTTTTTCGGGTTGAATGGTGGTCATCTCGCTTCCACCTAGCGCCTGTGAGCGGTAAAACCACCCTTGCAAATTTGGGCCGGCAGTACGCAATATCGCGTTATATCAGGTCTCGCAATGTAACAAATTGTTTCACAGCACTGCACACATACACGCCCCCATCCAGGATCCGGCTAGCTATAAGAACAAGGTAGCGGTAGAGTTTTTCACACTATCGTCATGGCTGAGCCGGCAAAAAAAGAAGCAGAAAGCTAGGAAAGCATTGTCGGAGGAACAGAGATAGAGGAAACGGCAGACTGACCGAGAGAGGAGTCAGACACGAGTAAACATCGGACCTGCGTTTTCAGAATGGCGAGAACTGAGACAAACAGAAGCCTGCAAATCCGATGCTGACCTGGCGTTCTTGCTGTTGCACTTGTAAGTATATTTGATCAGAAACTTTATCTGCCACAGAGTTTCTTGTCAGCTTGATGTTGGCAAACGCAAGTTGTTTCTGCTCCGACAGCGTTCTAAGGCCATTGTAGGAAAAAAGAATAATGTTACGGACCCGGGAGAGAAGGGTAATATTTTGAGAAAAATCTTAGTGGACATGGCTCCGTGTGTTCGCCGGCTTCTTTGAAAACAAATGCACATGACCAGAAGGAGAAGATGGGAGGGGGGGAGAGTTGCCAACGAGTTTTTACGACAGCGTTGCCAAATATCTATTCCAAAGCTTGTAGGGTGAGCTCTATAGAGAAACCTGCGAGCAAAAAGCGAGAAAACAGCAAAGAAATTGCCAATACTGCATAGCGCCCCTTTAATGAGTAGTTACTGATTAAATGTGATTGAAGCACTAATGATTAGTTAGTGGTAAACAGACCGGTAGTTACTGTATTAATGAATGAGGAACGACAGGTTAGTTCCTCATTCGTTCCTTAGTCACTACCTACATTTTTGTGTATCTTATTGTAAAGTGTTACCGTGCATGTGTGTGTGTGTGTGTGTGTGTGTGTGTGTTTGTGTGCGTGTGTGTGTGTGTGTGTGTGTGTGTGTGTGTGTGTATGTTTGTGTGCATGTGTGTGTGTTTTTGGTCTCTGGCTGGGTAACCACAGGGCAGGTGAAATAATGGCTGTCAGTGAACCCACGCAGGATGGCGTGTCTGGCAGAGCCAGCTGCTGAAGAGGTGTCGAAAACCTCTCTCTGCTCGTTTTTACTCCGTCCCTGCCCTCCAGCTTGTCTGCTGTTTACCTCCATGGTTAAATTTTCAAGTAATACTACCTTACATAGTATTACTTTACTTGACTATTTCCATTTTTTGCAATTTTCTGCTTTTACTCCACCACAGTATCTGACAGATTTGGAACTTTCAGGTTTTTCATTCAACATTAGATACAATTTTATAACACAACGTTCTTTATTTCCTTCTTACTGTCATTTCATTTCATATACTCTTTTTGCGTTATAGCTGGTGGAAAACTATCCTTTACTGAAATTAAAATACCACAATTCAAGCCATTCAAGAGGATTTTGAATGCCCAAAATTCACTCATTTCTCAAATTTCAGGATTCGCTGCTTTTCTTTAGACTTCTATGATAGAAAACGGAATTTTGGTTGTTGACTATTTCTCAGATAGTCAAGTAAACAAGCAAGACGTCTTCATTTGAATCCTAGTCTGCAAAGTAACAAGTGACACCAGCTGTGAAACAAACATAGTCAAAAGTACAAAGAAGTACAAAACTTAAAATGAAAATACTCAGTTCCTTTACAGTACATAGTAGTAAATATACGTGGTTACATTTGATCATTGGGAGTATTTTTTTCACAGTAATCTTGCTACTTTTACTTGGAAAAAAGGACTTGAGAATATTCCAAAACCGATTCATATGTTTCGACGCATTAACAAACCATTTTAATTTTCCTGATCCTGCTGTCCTTCCTCTGCTCTCTTGACCTCCATGTCTTGGCACACTCTGGGCCTGAGGGTAAAGGATGAACCTGCTGAACTGCCGAGCTAAAGAAGGTTTGGTAGGACGTGTTCTGTCATATTGTCTTTCTCCGTCTGTCAGTCTGAGGTTTGTTGCACTCCAGATGCCCTCAGACACACCTAATATCTCAATGTTAAACACCCTTATACAAGAGCAGCTCTCATGGTTCACCTGCAGGACAGGGAAACTGTGAACTTCTGGTCCTGGGTCGATCAGTCAAGAAAGGGGGGAGATCAGGGCACCAAAACTAACATGTACCTCCACTTAACCTGGAAGTGTTTGAGTGACTGGGCAAACAAAGGCTGGAGGTAACACCCACTGCTTATATGAAGTGTATCTGCCGTCATTACTCAGGCCTGCATGTCACTGCGAACACATAGGGCTGACCTTAGCTGTTGTTAGTGGGAGAATGTGCATTATATCACTGAACCCAGTCACGAAAGGGATCGTTTGCGCAGATAAACATCCTTCTTATTTGATATCTCACTCTCAGCAGTCCAGAAAGCACCTGGACACATGCAGCTCACTGTGCGAGATACACACAAACACCTGCTGGTTTCTGGGAAATGCACGACAAGCTACATGCCACTCAAAAACCTGCCTTTTATTGTGAGAGGTAATAAAGCCGTGCATATGCAAAGCTAGGATGTCTAGCGCCCTTACTGTGTGTGCTATGCAGATGCATTTAAAGCAGCGAGCCGCTGAAGAACAGGCCTGCTGTAGATTAGACGCCGTTACAGCGACCCTTGCAGATAATCCTTGCACGCACGCCACCGGTATTGTGCCACTCACAAGACACTGGCTTGGATTAACGCTGGGGAGTTATCGACATGTGCAGCACACATACAAAGAGGGGGCCATTAACATAGAGAACGATACAAGCTGCTCTTCTTTGTGAGGGGCAGATGAAGCCGAGCCGCCACCTCTGCATAAACAGAAGTCACCGGCGACGGAGCAGCGAGAGGGGAAACAGACAACAGCGAGGACAAGGAGTGAAATTTGTTCTAAAAACTCTGAACCCCTACACCATATTAAAATGACAAAGGCTGGAAAACTTGCTCTTTATGTCGTTGCCGTGATGCACCCTCATAAACTCGGAAAAACATCCTTTCATGTTTACAATGATTTCCCCAATTCCCCCATGGGGATCATTAAAGTTTCATCCTTCTTATAATGACTGAGCGTATTGTTGTGCTCCAACAACAAAAACTACTGTGTGCAGTTGTGTACACTCTGAATGAGCTAAATATTAGAAGCTTCCTGTTGATATTAAGTTGCAGCATCTTTTATATGATTCAAATCTCATGTTTCAAAGCTTATAAATCCTTGTCTGTTTCTTTTTATGCCCTCCTTGGAGGTTGAGAATCAATACGATTTAAAGAGTTCGTTCACCCACATTACAAAAAGATATTTTCGCATTTACTTCTCGTGGCATCTAACCATGCAAATAGTTTTGGTTTAATTTATGCAGCTTTTTGAGATATCTGTCACTAAGATTTCTGCACCCACCCCAATACAATGGAGGTGAATGTCATATTATTTTTGGTGCTGACCAACTTCGAAAATTCAACATCTCTTTCCAGAAACACTATCAGAGAGACCTCACTAAGAAAAAAGGCTTTTGATTTTAATGTATTTTAGTGAGAGAGAGTGTGGTGACGCAGACACGTTTTTTTGTGGAGTCCACCTTAAAAAATCTGAAAATGGTTAAACTTCTGAGGAGCCGCACTACAGATCACCTGTCAAACAAAAAATGGTGACCAGTGAGCAACACATTGGGCTTCAAGGTGCAGTCACACTAATGCCAGATTCTGCAAATATTAGCTTCATCTCCTATTGAAGCTTACATGATTGATGATGTCAAAGATGTGTTTCCTTGTTCAACTACTTTGTTCAACTCTGACCTGTGAATTTGCATGGTTGCCCACAAGAAACAATGATGCATTGCGCATTTGTTTGGTAAAATATTACTGTACCAGATTACAAAGTGCAGCATTGCTCTTACAGCTTGTGATCAATCTGCTCAATATGTATGTACTACCCACATCTGAATCAGGACAACTATTTTTGCCATAATTTTTTTTTATATGTCATAATTACAAAGAGGCATGTCTCCAAAACTACTCCACACATAGAACACCTCCTGCTTGTTGTCTGAATTTCTTTTCAAAGTGCACCAGATTGAGGCATTTAAAGACAACATTTTCTTACAGGGGAGCATGCCCATGGACCCCCATAGGGGGGCTTGTGCCCCAGTGCAGCTCTAGGTCTAGTGACGCCCCTGGGGCAGTGTCCCCGTTTTAAGTTTACAAAGATAAAAACATTACCTGTTTTGGAGGTATTTACGCTTCCGAGCTGAAAATGTCCCCGGATTTTGTCTCAGAAATCTGGTCACCTTAAGATAGAGTAGCCTACCGAAAGTTATTACCTGTTCATCAGTAGCTGTTGGTGAATCTTTTAATGGCAGGCTAGCAGATACTGTTGACTTGTGCTAGCCTAGCACCAGCGAACTCTGCAACTGGAAGGACTGGATGAAAAGTGTTGAAAACTGTCTCCACTGATAAATAACACATTGGCTAACTTGGCAATGAGGTCCTATGTCCAAAATTCTGAACCACCCCTTTAATCAAGATAATTCACAGAACACATTCAACAGCTTTCATTGTTAAAAAAAGCCCTGTGGAGTTTTTGACCACTAGTTGTGTAACAGAGCAATGTTTTTACAAATGTATCCCTGGTTTGTATGTATGTATGATGAACACACACAAGGATGCTTTTGCATACAGATGAGGCAATACACAGTCCCACCGCTGGTTTCATGCTGTTCCACTGACTGACAGTTGGTGGAAGGGGGTCAGCCCCATGTTCCCACAGCCCAACGGTCCCACAGCCCAATGGTCCCACAGCCCTATGTTCCCACAGCCCAACGGTCCCACAGCCCTATGTTCCCACAGCCCAATGGTCCCACAGCCCTATGTTCCCACAGCCCAACGGTCCCACAGCCCAATGGTCCCACAGCCCTATGTTCCCACAGCCCTATGTTCCCACATTTCTAAGATTTTTCTTAAAAGTAGGCCCTATGGAAGATACGTTCAAAGAAGCGCAGCAATGCGCTAACATATGGGAAGGAACAACAAGAGTGCAAGCTAGCAAACAAAGATGTTAAAAAAAATCTGCTGCAGGAAACACATTCAACACATTTGCAAGACCTCACGAATAGAATGAGAAACACTGTATATAACATTTGGCTTTTCTTTGTTTGCCACAAAACTCCACAGGGCCCCTTTAAAACTGTTAACAGCATGTTCTTTTGGTTATCTAACAAGGTCACTGTTTCTGAAAAAAGAAAATCGCTGCACATTTTTTAATGACATTTGTCAATTCTGTGAGCACTGCTAACAAAATTCCCTTCCATTGCGTTGAGAGGCAGAAATCTCAGAGACAAGGCGAGACACTGCTTGAGGTATGTGCGAATAATGTTTCTTTGTAATTTGAGTGAAATGACGCTTTAATCGTTTGCCCCCAATTCTCCCCATCAGTGTAGTTTTTGAGGAGCAACACAAATATTTTTGTAACATTCTGTGTATATGCCAAATGTGTGTGTTTGTTTATCCCAAAACCTTTCCTCTGACCCGACCTTACAGCAGCCTTGGCTCTCTACGTCCAATCAAGCTGCAGCCTGCCCACATGCAGTGCCAGGCCGACAGATGGAGTGTACATTATGAATGTGTGCAACGGCTCCAACCAATTCATCCACCGCCCATGCTTGTGTCGAACTCCTGTGGCTCAGAAAAGTTCCGGAGTTTGGTGACTCATAAAGCTTGGCTGCAGCTGGATGCTTACAATTTGTTTTCTTCTTCTGCTCAGTTCATATTCAATATCTAGCCAGGCATTGTGAAACCTGGGAGTATCCCAGCTTCATTAATCCACCTCCCAGACAACAGTGTGGAAAGACAAATGTTTGAAACACTTGCGTTAGTCAACTAAGTGCCAGATTGACTCATTGTTTTTAACAGCATCTAACAGCTTGACAAGAGGTACAAAAGTAAATCCCTCACATGCCAGCACAGCACCCATTTACTCGAATCTCTTTCTGACCTTATTCAAGTAGTTTTAGACTAGTCCCTTAAAACATATTAAGCGTAAAAAATCTAGGTCAATTTACCAGCTTTTTTCAACCACATCTCATGGTCATCATCAGCGGCGGGAGGCATAACACGTGATAACAGGTGGTCGTATATAGGGGCCAGACTGTCTTAGTTCACGGATGTGAATGGCCTCCTTGATTTTTGAGGTAGTACGTGAAGCTTGAGTTACATATTTCCAAGCTCAAAAATGATTTTGTCTTGCTTATGCGAATGCTTATGAGTTGGTTTTGAGATGTTCACGAGTCGCGTTCCTGGATCATCAGAACCAAAACTTGTCACTCTGGGTAAAAATGCAATTACCACGCCTGAGTTCAGAATCAGAATTTAGAAAAGACACAAGGAATTACAAGGATTTTGACTGTGGCTTTTTGTTGCTATCCAAGTACACACACATAAATAGACATACTGCTAAAAACAAGGACAACCAAGCTAAACAAAGTTAACAAACATTTTGATACCATGTCCAGATATAGGTTTGTGTATAAAAAATATGTATATATAAAAAAACATACCAGTTTCTTAAAAAGTTCCTGTAAAAGTTAGTTAGGTGAAAAAGGTGCCTTATAACTGTAATTAACTGTAAGGTGTTGAAACCAAAACACACCTGATGTAATAAAGCAGCTGCTGAGGTGACGCTGGGAACCACAACGCTCCGGTTGCATGAATCATCCTCCTAATGTTTGTCTTGCTGCTCCAGAAACCGAGGCTGTGAATGAATTTTGCAACCTTGTTCTGTTGCCCAAGTTGTTTTGTTTACATTTTTGGCATGGTGCATTATAACCCCGTTTTCTTGAGATTTGCGAGGCAAACACACACTCTACGTTTGCCATTTTTTTTTTTTTTTAATGATCAATTTTTCATTCTTTTTTTTAACATACAGAACAGAAACACAAACTGAACAAGAACAAAAACCCTCTCCCACCCCCCACGGTCTTGAGGAAAACAAAACAAATAAACAAACAGAAATCACACCTAGCCTAGTCACTCTCTTATTTCTTGTGATGCTGAGGTCATTGGGTCTGTTTATGCTGCTGCACTTTCCCATAGGCTGATAGTTGATGATCTGGCTTTGTTAATCCTTGCTGTAGAGCAGGGATCTTCAACAGGGGGTCTGGGACCCCTAGGGGGTCCTCAGAGTCCATGCAGGGGGGCCTCCAAATAATTGTTCATTTTTTAAAGTTTTTTGTTTTCGAAAATTACAAAGTTAACATAAATCCAACATATTATTAACAAATATAAATCCCCACTGCTTACTGCCCTAAAGGTAAGGTAGTCACTAAGGTAGCCATCCACAGATAGGTAATAAGGATTCACTGTGCCACATGTATGTGTAACATTAAAACATGATTTATAAAATAATGGCAACAATTATTAGGTTGCAGTTGAGCCGGCTAGCCAAATTTTCTTTTGTCTCCCAAGCAGACGTAATTTAGAGTCGTCATTAAGCAACAAAACAATCAGGTCAGAAGGAATTCAACATCCTATCACATCAGATATTATTGATGTTGTTTTATTCCAGAACTCATGCACCTGTTCACACTCCCAGGCCATGTGCAGGAAAGTTCCAGTTTGTTCAGGTTGACAGAACGTGCAGTAGGGAGAGGGAATGACTTTAGAGACGTATCTCTTCTAAGGAGTCTAATATGTCTTATGACATATGTTTAAGTGGATCTGCTGGTGATTTGGGTTCTTGGAACAATGTAAAATGTTGTCCCAAACTGTCTCCCAATTAATTGTGTTCCCCTCAGGGCTCAGCTCAGAAGTTCACATCTGCCTGGTTCTAATATCCTCACTGAGGTATCAAAATATAAAAACAAGTGCTGCCATTGTCTGCTTGACAGGCCAGATTAACTGTTAAGTATTAACTATTCAGTCATAAATAAATGGCATACAAAACAGAACTTTCCATCAGTGAATCACACGCTAGTGAACTACACCTCAGATGATTCACATCGGAGTACAATATGTATTAACCTCAGCCACACCCTGATTAACCAAGCTTGTTTAAGTTGCTGTAACTTAATCATTAGCCAACCTTAAAATGTTATAAAACGGGTGAGTGTGTCATGTCCATGTTCACCTGTTATCATCACATAAACCAATTTGTGGTTTTAGAATGAATGTTTGTCCACCAAACACCTAATCTGTGTTTGAAGGTTTGTACTGATTGCACAAATGGAGCTGAATATCTGTAAAATCTATTTGATTTGAGTGATATTTGAGCTCAGTTCTGATGCTTTTGCAATTGGCGTATTAGCATTTAATATATGTATCTCTATTCAAATGTCTTACCCTGCATTTGGTAAAAGAGTTTTGGGTGTGTCTGAAGCTCACAATAAGAAGGAAAAGGAAATTAAGGTCAACTACAACGTGAAAAAAACCCCTGCATTATTATTTGCTAAATGTAAGAAATTATGTAATATTTCAAACTTCTAAACAGACCTGGGTTTTCGCGTCCGGTTGAACTTTTAGCTGTGCAGGCTGAGAACTGCTGTTGTAAAGCAATATCATATATTTTGATAAAGTTGTGAACTTTGTCATGTGTGGCCACACGCTAATTCATTTACAGACAGTTATTACAACCATTTATCATCCATAATCGATAACGTTGACACACATGATTGTTTTACTTTAAAACATGGTTTTTAAGTTATCTAATTTTTACTTTGATCTGAAACATTGTCTAGTAGGCATGTCATTTCAGCCTGTCCTCACCCAGAAAATGACTGTATAGGTCGATTGTGCAAGCAGCTCATAACATCCCACAGTAAAAAAAATGTTGTCTTTGTAGTTATTATCGTGAGAGCAAACGAGGTAGTGAGGTGACAAAGTATAAGAGCGTCAAAATCCTTGAAAGAGGCAGGTTGGGGTGGTGGATGGGTCAAACAAACACAGGACTTTCACTCAGGAGACAAGGGTTTGTGCATGGATGTAAAATAAGAACTGGATACGATGTTTGAGGTGGAGCCTCATTCATTCTTATGTGAGATGCTCAGTTCCTTCCCGAGGCTATTTTGCAGAGGCTCTGTACCTGCATCCAGAGCTTAGCGCCGCCCAAAACAATTGTGATTGGTTTAAAGAAATGCCAAAAAACCAGAGCACGTTTTTCTCCCATCCCGGAATGCTGTGTGGACTAGCCAGACCCTCCTCCACAGGGCTGTGGAGGAAGGTCTGGCAATGCGAGACTAGTCAAGTTTGTCAAGTCAAGTTTATTTATATAGCACATTTAATACAACCAAAGTTGACCAAAGTACTGTACAAATTGAAAATAAATAAATAAAAATAATGCAAGAAATGCAAGAAATACAGTACAATATCATCTCAAGATGCTACAAACCTTTAAGAGCAACCAAAGGCCTTTGAGAACAAATATGTCTTGAGATGTGTTTTAAAACTGTCAATGGAGGGGGAACATCTGAGACAAAGTGGGAGACTATTCCAAAGCTTTGGAGCTGCCACAGAAAAGGCACAATGTCCCTTACCCACTAACCTCGATCGAGGAACAGTTAAAAATAATTGATTCGCGGATCTAAGAGGCCTGGAATTGGAGTGGGGGCTGAGGAGTTCTGAAATATAGTGAGGAGCCTGACCACGAATGGCTTTAAAAACAAATAAAAGAATCTTAAAATCAATTCTGTATTTAATAGGTAGCCAATGTAGGGATGCCAGAATCGGTGTGATGCTTTCTCTTTTCCTTGTGCCAGTCAGAAGTCTTGCTGCAGCATTTTGCACCAGCTGTAGGCGAGACAAAGAGGAATGGCCAATACCCAGATACAGTGAGTTGCAATAATCAAGCCTGGAGGAGATTAATGCAATGGTGACAGTCTTCATGTCATGAGAAGACAGGATGGTCTTCAGTTTGGCAATATTCCGGAGTTGAAAAAAGCAACTTTTCACCACTGAATTGATCTGTTTCTCAAAACGAAGTGATGAATCAAAGATGACACCAAGATTTCTGGCATGGACGTGAAGGTTAAGAGACAGCGGACCCAGGTGGCTAGCTATGCTTGCTGTGGTGTTTGGGGGACCAAGAAGAATCACCTCTGTTTTAGAGTCATTCAGCTGTAAGTAGTTTTTGGCCATCCAGCATTTCACATCCTGGAGGCAGTTAAGAATGGATGCAATGGCGTCCGTGACATCACATTAGGTCTTCATTTTAGTAGTTTTACGTGACTCATTTTTAAGCCAATCCCTGATGTTTTACAAACTATTTAGTAGTATTTTTGTTGCCTAAACCTAACTAGTTCCATTTCACAACGTTTACTACATGATTAAACGGCCACTGTGCGGCATTAAATAGAAACGGTCGGATGTGTCGTTTTTGGGAGTCCTTGGAAATCGACATAAAGTCGTTTGTAGGAGGATGTATTGCGTAATTAACCGTAAAATGACAAAATATTCCAATATAAATCAATAGCAGCTTCCCTAAAAGCTTATCAGAGCCGGTAGCTGTGTGTGCCATGACTTTACGGTGTCAGTCCTCTGCTGCCAGGCTCCCATTATGGATTGGTTAACAAGCCCAGGGCAGCATGTGGCCTTGTGAAAGACCTATCAGTGTTGACAAAGAAACAGATGACCCGCATGCTCGGGCCAACACAGTGGCAACACACCCACTGAAGAGGGAAGAATTGCTCAATAGGCTGATAATGCAGCTCATGTTATCTCTTGCTGATTGCTTTATAGCTGTGTAATCCAGGGACAGTTTGTTTTAGAGCTTAGGTGATCAAATATGGCCGAATGTCACTGCAGCGATCCATGTTTATTTTAAAATTTTTTACAAGAGCATGAATTCTCATTGTGTATTGATCTTGTTACAGTATCTATGCAAATAGACATGATGGTAGGGGTTAATTAATGATAAAGATTCTGCTCTTGAAATGGTATTCACAGTGAACAGTCTGCAGCTTTCAATACAAGCATGAGTTGATCAAACTGTAGTGTCGCTTCACAAAAAACCCGCCCTGTATTCACTCTATACTCTGAGAGAGGATGCTGCATTACAAGCTGTGATATGGCAGTTTATGTAATAGGCCACTTCCTGCTCTTAATTGTGTTGCTGTGTGAAGTGGGTCAGGTCTACCAGTGTGTCGGATACCCAGTTATACGCTATCCCCTGAGAGCTTTAATGCCTATTATCTGGAGCTAAGTAAAAAAATCAAAGCGCAGGTTAAAAGTGAGAAGTGAGAGTACAGGGTGTTCACTTAATACCTCTTGCCATGCTGGATTGGGTTGCACCAGGTATTCATAAATCCAAGTTCTTTGTAGCTATGAGCTTTTTTCAAATTATGATTTACTAAATCAGGTTGCAAATGTTTGTTTTATTTGTATCTGCATACATGAAGAAATGCGTCGTTCAGAATTAGTAAGATTCTAGTCTGGATCAACGGAAGTACATTTCCAGGCTAATGGCGTTCTCAAACTGCAGCTTCGGGAAACAACAACAACCTCTGAGCTAGCAAGCTACACGCTGAAAAAGGCAAGTTTTGAAGAACATTTTGATCGTGTAATAAGGCAGGCCTGCTTGGTTCTTTCGGGGAAACTTGAATTTACAGCATTTACTCTCTAACTGAGATGTTTCGGGACCGATATGTGGGATTGCTGTGGACGAAGTACACACGGTGATACACTGGTAAGAGCGAATGACTTTTAACCATGTATCCAGCTAATTAAAATAGCTCACTTTACTGTATTGTGTGAACAGTTAACTTCATTTAAAGGTACTCTAAGCGATGTCACGCGTTTTTTAGGGGTGCAAATGTTCCACCAAACCGGAACCAGAACTTAGCGCCGCCCAAGACAATTGTGATTAGTTAAAAGAAATGCAAACAACGCAGAGTGTTTTTTCTCCTATCCCAGAAGACCGTGTTGCTGTGGTGTAGCCAGACCTTACGCCACAGCACTAAGCTAACCAACATTAAGTGGTTGTTAAGGTTGGTCTAGTCTCGCTTTGCCAGACCCTCCTCCAAAACGCGCTGAAGGAGGGTCTGGCTACTCCACACAGCATCCGGGGATGGGAGAAAAACGTGCTCTGGTTTAATAGCATCTCTTTAAACCAATCAGAATCGTCTTGGGCGGCGCTAAACTCCGCACAGAGCCGCTGCAAAATAGCCGTGCGAGAGAAAACTCAGATTGGACAGATAGTCTAGCTAGCTGTCTGGATTTACCCTGCAGAGATCTGAGGAGCAGTTAACCATAGTCCTCAGAAATCCACCAAATTTAAAATTCCAACACAAAGAAAGCAGAAGGAAACGGAAAATACATGCATCCAGCAGAATTTCCTGCGGCACCGGAGCAATACTGGAAGTGGAACGTCAAGGATATAGACTAAGGTTAGTATAACATTATTTTTGTAACTTTTGGGTATATTGTGTTTTTGTAAACCAAAGTCCCCCCTCCACTCAAAAATGTGTTTTTTTATGTTTATGTCACTTAAAATGTCTGACCTTGACTATACTGACTGCAAAGTTTGTGTGCACAGGTGTTTTCTCATTCCTTTCCTGAAGGGGGGAGATGTCTGTGCACGTCCCTAAAATCTTTGATTCAAACATAAGCAAGATTTGGTACGTCGCAAATTCGAAAGCCAATCTATGTCTAATGACAAAAGCCATAAAAGAAACCTGAAACCTCCAGCGCAGAGCAGTCAGTAGAGTGAAACATTGTAGCTATGTAAGCCACTGCCAGCTACAAGCTAACAAACAACATAAACAACTAAAAGATGCTAACTACACTTACATTACGTCTGCTAGTCGCCACGTTTTGTGCACAACAGACTCCTCTGCTGAGTCTGGGTCTGACTGAGGCTCCAACATGTATGGCTCAATCTCTCAGATGTCTCTAGCTATCTTGATGCGCCTTGCTCTTTCATTGGTCAACCTAGCGCAAACAGCGGTGATGGGCAGGCGCAAGACCAGATCGAGAATTTCTCAATGAGCGAGGAAGAAAATCACAAAAATATTAATCATAGCAGAGTATTTTTTACATACTTTAAAACATGTCTGGGTGGGGACAACAGTTGGGGGGAACAATAAAATTAAAAAAATTAAAATTTCTTTGGAGCAATTATTGAAGGGGACACAACTAATACATACAACATTGTACTTGTATAGGATATGTGTAGTTTTTTTTTTGGGTCATTTTTAGGCCTTTATTTTCACAGAACAGATTAAGACATGAAAGGGGAGAGAGTGGGGGGGGGGGAATGACATGCAGCAAAGGGCCGCAGGTTGGAGTCGAAACTCGCTGCGTCGAGGAGTAAACCTCTATATATGTGCGCCCGCTCTACCAACTGAGATAACGCGGCCACAGGATATGTGTAGTTGTGGAACTCCAGTAAGTAAGCTGGCAAGCTGTTTTATTCACTGTAAACATCATGTGATGTGATGAAGTGATTCTTTTATCTAGTGCAGATGATGCTGAACTAAGAAATGAGCCTTCTAGCAAGCTAGCTAACTAACAGGAGCGTGCCTGTTCTCACAGCCCTATGTTCCCGCATTTCTAAGAATTTTTTTTTCACTGAAAATTAGGCCCTATATTCCCACAGCCCTATGTTCCCACATTTAAGATTTTTTTCAAAACTAGGCCCTATGTTTCCACAGTTCCCACATTTCCTTTTTCATAAATTTGTATCAGATTTTATTCCCCTTTCTCCCAATTTGGTAGCCAATGGGAACATAGCTGTGGGGACTGTGGGAACATGGGGGCTGACCCCCTAACTAACTAGCCAGCCAGCTGGCTAAACAGCTTAATGTTTCTTGTCACAGCGTAGAAAAGCACAACGCTCTCGCCAGATGAGTGTGTTTGGCTCATTTTCTATAACCAGTGTGTAGCATGAAAGCACAAGTAAGTGGAATTAGCAAGCTAGCTAACTAACTATCCAACAAGCTACCAAACAAGCTAAGTAACTTTATAACTGCTAACATAGTGGACACGTGGAAAAATACATAATTATTTTGTCATGACTAATTTATTAATGACTCAGTATCATCTGTATTAGAGAAAATAATCACTTCATCCAATGTTTAAAGTGAATAAAACAGCCTTGCCAGCCTACTTACTGAATCAATTTGATCTGTCCCACGAGTCCCATCGGATTAAACTTAAAATGCATTTGTATTGTTTACTACTGACACAATTATTTTAAGTATATATACAATACACAGCATGGTTTTAATGAAAGTTACCACCACAACCTCCGACCCCCTGACCTCCCTGTGATTTCCGCCTTTGGGCTTTAATATGTTTTACATTCTTATCAAGCAGCATATTGATTAAGTGTCAAGTCAGCTACATGTATGTTGCCCATCTTCCATCTTTAACTCTTCACTCTGAACTGGCCATAGGCTACAGCTATTATTATATTATTAGCTAGCTAACTTAATTGTTTTTTTCAGTTGGTTCATTCAGCTACACAACCGTTTTACCTACAGTTACTGGGTGTAAAGTAAAAACTAACCACTACATAAGAATTAGTTTGTGTGGTGCAACCCATTTGCATTTAAAGATGCATACATCTTCCCTTAAGAAGATTGAAGTTTGAACTTGCAAAGAGCCTGGTGCAACCGGCGAAGAAAGAGTATCACTCCGCACCTCTTGTTTTGCCTGTGACAGATGCAAAAGACATACCCTGATCACTGAAGAGCTTCCCACTTTCCAAAAGAGCACATTGCAGTGTTTTTTGTGCGTCTCCTCTTTTCCTCTAGGTCCTACAGTAATGAGCCACACAGTGTGGGACGATGTGCCAAATGGGTGGCCTGGGGCAAGGAACACCAAGAAACCATCAAGTTTGGTGGTTTGAGCGCGAGCAGGGGGAGCGATTGGTTTGGTTTACATTGAAATTAAGGCAGAGAAATGAGAAACTGCTGTTTACATTTTAGGTGGACTGTTCTCTGTATTTCCATCCACACCCAGGGAAAACCTAAGTCAAGGAGTTATGAAAAATGCATCCTGTAATTGAACATGCAAAATGTGAAACAGAGCTTCGACATGCTTTAGTTTACAATTCAAAATGCAGGCATTATAGATGAGCGCAGGGTTATTATGGCATTCAGTCACCGCCGCATGTGGACTCTTTAAAAGGTTTCTGTGAAGTAACGTATATATACAGTAAATAAGCATAAATACAGTATTGAAACTTACTGTAGGACCATGGTTACCATGATAACACCACAGCAATGTTTAATGGGATAGTAGAGTAAAAAGTATTTGTATACATTGTAAAAAAAAAAAAAAAAAAAAAAAAGGAATGTTAATAAATGGACACATAGATTTTATTTCTTAAATAACTACACCGCTATTTTTATATATTTTATATAGATTTAGATTTTGTTTTAAATTATTTTTGTTAACGGCACTGGAGGATGGACCCAAAAGCAGACATGACACAGGAAATATGTTTAAGTGATTTAATAAAGATGAATATATACAGTGAATAGTGCAAGGGGCAAGGGGGTGTCGTGTCCAGGGGATCCAGTGGTGAGTGTTGGGTGCAGTGCACTCTCCAGAGCGTGCCCAGTGAATCAGTGTCTCTTGTTTGTGGCGTTGACATTGTGGTAATGGCATCCTCCCGAATCCAACAAACAATTCCAACACGTGGCAAACTTCCTTGAATCCAGAAAGAAGCAGGCAGGCAAGCAAGCAAGCAAGCAAGCAGGCAGGGGTAACAGGACACGTGAGCACAAGCAAGCAAAGCAGACACGCTAGTAGACTGAACGATCTGGCAATGAGTGGATTCACAGACACAGAGCAGGAGGGAGAAACATGAGGGATCACAAACAGGGAAACAAACAACGCACACAAACAGGAAGAGGGAGGGGGTGCCATGATGGCATCATGACAGTACCCCCCCCTCAATGACCGCCTCCAGGTCTCAGGAACTGAGGACAGTGGAACTCGGGGATCGGGGGCTGCGGGCAGCTGCGAAGGTGGAACCCCTGGCGGCTGAGCAGGTCGGCGAAGACGCTCTGGAGGCCTGCGGCAAAGACGAAATCCCTCTGACAGCCGAGCAAGACGGCGAAGGTTCTCTGGAGGCTGGCGACAAAGGCGAACCCTCTCTGGCGGCCGAGCACGCCGGTGAAGATTCTCTGGAGGCCAGCGGCGAAGGCAAAACACCTCTGGAGGCCAGCGGCGTAGGCGTAACTCCTCTAGCGGTCGACGGTGAAGACAGGATCCATCTGGAGGCCGAGCAGGTGAAGGGACAGCACAGGAACCGAGCAGCTAGCCATCGATGGCTCCGGGGTGAGGAGAGGTTGTGCATGGTGTCGGGACCCATATCGACAACGTCCCCTCTTATGGCCTCCACGGTTCCCTGGAAAAATAGCCAGGCGGGTACCCTCAAAGGACTGCTTGTAGTCAGGGGTGCCCGCAGAACAGGTAGCAGTTGAGCCGACAGACAGGAGTTCAGGGGAGCTGCTAATAAATGTACTGGACTTTTTTCTTCCATCTTGAAGGCTGGCTGCTTTGGCCTCCTCAGTCTGTCTAGCACACAGTACAGCATTTATGTTAATATAGGGAATATTGGGAACCACAGATCGACTCACCAGAACCCCGTCCTTGGCTGGTGAGATTGGGAGTTTAAACGGTTCGGACAGGAGGCCAGTAGGTGATCCTTGAACCGCCGGTTCCTTTCAGCAGGGGTAAGCCGATTATGTCCCAGCTGCATGGGTTCCTCCTTGTGAAGCAGAGTGACTCAGTATTGAAGAGCAGAGTTAACACAGGCAGAAGATGAACAGATAGCAACCCAAGGAGCTGGGCTGGTTATGGGCAGGTTGGCTAAGGTAGGTGAACTGGTCGCTCTTTCTCTACGTCTCTCTCTTAAACGATTGTCAATACGAATGGCTAAAGAGATTAAGTCCAGTAGGTTCCTTGATTCAGACCGACCCACTAAACTGTCCTTGACATTCTCATCGAGACCCTTGAAGAAAATGCCTTGTAAAGCCCTGTCATCCCACCCCAGCTCAGCCGCTAACGTTCTAAACTCAACGGAGTAATCAGCTGCACTTAGAGCCCCCTGACGTAAACTTAGCAGGCGGTTACTGGTATCACTGCTAGTTACGGGGTGATCGAAAACTGCGGTTATTTCAGCCACAAATTGTTGGTATGGGGCGTTGGTGGTTAGCGGGCTGTTCCAAAAAGCTACTCTCCTGTCTCTCGCCCTCCCAGAAAGTAACCCGAGTACATAAGCTATTCTTGTAGCATCATGAGCATAGGTTAGAGAGGCTGCTGACCGAACAGAAGTGAACACTGAAACAGGAATGATTTGCATTCTCCTAAACTCCCACTATAGTGTTCGGGAGCAGGCACAAAAGGCTCACGGGGCTGAAAGTTACTTACGGGTACTGCTTGGGAAGGCGAGGGATCTGGTGGAGACTGAGCTGGAAGCTGTGGTGGATGGTTTTCCACTCAAGGCATGTTGGTAGAGAGCTGGTGAAGGGATTCCATGATTCCTTGTAACATCTGAGAGTGTTGGCCGAGCATGATGCCTAGGGAGACCTAGAAACCTTGAGGGTTTGGGTCAGAATCTGCTGGGTCCATTTTTATGGCCAGATCGTTCTGTTGCGGAACGGCACTAGAGGTTGGACCCAAAAGCAGACGTGACACAGGAAATACGTTTAAGTGATTTAATAAAGATGAATATATACAGTGAATAGTACAAGGGGCAAGGGGATCCAGTGGTGAGTGGTGGGTGCAGTGCGCTCTCCAGAGCGTGCCCAGTGAATCAGTGTTCTTGTTTGTGGCATCGACCATGTGGTAATGGCGTCCTCCCAAGTCCAACAAACAATTCCAATACGTGGCAAACTTCCTTGAATCCGCAAGCAAGCAAGCAAGCAAGCAAGCAAGCAAGCAAGCAAGCAAGCAAGCAAGCCCAACATGCTAGTAGACTGACCAATCTGGCAACAAGTGGATCACAGAGCCGGCCTTAAGTACTGCTGGGGATGATTAGGGAATGAGCTTCACCTGGTGCAGCCTGCAAAATAAGCCACGCCCACAACTCACAGACACAGAGCAGGAGGGAGAAACATGAGGGATCACAAACAGGGAAACAAACAACGCACACAAACAGGGAGAGGGAGGGGCTGCCATGATGGCATCATGACACTTTTGATCTGTGTAGGGAGCCAACTCTTTCTTTTCCAAATGATAAAAAATCAATTAGCAGACTCTTAATACTTGATGCAGATATCCATTACAGTAAAGATCAAGTATGCATTGTTTTTCTGTCAAAGTTATTGTGATGTTACATGATAATTAAATTGTAAATGAAAATAGTTTAAAAACTGTGCACCGCAAATAATGTGCCTCTGACAAAAAAATGTTGCTTTAATGTTCATGTAAATGTGATGGATTATACACCATTAATAAGTTTCAAGAGATACTGAAATGTATGGAAGTTAAAGGGATATTTCACCGCTGGAAAGCTGAATATATCTTTAAATTGGGTCACTTATGTAGTATAAATGTGAAAAAAAAATTTAAATTGGTGCCTTCTAGGCCGAGAAAAGCCAGGAAATGTGTTTTTGGCTCATGTGGATGAAAGACACCAAATCCCAGAATGCACTTGCTTCGCTGCTCTGAGTCCACTCCTAAGCCACGCCTACCGTTTACAGACAGACAGACAGTGAGACGGTCAACTCAATTCAACTGTGTTTTATTGTCATTTCAACCATATACACGAAACAACGTTTCACCGTGGCTCAAGTGGTGTTACACATTCAAAATATATAAAAACGACATTATATAAAAACAACATATGAAACACATTATATGCTCCGTAAAGTTCAGCTAACACATACTAGCATTAGCACTTGGTAGGCTGTAAACGCAGAGTATAAACACAGCCGTAAATTTGCATGGAATGTAGAATGGTCTAATTCTACATGGTCTCATCTAACAGTCACAAACTCCACCAGCGGTTAGCAGTTAGTTGCGGCATTGAGCAACACTGCAGGCTGATGTGCTGGTCTCCGTAGCAGGCACCAAATTATTGTTACGTCTTTTCAAATTTTAAAATGTCTTAACACAAATCCAACATATTATAAATCAGCCTATTTGGGGGGAAAACATTAATGATACGTTTATTGGCCTATAGGTATAGTCGCATCCAGATACAGTCAATCCTAAGGATTCAGTGTGCCACATGTATGCTTAACATAAAAACATGATTTATAAAATCATGCCAACAATTATTATTTTAATAGCTTAGTATTATGCACTAAAAAGGCATGTATAAAGCCTTTAGGCTGCCCTACTGGTTATTGTAGGCCCAGTTTAATATGCGACTTAATTTTATATAATATATGTAGTAGGGGGTTCCTGCACCGTCTCTCTTTAAGGGGTCCTTGGCTTAAAAAACGTTGTAGACCCCTGGTCTAGATGATTAGATGGAAACTTTCGCTGAAAAGTTATATTCTGTTGTTTAGACAGCCTTGTAATGACTATATCAACATGCAAATAGCACTCACTTCAAGTTGAAACAATGGTAATGCTGTATGTAACCATCCATCCATTGGCTTTACCCGCTTATCCTTTAGAGGGTTGCGGGGATACACCAAGTTGTTCACAGGGCTGACAGACAACACTACAGACAACCATTCACGCTCACATATGGGCACTTTAGAGTCACCAGTTAACCTAACCTGCATATGTTTGGACTGTGGGAGGAAGCCGGAGGACTTGGAGAGAACATGCAAACCTCCACTCCGGCAGGTCAAGGGCGGGGCTAGAAGCCCCGGAATATGATTGCATCTTTTAAAAAATGGTTAATTTTCAACCAAATTTTGATTGATTTTAACCAAGACATCTAGGTTAGCCTGGTTGACACCAGTCATGTTGAATGTAAACAAAAAGCTGCTTGCCGTCGCTGCACTATCGTCATCGTGTAAAGCCCGCCTCAACGGTTGTGATTGGTGCCTCGATTTGGAAAAATTGGAAATGGGCTTGAATGGGTTCTTGGCCAGACGGACTTGCAGAGCAAATCTGAAATTTGCCGGAATTTCGTCAGGGTTTTTCCAGACTACATCTAGGTGTCTCTTAACCTGCAAAACATCAGATCAGCGATGTGAGAGTTTGCCTGTTGTTTATTTTTGGCAACCAGCTCAGATTTAATGATCACCTTGAGCGTGCTTTAAGTAAAGGGTCGACACTATATATTCACACAGATCACATGAACACAGACATAAATGTCCATTGTCCCGGCGTATTCCTTATAGGTGGGACTCTGTGTCGGTGACAAACGACCCCAGGGCGTTGTGTGCTCTCAAAAGGTATTATTGTGCAATGAGAGAGCTCACCTTCTAGAAACCGTAAACCCTGACATCTAATCACCAACAAGGACAAAGAGAAGTGATTGGGACTCATGTAATCTGCTGCTGCAGACGTTTTCTGTACATGTCGGTGTGGTGGTCGAACTGTCCCCTGAGGATTTCACTGTCAGTCATGTGCTCAGCTACAGTGAAAAAAGCAGGTCAAGACAAATGGGAGGGTTTCCTCACCATACAGTGTGAGGTGGGTGACAACCGACCAAACTACTAAAGCCACAAAAAGTCATGAAAGAATTTATTTTAAATGGCTAAAGAGCACCTGAGTTCTTTTTAGGTTTTACTATAAATCCCATTGTCTTATAACATTTCTCCAGTATTATCCAGGCATCTACTTCAAACTTGGAGCTTATACTTTATTCTTGTCAAATGTAATTGTTGTATACATGTGGGGGGCAACCTATTCATGTCAGTGAAATCTTTTATATAGTCTAGATAGATTTATACACTGTAAATTTCTAATATTTAAATGGTTGTGTTTAAATACTATGGTGTCTTGGTAAAAATATGTATTTGTATATATATATATATATATATATATATACAGTGTGTTCCAAATTATTATGCAAATTATATTTTACACTGATTTTCCTAAATAGTCGATGCAAATGACAGTCAGTATAATTTTCAAGTCACCAACCGTTAGGGTATCAATCGAATTTCATTGAACAAACCACCCAATGAAAACAGTATTTTTTAAAAAAAAAATAAAAAACTCAAAATGCACTGTTCTAAATTATTATGCACAACAGAGTTTCAAAGCATTTTATAGGTTGTAAAGAACAGAAAATGGTCATTTGATGAATTCACAGCATTAGGAGGTCATATTTACTGAAATCAAAAGCTATTTCAATCAAACACATCTTAACAGGGCAGGTTACATCTTAACATAGTTATAACATAATAACATAATTATTCTTTGATATCACCTTCACAATTTTTGCATTCATTAAACTTGTGAGTTTATGGAGAGTTTCTGCTTGAATTTCTTTGCAGGATGTCAGAATAGCCTCCCAGAGCTGCTGTTTTGATGTAAACTGCCTCCCACCCTCATAGATCTTTTGCTTGAGGATGCTCCAAAGGTTCTCAATAGGGTTGAGGTCAGGGGAGGATGGGGGCCACACCATGAGTATCTCTCCTTTTATGCCCATAGCAGCCTATGACACAGAGGTATTTTTTGCAGCATGAGATGGTGCATTGTCATGCATGAAGATGATTTTGCTACGGAAGGCACGGTTCTTCTTTTTGTACCATGGAAGAAAGTGGTCAGTCAGAAACTCTACATGCTTTGCCGAGGTCATTTTCACACCTTCAGGGACCCTAAAGGGGCCTACCAGCTCTCTCCCCATGATTCCGGCCCAAAGCATGACTCCGCCACCTCCTTGCTGACGTCGCAGCCTATTGGGACATGGTGGCCATCCACCAACCATCCACTACTCCATCCATCTGGACCATCCAGGGTTGCACCGCACTCATCAGTAAACAAGACTGTTTGAAAATGATTCTTCATGTATTTCTGGGCCAACTGCAACCGTTTTTGCTTGTGAGCATTGGTTAGGGGTGGCCGAATAGTAGGTTTATGCACAACTGCAAGCCTCTGGAGGATCCATCCATCCATCCATCCATCCATCTTCTTCCGCTTATCCGGTAACGGGTCGCGGGGGTAGCAGCTCCAGCAGGGGACCCCAAACTTCCCTTTCCCGAGCCACATTAACCAGCTCCGACTGGGGGATCCCGAGGCGTTCCCAGGCCAGGTTGGAGATATAATCCCTCCACCTAGTCCTGGGTCTTCCCCGAGGCCTCCTCCCAGCTGGACGTGCCTGGAAAACCTCCCTAGGGAGGCGCCCAGGTGGCATCCTTACCAGATGCCCGAACCACCTCAACTGGCTCCTTTCGACGCGAAGGAGCAGCGGCTCTACTCCGAGCTCCTCACGGATGACTGAGCTTCTCACCCTATCTCTAAGGGAGACGCCAGCCACCCTCCTGAGGAAACCCATTTCGGCCACTTGTACCCTGGATCTCGTTCTTTCGGTCATGACCCAGCCTTCATGACTATAGGTGAGGGTAGGAACGAAAACTGACCGGTAGATTGAGAGCTTTGCCTTCTGGCTCAGCTCTCTTTTCGTCACAACGGTGCGATAAATTGAGTGTAATACCGCACCCGCTGCGCCGATTCTCCGACCAATCTCCCGCTCCATTGTTCCCTCACTCGCGAACAAGACTCCAAGGTACTTGAACTCCTTCACTTGGGGTAAAGACTCATTCCCTACCTGGAGAAGGCACTCCATCGGTTTCCTGCTGAGAACCATGGCCTCAGATTTAGAGGTGCTGATCCTCATCCCAGCCGCTTCACACTCGGCTGCGAACCGATCCAGTGAGTGCTGAAGGTCACAGGCCGACGATGCCATCAGGACCACATCATCTGCAAAAAGCAGCGATGAGATCCCCAGCTCACCAAACTGCAACCCCTCTCCACCCCGACTACGCCTCGATATCCTGTCCATAAATACTACAAACAGGATTGGTGACAAAGCGCAGCCCTGGCGGAGGCCAACTCTCACCTGAAACGAGTCCGACTTACTGCCGAGAACCCGGACACAGCTCTCGCTTTGGTCGTACAGAGATTGGATGGCCCTGAGAAGGGACCCCCTCACCCCGTACTCCCGCAGCACCTCCCACAGTGTCTCCCGGGGGACCCGGTCATACGCCTTCTCCAGATCCACAAAGCACATGTAGACCGGTTGGGCATACTCCCAGGCTCCCTCCAGGATCCTTGCGAGAGTAAAGATCTGGTCCGTTGTTCCACGACCAGGACGGAATCCGCATTGTTCCTCTTCAACCTGAGGTTCGACTATCGACCGAACCCTCCTTTCCAGCACCTTGGAGTAGACTTTACCGGGGAGGCTGAGAAGTGTGATACCCCTGTAATTGGCACACACCCTCTGGTCCCCCTTTTTGAAAAGGGGAACCACCACCCCGGTCTGCCACTCCTTAGGCACCGTCCCCGACTTCCACGCAATGTTGAAGAGGCGTGTCAACCAAGACAACCCCTCCACACCCAGAGCTTTAAGCATTTCTGGACGGATCTCATCAATCCCTGGGGCTTTGCCACTGTGGAGTTGTTTAACTACCTCAGCAACTTCCACCAGGGAAATTGACGACAATCCCCCATCATCCTCCAGCTCTGCCTCTACCATAGAGGGCGTATTAGTCGGATTTAGGAGTTCCTCAAAGTGCTCCTTCCACCGCCCTATTACCTCCTCAGTTGAGGTCAGCAGCGTCCCATCCTTACTGTACACAGCTTGGATGGTTCCCCGCTTCCCCCTCCTGAGGTGGCGAACGGTTTTCCAGAAGCACCTTGGTGCCGACCGAAAGTCCTTCTCCATGTCTTCTCCGATCTTTTCCCACACCCGCTGCTTTGCCTCTTTCACGGCAGAGGCTGCAGCCCTTCGGGCCCTTCGGTACCTTGCAACTGCCTCCGGAGTCCCCTGGGATAACATATCCCAGAAAGACTCCTTCTTCAGTCGGACGGCTTCCCTGACCACCGGTGTCCACCACGGTGTTCGTGGGTTGCCGCCCCTTGAGGCACCTAAGACCCTAAGACCACAGCTCCCCGCCGCAGCTTCAGCAATGGAAACTTTGAACATTGTCCACTCGGGTTCAATGCCCCCAGCCTCCACAGGGATGCACGAAAAGCTCCGCCGGAGGTGTGAGTTGAAAGTCTGTCGGACAGGGGCCTCCTCCAGACGTTCCCAGTTCACCCGCACTACCCGTTTGGGTTTACCAGGTCTGTCCAGAGTCTTCTCCCACCCTCTGACCCAACTCACCACCAGATGGTGATCAGTTGACAGCTCTGCCCCTCTCTTCACCCGAGTGTCCAAAACATACGGCCTCAGATCAGATGAAACGATTATAAAATCGATCATTGACCTTTGGCCTAGGGTGCTCTGGTACCAAGTACACTTATGAGCATCCCTATGTTCGAACATGGTGTTCGTTATAGACAATCCATGACTAGCACAGAAGTCCAACAACAAACAACCACTCTGGTTTAGATCAGGGAGGCCGTTCCTCCCAATCACGCCTCTCCATGTGTCTCCATCATTGCCCACGTGCGCGTTGAAGTCCCCCAGCAGAACTATGGAGTCCCCTACTGGAGCCCCATACAGGACTCCATTCAGGGTCTCCAAGAAGGCCGAATACTCCGAGCTCTTGTTTGGTGCATACGCACAAACAACAGTCAGAGTTTTCCCCCCCCACAACCCGCAGGCGTAGGGAGGCGACCCTCTCGTCCACCGGGGTAAACTCCAACGTAGCGGCGCTCAGCCGGGGACTTGTGAGTATCCCCACACCCGCCCGGCGCCTCACACCCTGGGCAACTCCGGAGAAGAAAAGAGTCCAACCCCTATCCAGGAGTATGGTTCCAGAACCGAGACTGTGCGTAGAGGTAAGCCCCACCAGATCCAACTGGTAGCGCTCCACCTCCCGCACAAGTTCCGGTTCCTTCCCCCACAGAGAGGTGACGTTCCACGTCCCCAGAGCCAGCGTCTGCCGCCCGGGTCTGGTCCGTCGAGGCCCCTGACCTTCACTGCCACCCATGTGGCAGCGCACCCGACCCCAGCGGTTCCTCCCACAGGTGGTGGGCCCATGGGTTGGAGAGAGAGGTGCCACGTAGCTTTTTCGGGCTGTGCCCGGCCGGGCTCCGTGGCAAACCCGGCCACCAGGCGCTCGCTGACGGGCCCTCCATCTGGGCCTGGCTCCAGACGGGGGCCCCGGGCTTCCTCCGGGCAGGGTCACATCATCTCTACCTCGTTTTTTCATGGGGTTTTTGAACCATTCTTTGTCTGGCCCCTCACCTGAGACCACTTTGCCTTGGGAGACCCTACCAGGAGCACAAAGCTCCAGACAACACAGCCCTCAGGTTCATAGGGACACACAAACCTCTCCACCACGATAAGGTGATGGTTTTGCGGGACCAGCAGCTTAAAATACCCGTTTGCTGCTTTGTAATGGCATTTTAGCAGCTGCTCTCGTAATCTGATGAATTTGTCTGGCAGAAACTTCCTCAATATGCCTTTATCTGCACAAGCCCGTGTGTGCTCTGAATCAGCCACAAATCTCTTCATGTAACTTGCCCTGTTAAGATGTGTTGATTGAAATAGCTTTTGATTACAGTAAATATGACCTCCTAATGCTGCAAATTCAGCAAATGACCATTTTCAGTTCTTTACAACCTATAAAATTCTTTGAAACTCTGTTGTGCATAACAGGAACAGTGCATTTTGAGTTTTGTATTTTTGAAAAAAATACTGTTTTCATTGGGTGGTTTCTTCAATGAAATTTGACTTACACCCTAACTGTTGGTGACTTGAAAATTATACTGACTGTCATTTGCATCGACTATTTAGGAAAATCAGTGTAAAATATAATTTGCATAATAATTTGGAACACACTGTATATATATATGTATAGATTTCTTATTTTAGATTAATATGCTCTTTGACACAACAGTAACGGCTCTTCAACAATAAATCAAGATGGATGATGGATTACTTTACTCAGATCTCTGCAATAAAATTTTAATACTGTAGTGAAATCAATGGAAACCAACAGCTGCCTTAAAGCAACACCAAAGCACTCTTCCTCTTCGGTCCCCCTACAGGTTGGAAGCGGAATTGTCCATTACCGCTGTCATTCGAACTACAGATCCGCTACCCGATCTGGCAAACTTACATAGTGCGGTTATAGCAAGTAGAGGGCCGCAAAGCGAATGCAGAAGGTGCCATTCACCCTGTTACGAGTTGATGAACCACTGAAACGATTTTGGAAACATTATTTTAAGGTACAAAAAAATCTTTGGTGTTGTTTTAAAGGTGGGTAAAGAGAGTGGCAGACATAGAAACATGTTGAATTGCCAGCAGTAAAGCAGAGCATGCATGGTTTGCAGTAAACAGGCCTAAACATGCAAACACACTGATAAAAACGTTGAAAGAACCACCTGCCCACAGCATGTTTCCTGATGATGTTTTTTGTTCTTCTAGTTTGGAGAAACAGACAGAAAAGCTGAGCACTGTACTGCTGTGGACGGAGACAGCAGCAAAACATATTTTAGTCACCTCAATAAAAAAAAATTGAAATAAAAAAAAATTAAAATAAAAAAAAAAAAAAAAAATATATATATATATATATATATATATAGATAAATATTAGTTAAAGTGTACGCCATATTTACAATATTTTCTTTTTCCCATAAAACTTCCATATTCCTACCAATAAGTGCAACTGTGCTGCATGCTGTATGATGCTGCAGATCAGCTGTTTTGGTCAGACTTTCAGCGGTTTATGAAAGAGACAACAAATATAAGAAAATAAAAATGAGTGTGATTATGACAGCAAAGAAGAACCACTGTTCACTGTGGAGACAAGAGAAAACCTCTATGAGCCTCTATGAGTATACAGAAGAAGAACTTTTGCTGAGGGAGACTGAAAGAGAGAGAGGGGAAACTTCTGTGAAAAGGAAAGGGCTGTCTGAGGGCAAGGTAAAATGGTGAAAATATTCAAAATATAGCGTATACTTAAAGAGATATTGTTTTTTTGGTGGCTAAAATGCGTTTGGTATTGGCCTCGTCCACAGCAGCGTTCTGTTTACTGCTTATACTGATACACTGTTTACTGGCTATATTAGCCCATATGCACAACCCCTCCCTCCCTCCTTCCCCCAGCATGGACTGAGGTCTGACTTAATACTTGAACAATGGCTGTAACCCTATTACTTCAAACCTCTAATATTGACTGTTGATTTGTGTCTATCCTACTGTCTACTTTATTCCCTTATAATGCCCATATTTAATGCATAATGCTTATAATGCCCATATTTAATGCATAATGCTTATAATGCCCATATTTAATGCATAATGCTTATAATGCCCATATTTAATGCATAATGCTTATAATGCCCATATTTAATGCTGTCTTTTTTTTTTACTTTATCCTTGCACTGCTATAGTTTTTATATTACCATGTTTACATTATTCTCTTATATTGTCCATATTTAATGCTGGTCTCTAGACTTTATCCTTGCACTATTGGACCTATTTGCACTACCACCATGACACACACTCTCATAGAGCACCTTACCATGCAGACTGAATCACAGGGTCAGTCCCTGTCCTGTCACTGCAAGCATCTCATGCTTATACATCCCTTAGTACATTCATGTGGATTTTTTATTTGATTTATTTAGTATTTTTTATTTTATTGTCCATATTATTCATGTGGATTTGCTTTTTTATCATCCTGTTTGTGATGTATGTGTATGTTGTGTGTGATGTCTTAAGCTACTGGGACCTTGAATTTCCCCCTGGGGATCAATAAAGTATCAATCTATCTATCTATCTATTTATATATCTATCTAGCAGTACATTGCTTAGCATCCTTGCCTGCTTCTCCAAACTGGGGGCGTGCCGACCGCCATCTACTCTAAGTAATACACTGATTGTGGATAAGACGCTCATACAACCCCACTTCAAAAGATCCGAACTATCCCTTTAATACAAACCACTTTATGGACAGTGTTAACATGACAGTGTTTGCTAAATAAAGCATACATTATTTCCACTTGACTTTATAGATGGTTCTATTTAATATACAGCATCGTATGGTGGCACAATAAGCAGCTGTTTTATTTCTCAGAATGCTTTTTACCAGAAATGTGTTTGAAAGAGAAGTCATGGGGCTTTCCTTGGAAACAGTGACACCCAAGCATGCAGCGCTGCAGGTGTGCATGCACATGCACCTCAGATGACGGTGTCAAACTCTATCAAAGTGTTGAGTGTACACCGAAGGCTGGCACGCAAGTTTATTTATAAATATCATTTGTCTACCTCTCTGTAATTTTTTTGTGTTGTACGTGGTTGCATATGTGTGTATTTACGTGTGTGTGAAAAACCAGGTATGCTCTGCCACCTCTAATTAACTTGGTGGAGATCTGTATGACTCAGTAGCAGTTGACAGCATAATCACCCTGTTGCTCACCTGTTTATACGCGCAAACACACACTCACGCATACATACGCTTACACACCCATACACACGCTTACACACACACACACACACACACACACACACACACACACACACACACACACACACACACACACACACACACACAGTGGTAGGCTGGCGAACCCTTTGTTAACCCCTGGGAGAGTTCCCACTCTGCATCAGAGTGACTCTCTGAGTTTTCTGTGGCAAATAAACACAACTATAAAACTAAGGCATGCCTTAACCCAGCCAGCCGAGGTGTACTCTTGCCACTGTGAGTGTGTGTGTTTGTCTGTCTGTCTGAGGTAAGCTGGTAGCTCAAGTGCAAACAGAGGGCAACATAATGTTTCGAGGTAGCAACCTGCAGCCATAAGGCAAGCAAGAAAATGAACATTTAGTCCTAATGGACTTTGTGGTTGTTGTTGTTGTACAGTTTATATGTTCCTATATCCCTGCAGTAAATTTGTAAATTAATTGTTGCAGGATTAATAAAGTACACCTTCATTTCTCCTTCTTATTCATGTGTGTAACTGGACTTAAAGGCAGGGTTGGTAACTATTTCTACACTTTTTTACATATTGTTTGAAATGGTCTTTACACCCCGGCAGCAAAACATAACTTATGGGCTCTTAAAAGGAGCGAAAAAGATCTGTCATCTGTAGCTGCTGTAATCCTGTTAAAAAACGCCCACCAATCACTGCCTCGCAGCGCGCTTGGAAAGAACCAATGAATTGCCTCCTTGCCCCGCTGGACTTACTCTACCCCTCTCGTGTATGAGCCAGAGCTCAATGCACGTCTTCGCCGCATTGCTAACAGTAGTCATGTTTGTTTTAAACATTCAGTATGATATTAGGTGTTTGCTTAGGTGAATGAGACATGAGGTAAAATAGCGGTTCTTTCTCCGCTCTGCTCTGAGGCAGCGACACAGCAGTGCTCGAGCATGTCTGTGTGTAGGGCAGGGGGGGGGGGTCAGACGAAACCCCGAGGAGATGCTACTTCCAAATCTTGCTAGCTTTTCAACATTACCAACCCTGCCTTTAAAACATGATACTCTATATCTGAGAATGTTGCATGTCTGCTATCACATACATTTTCATAGATAGTTCTGCTTGGCTCTGAAGATACATACATGTACACAAATATATACAAAACCACATGGATACAGTATGTGCACTCAATGCCAGCTGAAAGCCGTCACACAAGTTATATTTAGTCATACTAACTATATCTATATATAATTATACTACAACTGCATCTGTGCACACTGCCTATGTGTAGTACATATTCTACCTTAGGCAAAGATTATATCTTATGTGATATGAAAAATGGTTAGAAATGTTTAAATTGCTTCTATACCTTTACTTAAAAATATGTATGAAAATGAATGTCCTCCCTAAATTTCTCTTTCAGTGTATTCCAGTGTTTATTCCTAAATCTTTCTTCCACTGCTTAGACATGGCAATATCACAGTTCATTTGGAACAAAAAGGTCCCAAGGCTACGCAAGAGAGTCCTGCAAAAATCTAAAAAAGATGGAGGGATGGCTTTACCCAACTTCTTATTTTATTACTGGGCAGCTGACCTGCAGATAGTCATGTACTGGATGCGGGCAGATCCGAAGAAGTCCGCTGCTTGGTGTCTGATGGAGGCCCTCTCAAGTGCACCTGCCACTCTATATGCACTAGTCAACTGCTCCCCTGTTAAATAACTCTAACCATGGGAAAAAAATACACTTGTCACATCCACACTGGGTATTTGGAATCAGTTCTGTAAACATTTAGGATTCAAAACACCATCTCTCTATATGCCACTTAGCAACAACCCCCTGTTCCCTCCCTCTATGGAGCATGGTGCTTTCAGGCTGTGGGGCCAGAGGGGCCTAGGCACAGTAGGAGACTTGTTTGTAGATGGTGTCTTTGCTACATTTGAACAGCTGGTTGAGAAATTTGAGCTTCCCCATACTCATTTTTTCAAGTACTTACAAGTACGACACTTTTATAGAAAGATATAGACAGATTTTCCAATTATCCCCGTAGATATTCCTATTGATAGGATTTTTAAGGTGACCCTCTTAATGAAGGGGCTGGTATCCACACTGTATGGAGTCATACTATCTCTGTGTTCTCCCTCTGATCAATCCCTTCAGTGTGTGCTAGGCATGGGGTAATTCAATGTAAGCTTCTACACCGTGTGTACTGGACAAAGGCTAGACTATCCCGTGTATATCCCAACACTGATCCAATTTGTGACAGATGTCGTCAGCACCGTGGTACTCTGGTTCATATGTTTTGGACATATCCCTCTTTATAGACATACTGGTGTTCTGTATTTTCTTCTGTCTCAGATGGGTTGCAGACACTATTAGAGCCATGCCCTGTCGCAACCTTGTTTGGAATCCTCCCTCACACTGTCAAATTATCCAGGTCTAAATCAGACTTTGTTGCATTTCTTTTTCTCATAGCTAGGAGATTAATCTTGATTCACTGGAAAGCTAAGCGTCCTCCCTCACATTCCTTATGGATAAGAGATGTGCGATTGTTCTTAAAACTTGAAAAAATTTGACACTTGAAGAGAGGTGCTGTGTCAAAATTCGATAAAATCTGGCAGCCTTTTCTTTCTTATGTTGACTCCCTTGACCTGCAGCCTCCAGAGGCTTCATAATCCAGTAACTGCCATGAAAAATGCCATGTAGCCTATAGCCTGGTGATATTGATCCTCGATCTTATCCTTTACACACTTGTTTTTGACCTAAGACTTTGGTTGTTGTTATTGCTGTTTTGTTTGTTTTTGTCCCCTGTATAGTTATAGTTTAGCTTAAAGGTCCCATGGCATGAACATTTCACTTTATGAGGATTTTTAACATTAATATGAGTTCCCCCAGCCTGCCTGTGGTCCCCCAGTGGCTAGAAATGGTGATAGGTGTAAACCTAACCCTGGGTATCCTGCTCTGCCTTTGAGAAAATGAAAGCTCAGATGGGCCGATCTGGAATCTTCTCCTTATGAGGTCATAAGGAGGAAGGTTACCTCCCCTTTCTCTGATTTGCCCACCCAGAGAATTTGGCCCACCCATGAGAGAGAGAGAGAGACATCATGGCTTGAAAACAAGCGAAGCATGGCAGTTGGTCAAGGTCAAACCCCCCCCTCTCCACCTTGCCCCCCCCCCTCTCTCCTCCTCAATAGCATTTAAAGCTACAGACACAGAAATGGCACATACTAAGGAAAGCTCATTGTGGGACTGGCTCTAGTGGCTGTAATTCTGCACCAAGGCTGAATTTCGGGAAAGAGACTTCAGATACAGTATTAGGGGACCACTAAGGTCTATATAAAAGAGACTTCAGATACAGTATTAGGGGACCACTAAGGTCTATATAAAAGAGACTTCAGATACAGTATTAGGGGACCACTAAGGTCTATATAAAAGAGACTTCAGATACAGTATTAGGGGACCACTAAGGTCTATATAAAAGAGACTTCAGATACAGTATTAGGGGACCACTAAGGCCTATATAAAAGAGACTTCAGATACAGTATTAGGGGACCACTAAGGTCTATATAAAAGAGACTTCAGATACAGTATTAGGGGACCACTAAGGCCTATATAAAAGAGACTTCAGATACAGTATTAGGGGACCACTAAGGTCTATATAAAAGAGACTTCAGATACAGTATTAGAGGACCACTAAGGTCTATATAAAAGAGATTTCAGATACAGTATTAGGAGACCACTAAGGTCTATATAAAAGAGACTTCAGATACAGTATTAGGGGACCACTAAGGTCTATATAAAAGAGACTTCAGATACAGTATTAGAGGACCACTAAGGTCTATATAAAAGAGATTTCAGATACAGTATTAGGAGACCACTAAGGTCTATATAAAAGAGACTTCAGATACAGTATTAGGGGACCACTAAGGTCTATATAAAAGAGACTTCAGATACAGTATTAGGGGACCACTAAGGTCTATATAAAAGAGACTTCAGATACAGTATTAGGGGACCACTAAGGTCTATATAAAAGAGACTTCAGATACAGTATTAGGGGACCACTAAGGCCTATATAAAAGAGACTTCAGATACAGTATTAGGGGACCACTAAGGTCTATATAAAAGAGACTTCAGATACAGTATTAGGGGACCACTAAGGTCTATATAAAAGAGACTTCAGATACAGTATTAGGGGACCACTAAGGCCTATATAAAAGAGACTTCAGATACAGTATTAGGGGACCACTAAGGTCTATATAAAAGAGACTTCAGATACAGTATTAGGGGACCACTAAGGTCTATATAAAAGCATCCAAAAAGCAGTATGTCATGGGACCTTTAACTTCCTTTATTGATTAGCACAGCCTAAGCTGGGTGGGTGGGAGGGGAGGATGTGGGTGTGGTTTGTAATTGTCTTTCTTTATTGATGTCCTTTTTTTTTTAGAATGTATTATAAATCTAAATAGCATATATGTATACTATTACAAATGTATTATAATTACAGATTACTTTCTTGCATGGATTATGTAACTGTAAAAGTCTACATAAACGATGGGGGGAAAAAATATGTATGCATTCCATCCATCTTCTTCCGCTTATCCGGTGTTGGGTCGCGGGGGTAGCAGCTCCAGCAGGGGACCCCAAACTTCCCTTTCCCGAGCCACATTAACCAGCTCCGACTGGGGGATCCCGAGGCGTTCCCAGGCAAGGTTGGAGATATAATCCCTCCACCTAGTCCTGGGACTTCCCCGAGGCCTCCTCCCAGCTGGACGTGCCTGGAACACCTCCCTAGGGAGGCGCCCAGGGGGCATCCTTACCAGATGCCCAAACCACCTCAACTGGCTCCTTTCGACGCGAAGGAGCAGCGGCTCTACTCCGAGCTCCTCACGGATGACTGAGCTTCTTACCCTATCTCTATATCTAATATGTATGCAGGTATTTACAATATATATGTCTTATATTAATGTATTTCTTTTTTTTTCTTTCCATTTCTCCTGATATACAGTATATTTGAGCTTTTTTAATCTAAGTTACTGTGACTGCTATATGAACAAGAAAGCAAGAAGAAGAAGAAGCAGGAACTGTGGAAAAGAAAGTAGACTTTGACCCAGGTCGCTCAGGTTTAAATGCGGCTAGTACAAAGTAAAAGTACCTGAATATGTCAAACAAATCTTGGGGAAGTTCAAAAGGTCTTTTAGTTCCTGTTGCTCTGGCAGTCTGTTGTTTGACAAGCGGGAATAACACACAGCAACACTGACATAACAACAGACAGGTGTATCAGCCTAATATATTCCAAACGCGGTTCATGACCTCCACTGGCATGTCGCAACAATCACAGCCTCATCACACTTTACCCTGCATCCTTTACCCTGACCTTTTGAAAAATAACAAGTTATCATTTGCCAGGAAGCACCATCAGCTCTGCCAAGCTCGGGTGAAAGTTGTGAATTTAAAGAGATGCAGGTGGTAGCACAAAAGATCTGAACGGCTGAGTGTAGAGATGTGGAGGAGTGGAAAGATTGCCATTCTTATTAGTAAAACAAATCTTCCACTAATCCCATCAGAAGGAGAAGAAGAAGAAAAGGCTGTAATCTGTTGATAAGTGATCAGGCCTTGTTTACCACAGTGTTTATTAGTGTATGAAGTAGCAACCAAAAAATTAAAAAGACGATGAACAAACACAGAGGCAACTTCTAAAGAAAAAAGGGAGGAGCCATTTCCAGTAAACAATTTCACTTTTCAGTTTGGTTGAGAGAGAAGTCAGAAGTTTCTTAGACCTCTAGGTTTCATTTCTAACTAAGTTTGAATTCCAATAATAACCAATAATAATAACTCATATCGCCGTAGGGCTTGGAGGACATGTAAGTTATTACAGAGTTCAACTTTGATATGCAAATTCAAACTGTCTTGACAGTGCTGACATTTGAGAGAACAAAGATAACCAGAACATCCAAAACGCAAGGAGCCATCATGTCAGTAAGTTGTGTTGCATAACCTAAAAGCAATACCAGTCAATACTGTCACTTTGCTACTTTTTTGGCACGATTGGGTGCTCGTGCACTTAAACAACCTAACAATGTCAACAACAAAACAATCCTTGTGTGTGAGTGTGTTTTCGGGTTTCTTGGTCCTTTAAGTGGAGCCATTCGAACTTGATAAAATCCACATTTTCGGTGTAAAATGAAACGAAAGTAATTGTGTTTTTTTTTTCTGCTGAACCAACACTTATCATGTTGACCCTGTGCAAGTAAACAGTATGAAAACATGACTCAAATAGAAATACATGACTCAAATAAGCTCAACACAAACTCCTGCTGATAATGTGTAACCTGCTTTTCACAGGTGTGCTGTACAAACATCACAGTGGTTTAATCCTCCCACACGCTGTGACTGGGAGACGGAGCGAGAGATTTCTAAAGATAAATGAACGGTCAATCTACGGCGCAGGCGTTTATCAAATGCAATCAGATGGAAACGATGTGTAATAGACTCTAATGAATCAAACTAAATCAAATTACTGCAGGGCTCACTGAGATCGGCCCTCGCAACAATGAAACCTGTTTGTTTGAGTGCAATGTGGGAGGTTACCTGATAACTGCGGGGCTGCTGCCTTGGAAACAAAATAATTTAAAGTGGGTGTTGTGCAATGCCATGACTCTGCATCTATGATGACAAACTGAGGGATCACCTATGCCAAAATCATCAAATGGTTTTACGAGTGAAAATGGAGCTAGGATGGGGAGAGAACCTGTTTATGCACACAAAAACTCTGCATCTTGTACAAATACACCTGGAACACGCCCGGCATACATGGCAACTGGGACCAACAACAACTTAAAAACATGAAACACAACCACAAAAAAGAGGTGTTTGCAAGCTGCTGGGAGTCACTACACCCTGGTCAAGTCTGTCGACAATAACTGAACAGCAAAACATTAACCCACAATGTTAGTCTGTTTGATGTTCCTGGCTCCCGGCTCCCGCCCCCCCCACCCCTTCTTCTTTTTTTAATCTTTTCTTCAATAGAGGGGAGTCTGAAAGGCAGAGTAGAGATGTTTAAGAACACGGTTTGCGGCGGTAAAAACCCACGGATAACAATAGCCGTTTTACACTGAGCAGGAATTCAAAGAACTTGAGGAGAGAAACACAGAGACAATACTTGGCTGTGAAAGAGTGACGATCGCTCTAACATGCTAAATCTCTGCCTTTGTGCCCCGAAGCTTTGATCCCAAACTTCCAGCGAGCCTCTTGTTGAGTCTGTTTGCTCTTATTCGGATATATTAAGACTTGCAATTATGTGCAGACTTCAGAAACAGCCTGTGGTATTTGCTCAAAGATTAGTTTACTTAAAAGCCCCCAAAAAGGTTTCGAAATCAGAGGGAAAAAAAAAACGTCCTTTGACAGAGATGAGAGGTAATCTGTGCACATTTCTAGGCTCTCCTAGTGTGTGTACATATGGGTGTTTTTGTGTGTTTCTTTTGCTGTTAGATAAATATGTATTGAAAGTGTTGGGCTTAAAAGAACAAGCATCAGGAGCATAAACTTCTTTCATACTCTGAGTTCAAAACACTGTTTACTGAGACACGCAGAGGTTAGAGCCAAACAACCTCTTAGGACCTGACACAGACCTGTCAAGCTTTTGTGTGTGTGTGTGTGTGTGTGTGTGTGTGTGTGTGTGTGTGTGTGTGTGCCGACGGCCAGTCGGGCCAACGAACATCACTGACCTTTGACCTTTACCCTTGTCCCATGACTGACCCTGCCAGATGATTGACTGCAGCCTGGGAGGGACCTGAGGCGCCCGTGAGCTTCAACAATGTCAACAGATGACCTCAAAGATATCAGCAGACTGATCTCACTAAGTGGCGTATGTATGAAACGCCAATTCGTATGCCATTTTTGTATGTTATTAAGACACATAATCGTTTTTTAGTGTGTTTATCAACGCCGTTTGGCCTCCATTGACCTACATTACATGTGAATTATCACCGTAACGAGTAGTATGAAAGGACGGAGGTTGGTTGGGGTGGCGGATGGGTAAACATACAGACAGACACAGACTGTCACCCAGGAGAGCTGGGATCGCGTCCTGTGTGTTGCATTTATCAACTGTTTTTTTTTTTTTTTTTTTTTTTTTTAATAAAGCCTTCCCCAATGTTCTTTTCCTAAACCCAACCGTTGATTGTTTTCCTAAGCGTGTGACGTTGGTCACCGTCGTGTTTTTGTCATTTTTTAGTGTTACTAAAGCCTTTCCCAATGTTCTTTCCCTAAACCCATCCTTTTTTTTTTACACGCGTATGTATGTATGTATGTATGTTTACATCCGCTGTATACAGCATAGACCTACACGTGGATAGCTCAAAAATGCGTACAGATAACACGCCATTTGGCTTTAGGAAAGTGGCGTATGTATGTTTACGCAAAGTCATGATGCCATGTTGATATCAGAGTGTTCACACCAAGTTCGAAGGATGGGGATGATGTTGATGCAATAGGAATTAGGTTGATGTTGGGTGATATTGCTCAATGACTTATGTCCAAAGGAAGTAGGGTACCATTTATGTAGAGTGGTAAAAGTATGTAGGACAGGGTAATGGATGGGCTTGTAACCTGCCTGCGAGTTTGATGGCAGTAACTCTTAAATCATGACCACGATCCACTATGTTTTGGTAGGTTGTGACACACAAACACGCACGCACGCACGCACGCACGCACGCACGCACGCACGCACGCACACACACACACACACAAATTCTTAAAGTTAGACAAGAATGAGGCATCTGCATGGTATGAAATGATGAAAACAAAGACAGGTGATGGGTGTGTGTTGTGCAGTGATGTGTTAAAGGTAATTCCAAACTATGTGTCTGTGTGGATTTGAGCAGCTGAATGAGCAACATAAGTGTGAATGTTTGAGTGTGATGGTTTGCATTTGGACAGACAAATACACACATACCACAGCCATGCTCACCTGTGCCATTAAACCCCCCTCCCTCCTCCCATCAGAGGCTCTTTGGAAAGAATGTGAGGCAATGAGTGAAGAAGGTTTCTGTCTCTCAGGATCTGGCAGACTGTGTAAATACAGCAGGCAGGTTGGAGGGTTCAGCTCTCCTAAATAAAAGGCTGCTGCTCTAGATCTGGAGTGCATGGAAGTATTCATCATGTACTATTACTTTACATCTACTCTGTATTTTACATATAGCCTAATTCAAAAACAGAATCCCAAGCACACAGAGACATGTATGTACAGAAGAGAGGTTTTGCAAACAGATGAAACAGATCTAAAATGTGCCTCAACATGGGGTGACATTTCATTTTCTATGAAAGAAAACGGTTACACTTTACTTGAAGGTATCTACATAAGAGTGACATGACACTGTCATGAACGTGTCATAAACATTATAAACAAGTCATAAACGTTTATGACATAACGTTTATTTTAGTAAGTGTCATTCGGTTTTTGTCATGACAAGTTATGGTTATGGTTATGGTTATGGTTATGGTTATGGTTAGAGTTAGAGTTAGGGTTAGGGTTAGGATTAGGGTTCATGTGTCATGACTGTGTCATAACAGTGTCATGTGTTCATGACAGTATCATGTCACTCTTATGTAGATACCTTCAAGTACAGTGTTACCAAGCAAACACACTGAATAAAAATTTTCTTAGGAACAAACAACTACACGACACAACCCTACAAGCAGTTAAACAACCAAAAATTAAATATCAGCACCAGATGTTTAGCATTTGGCTATACAAATATTAGGATTTTAGCATGCTATGTTAGCACTAATCTCAAAGATAATGTGAATTAGTTAAAACAGTATTGATGTATTTTTTTGCCACTTAAGGGCATAGAAACACACACTGTAAATGCAACATCTGACATATTATCACCCTATAAAGCCCACCAACTCCTGAGGGAGATATCTGGCTCTCTAGCTGCAAAATGCTCCAGTTGCTAACTCTGCTGTTTGTTGCTGGGCAGGTAACATAACTTAGCAGGTAGTTCAAGCTGCAACTGATGAGAGCGGTGAAAGTGAACCAAAAACTGTAAAGTTGCGAGTCAGAAAACCAAAACAATGAGCTGAAAGATGCTCGAACACTCCATAGAGCTGAGGGGAACTGCAGAGACGGTGACAATTCTTTATACATTACATGTGTATGGTGTCATTTGGCCCCTTTATTTATATGTGATACCATTGATTAGTGCGGCTTTAATTAGTTACATTTAATTTTTTCCTCATCATAAACTTAAAAAACGTAGCTTAACTTAAGCTAAACTTAAGCAATTGAGAAATTGAATCCATTGGGGACCGTGAATAATTGTAGCTCATTTCCTGGCAAGTATCCTTTCCCCGTAGTGTTTTTCCTAAACCCAATCTCCGCCATCCCGTTATTGTCGCGCGTCCCCAGCAGCCGTCTCCCGCCGTGTGAGGCGTCTTTTCCCCTTAGTTGCGGCCGCCTCCCAACATATGAGGCGTCCTTTCCCCGTTGTGTATTTCATGCTGGCCACAACGAAAAAAACGAGAAAACCCCCCCCCCCCCGAACACGTATCAATAGATTAAAAATAACGTGCAATTTACACGAACTGCCGTGAGACCGGGTTGAGTATACTTATATATACTTATATACTTACATTATAAAAATTATTAAGCAAATGTAACATTGAACTAGGCTTGGCAAAATCAAATTTCTTAGAGGGCTTTTAGTTTAGCAAACAATTCAAATTCAGAAATCCACAATGCAAATATATAAAAGAAAAACCTCAACATTTTAACCTGCTGTCACTCCACAATTAATTATAATAGTGGGACTTACACTAGACAATGAGTACATCTAGATTATTGATTTTGTTTACTTATGCTGTTAAAGGTTTGTTTATATAAGGGGTCGCTTGTATACAGAATTGTTAAACCGGCCAACATATTGAATTATGATCAAATGAGAAACATACTCTAATTTTCTATTAATAACTAAAAACTCTTAAATAGAACTTAAATAACTTTTCACTGGAAAGATGATGATATCTCTCAGACATTTTTGGGTTACAGAGCAGTTACTATTCAGCTCAGCGTTGACAGCAGTCACTGTCCAAACTTTACCAGCAATCATAGTCAGGTTTAAAGGTCCCAGTGAGGCCAATCATCCGTCATAATTACCATGACAGTAACATTGCTCTTCTAATTGCTCTAGGACTGGCTGCTGACCTCTGACCTGAAGATGACCCGTGATGACCCCTGATGATGTGCTTGTTTGCTCTGTAAGGCCCACGTCATTCTGTTGAAAGAGTAAGAAAGGGTAGGAAGTCAGAAGAAAAAGACTGATAGAGAATGTTAAGATGAGGAAAAACAAAGAATACTTTGTGACTCTTATGTCTTTAAATAGAGTACGCTTTAACTTTGTAAAAAAACACAACTGAACATTTTAACCCCTCTTAACATCTGCTGTGTAGCTGTCGACATGGGAACTGACAAAACGTGTCAGATGAACATCTGTTATAGATAAATAGCTAGCCTAGAAAATGTCAAGACCCTGCATGTATTTATTGTTGTTTTTAGTATTTTTTTTACTCGTATTTATAGCTCACCAGATGAGGGTTTTTACGTCTCTCGTGGACAGTAAAGTGCTCAAATGATGGTCCTCAGGAGTTCTATACAGTGTTTTATAGGAACACCAGGGTCCAGAAAAAGCCAATATGTGCCACAAATGTTGATTTACAGAACATATAACTGTCTACCTTTGAGCCAGCACTAGGTTTCTAGGATCTGAAATATAAAGTGACACATCTTGGCACTATCTCAACTCTCTCTATCTCTCATCTCTCTGTTAACTCTGATCAGAGTGTAATGACAACCTTACAGTCCAGTAAGCGTGTCTTCCAGTGTTTGGTGTTGACATAACCTGAAGAGGGTTTGAACTGCAGGGAGATAAGGGTCTGAGGTCTGACCTCAGGTAAGTCGTATCTAACTCCAGATACATTGGTGGAGAAGAGGTCACTGAACAAACTGTTATCTATCATGGATAACCCCGACCACCCTCTCCACCCCACACTGGTCCAACAGAGGAGCACCTTCTCTAAGAGGCTCTGACAGCTTCGATGTCGCACGGACCGCTACAAGAAATCATTCCTACCACAGGCAATTACACTTTTTAACACTTCATCACTGAGTGTTAGATAAGACTCTTAAACCACACAACTGCACTAAGTGCACCTTACACAATAGGTTTATCTACAGCTTTATCAATACTAGTTAAACAGTTGTACATTTTTATTCCCAACTTGTATATAATTTAAATTATTTGTTCAATATCAATATTCTATCCTATTATTATTTCATGTATATTGTATTCTATTATTTCATGTATATTCTGTATGTGTGCTGTGTGTCTGATATTTTGCTGCTGCAACACTGGAATTTCCCATTTTTTTGGGATCAATAAACATATATCTATCTATCTATCTATCTATCTATCTATCTATCTATCTATATATTCTAAGACCATAAACACTGTCAAAAACAACATGTTTGTTCAGAAAAACAGGCTGCGTTTTAAATACATAACTGCTCCTCTTCAGAACAGATGCATTCCTTTTGATCCACAGTAAAGGTAAGTATATGCGGTATAAATTTGTACCAGTTTTGCCTAACCTAAAGGTACAGTTGTTAAAATAGCCAAAGGAAACTGGATGTGGCAGGGCAAACCACTCACCACCACTGCAGAGACCAGTTCACTTCCCAGCAGAGGTGCTTCTGGTTTGATCACAATCCTCATGGGCAGAGCTAAGCGCCGGCCGGAGCCACAGCGCCAAAGACGATTGCGATTGGTTTAAAGAAATGCCAATAAACCAGAGCACGTTTTTATCCCATCCCGGAATGCTGTGTGGACTAGGCAGACCCTCCTCCGCAACGCTGTGACGGAAGGTCTGGCAATGCGAGACTAGTGGAAAAGGTAAAGATCCAAAAATGGACACACAAGAAAGAAAATGTTAAAGTGCTCATATTATGCTTTTTGGCTTTTCCCCTTTCCTTTATTGTGGCATATATCTTTTTTGTGCATGTAATAGGTTTACAAAGTGAAAAAGCCCAAAGTCCACCCCAAAGGGACTTACCATCTCCAACAGAAAACACTGTTCACAAACTGCTCCAAACAGCTCTATTGTAGTCCAGCCTTTACTTCCGTGATGAACGTGGTCACTTTGTAACACACGTTATAATGCTCGCCTAGCTGCTAGCGTGGCACGCCCTCATACTCTGCTTCTGGCTAGTAGTCCTTACCTAGGTACTGCGCATGTGCGACTCCCAAAAAAGGTGGAATAGAAGTGAGATGCCTCACTCTGTAGCTAAAACAGAGAGCTCAACACACAGGGTGAAAAGAGGAGCTGCAGCAATGTGCAGTACAACAAAAATATGGTGTTTTTTGAAAATTAAACCACGTCTAAATACAATTATGAACCTGAAAATGAGCATAATATGAGCACTTTAATGTAGATGTGCTCTTTAATGTTTGTAGAATACTTTTTTCCATGTGCAAGTTCACTGGTTAGTTCAGCAGCTAAAATAATTTTCTGGGTATGTGCGCATGTGCACGGGCCAGAGTGTCCGTGTGTGCAAAGTGCAAATAAGTAGATAAGCAATCCAGTTGGAAGCCGAGCCAAGGCTCCATCCTGTGATGTAACAGCTAATGACAGTAAATGAGTTGAGTTCTTTGCTCGGGCAGATCAGTGGCTCCCAGAGGAAAAGAGCCCGCGGTTCACTCTAAGTGCTGTGTTGTTATTTCTGAAGTGAATAGACTTTGTTATCACAGCTTGGCCCCCCCTTCGCTCCCCCTCCGTCACTCGACAGAGCAAACCCCTGCTGCGTTTCTCATGCTAGACACCACATGACTGCACATACACATATACACTTATGTGGAGGGTGAAAGCATGCATGCACACACATTTGTGTTGCAGTATATGGAAGCATGTAGAAGAGCTGTGTTTGAGGTTAGAGAAGCTCATGGCGTGCAACTTGCCTGCTACTGCCATTCCTCTGCTTACATGTTACTTATCTTATCTGCTTATCACGTTCACAGACAACAAAACACACACATACACACACACACACACATTTGCGCACACACTCTTTTTGGTATGTACCAAAGTAACCAGTATTTTGGCAGGTGTTCCCCAGTTTCCTTAATCAGGATAAGATAAGCTTCCCTTTGAGTACACACACACACACACACACACACACACACACACACACACACACACACAGAGGGACAGGTTTGTGGCACTATCTTTGTGGGGACCCGTCATTGACATAATGCATTCCCTAGCCCCTTACCCTAACCTTAACCATCACAACTAAATGCCTAACCTTAACCCTTATCCTCACCCTAACCATAACCTAATTCTAACCCTAACCCTAAAACCAAGTCTTAACCCTCAAACAGCCATTTAAACTTGTGAGGTCCAGCATTTTGGCCCAACAAAGCTGTCGGGACCCCACAAGTATACTGGACTCCCGGTTTTTGGACCCCACAAATATAGTTAAACAAGCCCAAACACACACACACACACACACACACACACACACACACACACCAGAGAGAGTTTAAGACTGGGACTAGAGTCACACTTAAGTCGCACACACAGTGACTTCAGACTTGACTTGAGACTCGTCCTCAAAAGACTTCAGACTCGACTCTGACTCGAGATGCGGGACTCGTGAAAAATCTTTATTTTTAGGAAACGTCTGATGAGCTGTATGTTATTCCCCTCCGTGCTTAAAGGACAATTCCGGTGCAAAATGAACCTAGGGGTTAATAACACATGGGTACCGAGTCTACCGTTCTCTGGGATATGTTTTCATGCTAATCGAATGTGACCAGTTTTATCGCAAACCGCTAATTAGCTTACAAAACTAGTCTTTGGGGCATGCACCAGTCGAACGACCAACGCCGTGTAACCAGTAACCAATAACATACAGTTGTGTTCAAAATAATAGCAGTGTGATTTAAAAAAGTGAATAATGCTCAAAATCCTTAGAATAGCTATAAAAATAAAAAAATAGCAGTATTTGCATTTTTCTTTACAAACTTTGTAAAATTTACTGTATAAACTGAAAAATGTTTCAAGGGTTTGCTTTACTTTGAATCACTGCACTAATAACCATTATTTCTGACAAGTGCTTCACATCTGTGTTGCATGGAGTCAACCAACTTCTGGCACCTGTGAACAGGTATTCCAGCCCAGGACGATCGAACTACATTCCACAATTCCTCTGCATTACCGGGTTTTGCCTCAGAAACAACATTTTTGATGTCACCCCACAAGTTTTCTATGGGATTGAGGTCTGGGGATTGGGCTGGCCACACCGTAACAGCAATCTTGTTCATCTGGAACCAAGACTTTGTTTGCTTACTGGTGTGTTTTGGGTCATTGTCTTGTTGAAAGACCCATTTCAAAGGCATTTCCTCTTCAGCATAAGGCAACATGACCTCTTCAAGTATTTTGATGTATTGAAACTGATCCATGATCCCTGGTATGCGATAAATAGGCCCAACACCACAGTATGAGAAACATCCCCATAACATTTTTGCACCACCATGCTTTACTGTCTTCACAGTGTACTGTGGCTTGAATTCAGTGCATGGGGGTCGTCGGACAAACTGTCTGCGGCCCCTAGACCTAAAAAGAACAATTTAGCTCTCATCAGTCCACAGAATGTTGCACCATTTCTCCTTTGGCCAGTCAATGTGTCCTTTGGCAAATTTCAACCTATTCAGTACATGTCTTTTTTTCAGCAGTGGGACTTTGCGGGGGCTTCTAGCTGATAGCTTTGCTTCACATAGCCTTCTTCTGATTGTAACAGTACTCACAGGTAACTTTAAGTCTTCTTTGATTTTCCTGGAGCTGATCATTGGTTGAGCCTTTGCCATTTTGGCTATTCTTCGATCCATTCGAATGGTAGTTGACCGTTTTTTTCCCACGTCGTTCAGGCTTCGGATGTCATTTCAAGGCATTTGAAATCATTTTGGCTGAGCAGCCTATAATTTTCTGCACTTCTTTATATGTTTTCCCATCTCCAATCAACTTTTTAATCAAAGTCCACTGTTCCTTAGAGCAATGTCTGGACCGACCCACTTTGCTGAGCATTTCAGTGTGAAATGCACTATAACCAGCATGCACAACATTTGCTTCCTTCCTTCCTTAAATATGGGCCATGATTGACACCTGTTTCTTCACAGAATCAATCACCTTACTAATTGAACACAACACTGCTATTATTTTGAACATGCCCCTTTCAATTACAGATTCAATTACACAGAATGAGCAGCATGCATGTCATGACTGTTGGGTCTGTTGGTTTTCTATGACTCTACAACACTTACTAGTAAATTATTTGCCATGTAGAAATATCACTTCTACTAAAAAATTTGATTTATGAGGTTAGTGATGTTGGACTGCTATTATTTTGAACACAACTGTAGCTCAAACCTGGCGTTCGGCGTTCGACTGGTCATGACATTTATAATCTATTTTTTTAATAAACTGTCTGTACACTTACAAAGTTCTCAATGCTTCGTTTTACATGTAGGGACCCTCATTATGCTACCATGGAAGTGTGGTGCTATTTTGAGCCTTGTTAGTGGTATAGAAATAGCGATTTCTTTTTACTTTTGCATGCCCCGACGACTAGCTTTATAAGCTAATTAGCGGTTTGCAATAAAACTGGTCATATTCGATTAGCATGAAAACGTATCCCAGAGAACGGTCGACTCGGTACCCATGTGTTATTAACCCCTAGGTTCATTTTGCGGCAGAATAGTGCTTTAACCTATAATCTCTACATAATAGGTAAAGTATCTGCTGTGCGCGGTTAGACGTGAGAGAGGACAACAAACAAGCCGACCGCACCGGCAGCTGCTGTGCCATTCAGAAGCTTTGGCTTTAAAAACATCAGACAACAAGGCCCAAACAAACGAAGCCCTGGTGCAAAATATGTGGTATCAAAATAAAGGAATCTGGCTCTGCCACATCTCATTTTATTAGGCACCTAAAAATGCACCCTAATAGGTTAGCAAACGTAGCTCAGCTAACATTAGCTTGCTTCTGGCTTTAGCTACGACTTACAGGAGGTTAACGCCGACTGTCGTTCGCTAGAAAAAGATGAATGAAAAGATGAATGAGCGTTTGTTTGCCAAACTTTTTGGGGGGGATTTACATTATCATTTACTGGCTTCCACCACATTAATTATTAACGTTGGCTGCAAACAGGTTACAGGTTTATTGTTGATCATATACAGCTACAGTTTTATTTAGTTAACGCTACACTGGGTTAAAGAGTCTGGGGGATGTCATAAGTTGTAGACGCAGTGCACGTTACATAGTTGTGCTCTGTAAGTGAAAAATAAGTTATTGCTAATCATTTTAGCAATATTTCCCTGATACCCTGATAAGGCAATATTTGGTCAGTACTGTACCCTAAATACACTTATTAACTTGAAAGTAAAGCATTCTTGGTGTTTTTTGTCATATTGCAATAGCCGGTTTACACTGATTACTGTATATACCAAACAGCTAATCAAAGCTGATACTTTAGGATAAAGGAGTCATAATAACATATTACATGCAAATTCCTTATATATAGCTATGCAGTGTTCTGAGCAGCCTGGATGGAACGCTGCAGGTGATACAACACTTATTATTATCATAACGGTTATTATAACCGCAAGAGACTTGAGACTTAGATTATAGCTGAAAGACTTGAGACTTGACTTGGACTCGAGCTCAAAGACACACATACACACACACACACACACACACACACACACACACACAGTACAAGTACTCTCATAAATCACAACTTTGAATATACTACAAACAGGTACAGGTTGCACCATCTCAGTCTTAAAGAGGCCATTCCTCATGAAAACTTTTACTTTTAGTACTTAAAGGAGAGCTACGTCCATTTAAAAAAATTCATACATGTTATTCCTATGGTCTAAGACAGTCAAAAAATATTTGGCAAACATATTATACACATACATAGTTTCTATAGTCTAAGTCTATGGGGAAATGACCCTACTTCTGCCTAGATTTATAACCTCAATAAACATTTTCCTAACAAGTTTATGGTCTCAATCGCTAGTCTCAAGTCTTCTTCAATACAGCATTATGTTCATTTTGTAAATTATGGCCCCATTTATTTTAAAATAGACGATAAAGCAGAGGATGCTTTAGGGGCGTGGCTACACGCTGACCTGTCAATCATGATAGAGGTTTAGCAATGCTAACCATGGCACAGTGCACATTAAAATAGACCTGAACTTGTTTTTGGGTTTGGTCAGTGTTTTCATCATAAACTTTGACCCTCTCACTGGCCCTCATTTATCAACCTAACGTAGAAACCAGTGCAGATATGAGCGCAGAAATCTTCTTACGACAGGCTTCACGTGTGATTCATGAAATGTTCGTATCACACCAATCAGAGTGTAAGAATGGATTGATAAATGCAGCGGCTGGAAACAATCGTAATTTAAATATCACGCCCCGATATATTCTCGGTTTTGAGGCCTCGACACCTACAATTTACGACATGGCAAGACGTAATCCGGCTAAGAAGCGGCACTTTTCAGAGGTGGAGATTGAAACCCTGATATCTCAGGTTCATTTGCACTGTGTGAAGCTACTATTTGGCAGCCTGAAAACTGGTATTAAAGGCTGTAGAAAGAATGTGGAATGGAAAGAGATCACTGATGCAGTCAACAGTGTTGCCGTAGTAAATCGGACTCCAGCTGAAGTTTATTTCATTTATACATCCTTGACATATGTATGCTATAGTCCTAATAGTAATATATAGGCTTATATTGCAATCTCTTAGGCGACATGTAGGTGTACCTATATTTAAATAAACAAACAGTAGCAGAGTTTATGCAGTGTCTATTATTTTTACAATCTACTTACTGGTCATTCCCCATAGACCCCCATGTTAAAATGCCCAATTTTACAGCAGAATTAAACATGTTTACAGCCTGGTACAAAAAAAACGGTTTTGGGTTCTAAAGCTAAGTTTCCCCCTTTATGACAACTGTTCAGGCGTGTTGCTTCGAGTGACAGGTGGCTGGCGTCACAGGTGGTACTACAATAACATCAACCAGTGGAGCAGGTAAATCTTTGTGTCGTGCGTCAATCTGCACAGGAATGTCTGGCTCTGCGTACCAGCCTGAGTCTGCATAGGTCAGGAGGTGTGTTTGCGTGTGAACAAGGCAACTGTAGAGGGGAATAAGGTCTATTGTCTGGCCAGTGGCATGAAACACCACATTACACTATTCGAGGGAACGCATTGTACAGGAGATCATAAAGACAAAGCACAGAGTGCAGCATTTACGCTGTCTCTCACTGGTCTGAGCTGCATCTGCTGCACCTGGGTTGGCCACAGAGACCTCAGCTCTGTACTGTTACAAGGTCTCCCTAAGGAAACTGGTTAGCAGGGGCAGTAATTGCTGCTTTTCCCAGCTTGTAAAAACTCAGGTTTTTCCTTTTCCAGACACTGTGATGTTATCACTGTGAAGTGATCGTATGATGTGATCGATCAATCACCTGCTCAGCTGCGTGAGACAGATCCTGACACATCTCATCTCATTATCCATGTAGTTATGAGATGCCTCGTTCATTAAATGAGATGTAGCCTCACTGCTAAGCATAATATTAGATTTCAGGAAAATGTAAAAAAAATCTTTTGACGTTCTGCACCAGGCAGGTCACCTCTAATGTAAAAGTGTTGCGGGAAAACCGTGTACAACCCCATCACATCTCCTGAGCTTTCTCCGTGTGTAAGCTTCAGCTGTCAACAGATCTGACACACTTTGAAAGTCCAAAGGGTTGACAGGGTTCAAGTTCAGATCATTTGAATTTAGACTGCAGCGGTGTGGCGTTAAAGATGAGTGCAACGCTCAAAGTAGCGCTACTGTGATGGTGTGGGTCGTCATTCTTGTTATTTAAAGAAACGGATGAAGCGGACACAAAATGGTGCATTCTGTGATTGTGTGTCTGTCTCTGCAGATCTACACAAAGAAAGGTGTTATGGGTAACCATAGGTCACCCCTCTAGAAACTCAACAACGCATTATGCCACTCTGCATGTCAAACAAGCTGATCCGACTTGATGTTGGGAGGTGGGTTTGAGACGGAACTGAACTGGACATGTTAACATTACACTCACTGTGTCGGAGCAAAGCATGATGTAAGATCATGTGGATGCATCTGTAATAGAAACACATGCATACAATTTAACACTGGAAGCCTCCCTCCTTCCACTTGTTTGTCTTGCCAATGCGATAGTAATGTCTTTGTATTATCATACTGTTTTTCTTGTATGTCTGTCTGTCTGTCATGGAAAATCTATAATAAAAGTCAAAATCATTAAAAACACTTAAAATCCATATAGCCAGGAAACTGTCTCCAGATGACACACATTCACATTATGTGCACACAAAGAAGCATGTTCTGGCCTTTAGATGTGTCACACATACACCAATAAAGTCATTTGGTGTCTAACGCCTAAACTTAACCCCTTCAAGACATATATATATTTTTTTTATAAATAGTAAACAGTTGTTCCCAGAATGTTCTGGAAAGTGTCAGCCTCTCGACACAGAACAGGATAAGCCAGATTCCTGCACACAAAACAAGAACGTTAATCTTTGAAAGTCCTTTGAACAAAGTGAGTAGCATTGTAAGTGAAATGATTTCATCTCTTTGGCAGATTCCTTTCAGTACTTAAAGAAAATACGATTTTAAGATCCAAAGTTGTCAATGAGCTGTTCTTTACATTCAGCTGTTGTAATACAACAAATTAGACATATGTCAAGTGCTGTTTTTGCACCAGAAATATCTCAAATTCCATGTGCAGCCAGAAATGTCTGCTGGATCAATCTTCAGCAGAGCTCTTGAGTGAAAAGCTCAAGGATATTTGCCCTTTAGGGAATATTTTGCAAATACCTGCAGGATTAGCACATGCTCTGTGAGCTCTGACGCAAAGACGTGGGGTAACTATGCACCTGGCCTAGACCATGTGGATGAGCCCAGTGTGATCACACCTGGGAGACAGGCTCAGGTGAGTTTGTCAATCACAGTCAAAGTCGCCCTGCGGCAGGCTGCCAGTTCTAATTTACTGCCCTGTTTGGGTTTAAACCTGAGCTCCTGTTCTGACATCTGCCCTATATAAACATGCAGCCACATATTCTACAAACGTGTGTGTGTGTGTGTGTGTGTGTGTGTGTGTGTGTGTGTGTGTGTGTGTGTGTGTGTGTGTGTGTGTGTGTGTGTGCCCACAGACACACAAACACACGCACAGATTATCTTAGATTTTTATACAGAACGACTCAAGCACAGATCTGATAAGGCTTATCTGATCCGAGAGCACAGCTCATTTAATCAAGCGTAATAAATTCTCACGCACCTGTGTGCTGCACAGAGAATGTGTATGTGTGGTCTTTTTTTAAATACAGACAGAAAATGACAGCAACATATTTATCTGTTTTACAAATGATGTCGTAAGTCGGTATTTGTGCCCTTTCTACATCACATTACTTCACCTGGGTTTTCGTCCTACACAGGGTTCCAGCAACATGATTGTCTCTGCAAAATAAACTAACACAAACAGTAACATATTGCATGGAAACATTAGTCAATTAGAAAATATTAAGTTAAGCTGTTTTATAGTGAGAAAGGATGATAAGATAATGATGGCATGCTGTGAGGTCTCGGTCCATGCTGCACCAGTTCAAATCTCATGTGTTTATTTCCTTGATCAGACTGCAGATATCAACAGTTGTACGTGTTAGTGTCTTTTTTGTAAGCACTCCATGGTATGCAGTAGATTGTGATTTTAGACACTTAGTGACTAGTGTCGCATTACAGAGATTACAGTTACAAAGGTAAGTGACACATTGTGCAATTCTTTTGCAAAAACTAAAGTACATGTTGTAAACAAGTTCCACTGTCGAAAATTAGAAAATTGGATTTGACACTTTTTGTACCACTGAAATTAGAGGACAAAACAAAGTAAATATAATTCACTAAGCAGCCAATACTGAGTAAATTCTAAAATAGTCATTGATTATTTTAAGTAGAAAAAATTAAGACATTTATTAAAAGATTTAAAACAGTGGACCAAGCAGCTGCTTTTAAGCTGTCCAAGCAGAAAACCTCTAGAGGAAACCGTTACAAGGACATTTCACTTTTTAGAGATGGTGCAGTTAGATATATCTGATTGTCATTTCAAAGATGTAAGCTGATGCAAACCTTCTAAAGTTCACTCGGGGGGACTCAAAGTGATGATGCACCTGCACAAATTAAAAATGTTTCCTCCATTTTAGTGGGAAATGTGTGCTTACCAAGAATGTATGACTCCACTTCGTGAAGACCGACACGTGGAAGAAACTGGAGGAAAATAACTAACTAGGAATTCTTATATGAGTTCCTGGTACGTTTTTGAGATCAGACACATGGTGGCTACAATGCTAGCAAGCTGACAGCTACAGCTAATGTCTACACAGTTCACAAATTAGCAATTTGTGCTCTTGAATTGCAGGTTTTTTGACCATTTTTCACACCTGAGACTTACTGGCCACCATAGATACTGAGTAAAACTAACAGCAGCTTAACTCCATAGAGCAGTCTAACATATATTTGTGACAGTACAGTATTTCCACGTTTGTCAGTTTAACAGAAGACCCATGATAAAATGAAAAATTGTCCATGTCGATTGATTTATATACATCATGGGGTTGCCAGTTTAAACCCTGCACACTGCACCAATGGGCTCTGTGGGTACATCTTTATGTTTCTCTCATGTTTACGAGGATGCACAGACAGGATTAGAAATTAGATATTAAGGTTAGATATGAATGCATGAGTATGGTATTACGTCATTCTATAAATCTGTACCACTTGATCACCTAAAAAGCAGTAGCACTCTTGTTTCAGACATTAGTTCAAAACTGAAACGAAAAGGCGAACTAAGAGCAGAAGCTTCACTTGATGTTCTTTGAAAACCTCATTTGAAGATCAAAAGAACAAAAATCTAGTTTTCTCTTTTCTTTGAGGTGTTAAGACCTCTCAGGGAGTTTGATGTACTCTTAAAAGACACGCGATGTAAAAAAACATAAAACAGCTTCTTTAAAGCTTAGTGACACTATCTGATTGTTTTGCGCACTGTGTTGTCATGCTATGCTAGGCAGTGTGCTATAGCTGCTTGGCTCAGTCAGATCAGATCTACGGCCCCGCCTCTGTGACATCACGCACCTCGCTGAGCGTGCCAACACTGAGCTGACAGAAAATGCCCGCATACGCTGGCACGTTATTGTCGCAACAGAGCGGTGATGAGGGGACTGATAGGCAGCAGCCAGTCGCTGGTGGAGCTGCTCCACTGAGAGTGCAAAGGAGGTGAGAAGGAGAAATGTGATATGGTTGTTGTTACATCTCTGTTTCTGATTGCTGGTAAAGCACATGGCTCCAAGGAAAACATAAAAAAAAAAATGTATTCTGAATTGTCAGTACAATGTAGTGAAATGTTATTTGTGCAGTTTAACCCATCCTAAGTATATTAGGAGTGGACAGCTAATAGCATCTGGGGAGCAACTTGGGGTTCAGTGTCTTGCTCAGGGGCACTTTGACATGACGCTGGAGGAGCGTGGGATTGGACCGCCGACCTTGTGGTTATGGGGTGACCACTCTACCCCCAAGCCACAAGCCACAGTACCATTTCACAAATCTTCTTGTGAAATGAAATGTGCAACTTGGTATCACATTCAGCAATCTCTGATCAAAGGAAAGACTTATTGTAAACAGGAAAACACTAATGATACATTTGAAAACAAGGGGGCACATTTCTATCTGCATTGGCAATGGTTTTGCAGAATCATCAAACATTTAAAGCAATTCCCAGGGTAAATGAGCTTTGGAGTTCTTCATAACAACCTTACAAAGCTTTCTCTGTGCTTTCCTAATAAACTTAGCACAAAAAGAAAGGAAAGTTGTGTTTGGTAGATTATTTCTCTGTGGTATCAATGCTTTTTGGCAATACATCTTATACCGTTGGAAAGCCTGTTTAGTTCCCTTTCAAATGGTGCCCCATATGTAAGGAACATGCATTTGTGGGATGAGCAGCAGCGCTGAGTATGTGGGTTGCGCCCATGAAATATTTGCCAAATCTTCTCTGCCAATGCCAAACAGCTTATTCTGCCATTGACTCGTTTGGTGTTTGGTGGATTGGATGATTGAAGTTTGAAGAAACGAGACATATTGGCATTTCAACAATTTATTCATTTCACAAACAGGAGCCTCAGTAGGGTCAAAGTGTGGAGAAGACGCGGAGCACGCTGTGCTGATTGCTGCACTGATTGCTGCACTGACAGAGTAACACCTTTTGGTGGACGCAGTGTGATGGTGTGGGGCGGCATCTCCCTCACTGGAAAAACGAGGCTTGTCATCAGTGAAGGCAATCTCAATGCAGAGAGATATAGAGATGAGATTCTGCAACCAGTGGCAATCCCATATCTCCACAGTCTGGGACCGAACTCTATCCTCCAAGATGACAACGCTCGCCCCCACAGGGCGGGGTTTATCAGAGACCACCTCCAGAATGTGGGAGTGGAGAGGATGGAATGGCCTGCCAGCAGTCCTGACCTCAACCCCATTGAACACTTGTGGGATCAGCTTGGGCGTGCTGTTCGTGCCAGAGTGACCAACACAACCACGTTGGCTGACTTGCGACAAATGCTGGTTGAAGAATGGGATGCCATCCCACAGCAGTGTGTGACCAGGCTGGTGACCAGCATGAGGAGGAGGAGCCAGGCTGTTGTGGCTGTGTATGGTTCTTCCACACGCTACTGAGGCTCCTGTGAAATGAATAAATTGTTAAATTGCCAATATGTCTTGTTTCTTCAAACTTCAATCATCCAATCTACCAAACACCAAACAAGTCAATGGCAGAATAACCTGTTTGGCATTGGCAGAGAAGATTTGGCAAATATTTCATGGGCGCAACCCACATACTCATACTCATACATACTCATCCCACAAATGCATGTTTCTTACAAATTGGGCACCATTTGAAAGGGAACTAAACAGGTTTTCCAACGGTATAAGATTTATTGCCAAAAAGCATTGTTACCACAGAGAAATAATCTACCAAACACAAATGTTCTTACTTTTTGTGCTAAGTTTATGTGCGTGAGCATAACAGATCACACAATACAGTGTTGGCATTGAGATATTTTTATGAATGTAGCATGAAGAAATGTTTCACATTTTTGCCATAAGGGCCATGCTTTTTGGCAATAAATCTTATACCGTTGGAAAGCCTGTTTAGTTCCCTTTCAAATGGTGCCCCATATGTAAGGAACATGCATTTGTGGGATGAGCAGCAGCGCTGAGTATGTGGGTTGCGCCCATAAAATATTTGCCAAATCTTCTCTGCCAATGCCAAACAGATATTTTTTTTTTCTTCTGTCAGATGATTGCATGGATGTAAACGTTTATATATATTAATGAAAAATTAATTTAATATAAAAAAAAAAATGACCCACACAATATAGATGCACGGCTACTACTAAGATTAGGGAAAGACCATGGCTATGGCAAACAAACTATTGTTTAAGTAAGGGCATGTTGAGAAAAATCTTAGTTATGTATATATTATCTTGGTTGTCTTGACTAAACAGCACAAAATATGCAAACAAGCAGATGTTACAGTCTGTTTCCACTGTCTGCTGAGTAAATGTCAACTGATGTCAACCCCAAAGCTATTTTTGTCTGTCTCTGACGTAACATGTCAAACTAAGTATACAGGCACACTACCCATTTCCACATGTTAAAATTAAATGATTACACAATCAAATTACAATAATACTATTTCATTTTCATAATATTGTATTATATCTACATTCTATTGTAAAAGTATTTTAGCAGTTTAGTTATAGAGAGAGCTTTGATTCAGAATAAAATAAGGCAACAACTATTGAATGGATTGCCTTGAAATTTGTTACAGACATTCATGGTCCCCTGGAAATGAAATCCTGATGAATTTGGTGATCCTCTGCCTTTTCCTCTAGTGCCTCTATGAGGTTGACATTATGTAGTTTTGATTGAAATATCTTGGCAACTATCGGATGGATTGCCATGGTATCTGTTATATCATATTCAAGGTCTCCTCCAACTTTTCCTCAAGTACTTTCAAAACTAATGACATTCCAATCCAGCCTCAGCTGTACTTTGTTTTTAGTCCAGGCTAACCCTAACCTGGTAAATGGCAAATTGCCCCACAACACAAAGTATTTAGACTTGAGAACAGCAACAGTACAAGAAATAGTAAGTTTACCTTGTGCATAGACTTGCACTGCACTTTGCACAATTTGTTTTATATATAATATGTCACAGAATGTGCATTGGTGGTGTTGTATATATGGACCGGCCACTGCTGCCAATCTGTGTATGTCTTTCTAACATAATATATTAACATATAAAGTTTTTTTTTTTTTTTGTCTACGGTATGTGTACTTCTGATTGCATGCTCGCTTGCTATGAATTGCCCCTTGAGGGACCAATAAAGTATTTTGATTTGAAAATATCACTTACTAAACATCCGCATGATAGTGTTGTACTAACACAGAGCTGCTAGCATGGCTGTATAGACTCTTATTTCTTGTTTAAATGTGTATACTTTGAAGTTTGGTTGTGTAATTTACTGTCAACATGGCCTGAGGCATTTAGAGGAATTCTGAGAGGAGACAATGTATCCTCAGTGCCACACCTTGCATGCTAACACAACAGTAGTGCTATAAATACACTCATGATTGTTATTGAGGGCCAAAACTTCATGCCATCAGCCAAAGTTTCCATAGAAATATGAAGCTGCATGCATGCGCACGCACGCAAGCTAGCACCCACACCCACACACACACACACACACACACACACACACACACACACACACACACACACACACACACGCTTGACAGGTCTACGTCAGCTACTCCGAGGTTGTTTGGCTCTTACCTCTGTGTCTCAGCACAGGTGCTAAGCAGGAGAATAGCAGGAGGGAGTGGAGGAGGGGGGGCTTTAGGTTAAAACCATAATTATAGACTTTGTGTTATTTTTAGAGCTGCAGTCAGAAAGCTAGCATGTAGAACAAAAAACAATAACAGAAACTTTTGCAGCACTTAAGCCACAGACAAACATGTCCTTACCTTCTATCCAAACCCATATGAGTAATGTCAATGTAAGACCTGATTCATCAGCGCGGCATTACAGGCTAAGCCGAAATACCAAACCAAATAAAAGCCAGGAAATCAAATAAAGAGGTTTGTTTGTGACCGTGGAGGGAACCCCCTGTATTTGGTGATCCCTGTGCTATTGATATCTGTCAAAACAACATTTCAGAAGAACCAGTTTTTTAATAGCACCCACGCACACACACACGCACACGCACACACACACGCACACACACACACACGCACACACACACACACACACACACAAGCCTAAATTCAACTGCTCAACACACACGCGATGGCATACTCTCAACAATGACTCACAGCTATTACCTGACACTGTTAAGCATTGTGAAACACTATCTGGGGTCCCCCTAAGAGTCACATTTTGTCAGTCACTGTTTCCTCATATTTCGTGTTAATCCTTTCTTCAGACAAACACGGGCGAGCAGCTAATAGCACAAATATGTTTGGACATGCTGAGTGAATGACCATGCTGCATGGGAGAGGTGATCTGTCACGCACACTCTACATAAACAACTGGTAAGCACACCAACCCCCCCCCCCACAATAACCCAGGTCAATATGATAAGATACAAGATAGGGGCTGCGTTACACCAGGGGAGAGCCTCGGGTCAATGTCATTCACGAAACATGCTCAACCTGCGATAAGAGAGGCCTCAAAAACACGCTAGTTATGTAAAATGCTATCTAAACATTCCATAAAGCAGACAGGTGTCTGGTATTGTTGCTGTGATCTTTCCCCTGTCTTGAAGATGAGAAATACACCCTTGACGTGACGTGAATTGATGTGTGTGTGTGTGTGTGTGTGTAGGTGTGAGGAATGTATTTTTCCATCTAGAAAATTTTGAGCTGTTATGGTGTGGCCCTGCGCTCAGAGGTCTGCATCTGTCTGGACCAGCTCACAATATAAACTATAAAGTATAAACAAGCACAGGACCAGAGTCCTGGATTATGCTGAGTTTGACACTTGAGACCAAAAAGTTTAGACCTATGATCTTCCTTTTGCCTTTCCCGTTTGCGATTATAATCATACGATTGTATTTGGGTGTGGATCAAACTGGAGATGCCTGTGATTTGGGTTGTTTTTGGCATTGACACTCCTATTTTTGCAAGTCAGGACAAGTCTATTTATTTATAGAGCATGTTTAAAGAAAATTAAAGTAATGAGGCATTTTGCTGAGCAAACTCATTGGATATTAAAGACAGAATATGAGTTATAACACTCACAATGACATTAGTGGAGAAACATGGAGTTGTTAAAAGGTGGAGACAACTCAATGTTTGAGATAAAAGCATGCGCTATGATCTCCAAATCCCCCAATAAGTCGATTTGTTTTTCAAACAGACCTAGGATAGATACAAAAATCTACAAGTGCAAACAGTAGTCGTGTTTCCATCAATGTATTGTTTATGTGCATTTTGAAGTATCGCGTTAGAAAATGTTGATGGAGACGTCCTCAAATTCGCAAAAATGTTTTTGCGCTTGTTTGAGGTGGTTTTTGCCTTTTTCGAAAAAAAGTTAATTATTATAATTGTAGGAAAAAAAGATATTGTTACGGACCCGGGAGAGAGGTGTAATATTCTGAGAAAAAACTCAGAATTTCTAAGATTAAAGTCATTAATTTACGGAAAAAGAACTTGGATATTCTTTAAAATGAAGGTGGTAAATTTGGAATTGGAATTAATTACTTCTCTGCAATTTTCACTCTTTGCAAAGTCATCCAGTGGACCTAATTGGACCCTTTGGCGGGCTGGTTCTGGCCCATGGGCCGTATGTTTGACACCCCTGCGCTATACCCAACACCTTGATATTGTTGGAAAATTGAGGAGATAAATTATTGGTCTAAAGTCACCTATAAGCCAGAGTTAAAATTTGCAGATCTCTAAGCTCAATTTTGTGTGCTTCAGTCTTTTTTATTTCCTTTGTGCGACAAGAATTACTTGGTGCCAGACAGTTGTAAACCTGAGTCAGATCCTCATTGCATCAGCAGCACTTCAGACTTTTGCTAAGAGACAGAAGGAGCTCCTGAAATAAGAAGATCCAGGTTTGTGATTGCAGCAGCAGGCCTCTCAACCAGCGCTCCATTCGCTCTCTCACACATGGACCACCTGGGTGATCTGTTTATGGAAGCCATCCCAGCTTCTGGCCCTGAGCACATTCAAGCTATTCATGCCTCTTTTGTTTAAAGAAAGTCAATTTATAAAGTCTCCTGCACAAGCAGTATGCAGATTAGAAACAGAGTGACTTGTCCAATCAGTCCAATGCTTTCAATCTGGACATAAGGCAGCTCAGTCCTATAACATAATCACCAGGACATTAAAGTCTTATTTCACTGTTTTGGATTAAATTATTCCTTTGGTGGATTACATATAAGAAGCATCTCCTAAATCTCTAGAAATCTCATAAAACCTTTCCATGCTCCCAGAGGAACATCATGTAAACTGATGTTAAAAAAACAAACCCTAAGGAGCAGGTATTACGTGTGTGCGTTTCGTGCGAGGCCAAAGTGTTTCCACAGGTTAATTTGTAGGGAGCAGCTCCCGCTGTTATCACGCACTGCACAGCACTTTGTTTTGCCCCTGCCGTGAAAAGTGTTTTCCAGCTAACCCAAACACAGTCTATAGTAACAGTGATATTATCTACCTGAGCACGCGGGGCCCACCTGTGGAGCTCTGACACAGCGAGGGAGATGTTTTACCTCGTCTGCACGAATGGGCCAGGAGCAGAGGAGGGAGGCAAGGGGGGGGGCGTGTGGGAGCAAACACACGAAGAGAGGGGCGGGGGGCGTGACGGTGACTTTTTACAAGCTAACACGCATGATGCTGTTTGGGCAGGTTGAGCCTGCAGACTCACTGACTTTTCATCAGCTAGTTTTTCTTCGCCTTAACGGCCACACTGTAATTAATCAGATGTCTGGGTTGGATAGGCACGCAAGGGCTGGGTTCAAGACCTTTTGTTTGGATAGATGCCTGGTCAGGTGTGTAGCTGTATAAATAGTTACCGCCTGTTTTCTCACAACGCCTTTCAGAGAAAGTTCAATTAGAGTGGTGTGGCAGCGACACAGCTCCTGACATGAATGAGCCAAACAGAGCCGTAATTATGGTTTTCTTCTTTTTTAGTATAATTGGAGATTATTGGTTTGAGTGTAGCAGAGGTGTACACCATTCACTGACACATGATTGTATTTATACGTCTTCTAATGTAACTGAAATGCTCTTATCTCAGCACTGGAACCAACAGTTTCTCCCAGCGAGACGCTCACTGTGGCACAGCTGAGGGTCATTTGACTGAAATGCTTTGGGATACAATCACACTGCTGCATTATAATCCCATATTTACCCCGTTATCATACCGCTTACCCATGACCGCCCATTCCAGTCATCAAGCAGGTGCTGCAGTTTCTGCCTCTAAATTTTTTTTTCCCCCCTCCATCCACCTGGCTGTCCCAATGGCCAAACCTGTTTCTCTGGCATGCAGGGGGAGTTTAATTGTAAAGAAAGGACATTCAAAGGCCAGATCTATTTCCAAATTAAACAGGAGAGTTGGGGATTGTGCCAGAAATCACACGAAAACGTATGCTCAAACAGCTTAACATCGTCAGCTGACACATGGGTGGCATTCATCCTAACTGATGATAAGGTTTTATTGGATGGATAAGCCTGGCGTTATCTTTCTATTTAAATCAACAAATCCCCTGAAGAACCCATATTTAAGTAATAATTTGCTTATTGTCTGTTAATCCACTACCTGATATAGCTATTCCTTCATACCATAGACCTCCACTGTTAGCCAAAATCCACATACACATACATAAAAGAACAATGTTTTGCAATGGGTGACAATAGATTTTGGGCACCCTGGATTTCTGGAAGTACAATAAAAGTCCCATTCATTTTTTCCATAGACAATGTTATGTGACTCACAGTTGAAGCACTTCTTTGGCTTCGATCAGCATGAAACTCTCCCGGTTAAATCATCAGTACAAACGAAGGAAAAAGCCTGTGTAAAAAATAAAAAGATCAACATAGAAGTTAAATGCGAGTCCCAAGATGCATTTCGGCAAAAAAAAACATACAATAATACATGTTATGCGACACTGTCATACATGTTCTACTGTGTCTAACATTTTATATTATCTTATATGGGGGCTGGGGTTTGCTGTGCAGCCATGCAGCTGCTGTTTGCTCCGGTGGATCAATGCAGGAGCGGAGGCAGGACACGTAATGACCCCACAGCCAGCTGGAGGAGATTAGGCCTCCCCCCCAATCAAACTTCCGATCCTTAATGATAATAATTTATGAATTATCACCGGATCAATATTTAATAGCACTTACTACAAACAGCAGCATCTGCCCAGGAGCCCAGGTTTCTAATTACTGCTGCAGTGAGCCATGTAAAGTCTACAGAGATCAAAAACAAATTTGATATTTGAGTTGGGGAATAAAAGGGTGAGTCAAGAGTTTCTCTACTTTGGGCTCGGGACCCACCAATGGGTCAGACAGACAGAGATGCGGTAGATTTCTAGACTGGCATACTGGTATTTCCTGTAGTGTTTGTAGTTATGATTTGGTTTGAAATCTATAATTTCTTCACAGTCTATTTGGAGCTGCCTCTCTGCACGTAGAAGTAAAATGCTGACAATTTGATGTCATGAAACTTTGTCAACCTCAAAAATGGGGTTGTAGAAAAGAAACGTTTGAGAAAATTGGAGGTACAAATTCAGTATAAATGCAGTATAAGCAAACAAAGCCCCACTGATCCAGTGACTGCAATGTTGAAATGACTGATGTGCCTTCCCTGATAAATGACACATCTCAGCCTCTTTCTCTTGCTCATTTTCTCTGTGTGTGCTTCCTACAAGCAAAGATAGCCACTAAACTACACTAAGTGGCGACCTGATTAGGTGCTAATCAAAGCCTTCAAATCTGGGTCTAGAAAAAATGTAGGTCAATCCAATCACTCCAGTGATTTTGTATTACACTTCCATAAAGTTAGTTGACTTCAAAGCATTATAGGCCGAACTATCCCAAATTTTTTGTCTTAAGTATAGGTCAAACCCCCCCAACATTGGATCCTACATTTCCCATACTGCAAATCAAAAACCTCTTTCATTAGACCCTCCCTGACATGTAAATGTAAAGGACTTTCTAAATACAAGCCCCCAGTTTGAAAAATCTGAAGTGTCCAAGCTTTGGTGAAGTCATCAGCATCATTTTTCAGACATATCCATTCAGAAGACATTATAATACTCTCTGTGATGAGTAAACTGAATTTAATATGTGGAGTGCCCCTTTAAAATGCTGTACTACTGAAATATCTCAAGATAAGTAAAATATTCACTTTAATCCACCATCTGTCTTTTCTTTTCTAAATGTTAGAAAACCTTTTAAAAAATCCATTTAGAAAACGTAATTTATTGGCCGTTATGGCAAAAATGTGAAACATTTCTTCATGCTACATTCATAGTCATGTACTCTGTAATGTGCTGAATGAGCAGCAAAATGTTACGTATATGTTAAAGAAGCTAAAAAGTCCACAATGTAGGTCTGTGATAGTCCTTTTTAAAATGGTAAATTGTGGTAATACATACTGGTGAGAAACAGGGGATCTAAATATAACCCAAGGACTGATGTTGTCAATCAGCTAGGTGTTTGTTGGGGTTGTCTGTGGTTATGACTCCTTGGTAACTGCTAAAAATCACTGCTATGTTTGCAGTTAAAGCCCTCGAGCTAGATGTTCCACCTCTCAATCAAAGAAATAAGAGGGGCGGTTGAGGTTCAGACTGTGCAGAAATAGCGCTACGGAGCCCCGCGGTAGGTTGAGAGGCAGGCGAAGCATCTCGTGCAAACCACTATGCGTGAGTAGAGTGTTTGGATCCTATTTCAAGTTTAGACAGAAAAGGGCTGAACGGCTGCCAGGTAAACAGTGCAGCGCAGGTACTGATTTGGCCCTGTGTTTATGCTTACACAAAAACAGCCTACAGCACTGCTGAATGGAGGTAGGTCCTATCAGCTGCAGCGATAAAGCAAGGTGTCTATGGCTAAGATCAATCATTGCTTCTTTTTCTTCTTTATCCACCCCCCTCACCCTCCCACCCCCTACTCTTCCTCCACGCCTCCCAGCTCGGCATGCGAGGGGACTCTAGCGTGTGAAGAGCTGAATTGGATCATAGCGGCAGATAGGGCAGGTATTGAGCCTGTGTTGCCCGCATGGCAGAGGTTCATTGACAGACACGCACTAACAGTAACATTTTACAGGCAGCATTAAGGGGTGCACTCAGGTCTGCTTTTACCATGATGGCGTTTTGTTTTGTGTTTCTGTAGACTGCAGACCACCATTTGATCTCAGGTTTTTGGAGAATCTGTTCAACGGCCCCAGAAGTGTTCAGGTGATGGTGTAGACTTTGGGCTGTGCGATGTCAAGGATAACAGTAGGCATACATATATGCACACTCACATATACTGTTCATGCAGAGTTAGGAAAATGCTTAGAAGAAGTGGTGTGACCATCCAAGAGGCACCTCTTCCGTTAGAGTTAGGATTCATTTTTACTCTACGGTCATGTCCCAGTGTGGCGGTTTGTGTGACCAAAGGACACTGGGGGTCTAGGGGGTCATTTGAAGACCAAAGGGGTACATGTATATATTGAATGGGCACTTAGGGACCAGATGGCCACTTGAAAAGGGTGGCATTTTAGCAAACCAAATTGGCCTTTAAGCTGAGCAAAGGTGCATTTAAGTCAACCAGAGGGGCATGTGGTTTAACCAGAAGCTAGTCTGGATCAACAGAAGTACATTTCCAGGATAACGCCTGACATCGGGGGATTGCTGAGGACAAAGTACACAAGGCAATACACTGGTATGCGGGATGCAAATATTCCACCAAAACAAGTTCCTTCCCAAGACTATTTTGCAGAGCTGTCCGGAACTTAGCACCGACAAAGACGGTTGTGATTGATTTAAAGAAATGCAAACAACCCAAAGCATTTGTTTCTCCTAGCCTAGAACGTATCAGTAGTGTAGCCAAACCTTACTCCACAGCACTGTGGAGATCTGGCAATGCGAGACCAAACCAGAAGCAAACTTTGGGTCAAAATGGTCACTTAGGGACCAAAGAAGCTCTTTTGCTCAGAGCTGCACTTAAGCTAACCAGATGGGCCAATGGGCTGACCATTGGGGAAATAGTACCAACAACAGCTGTGGTGAGCTGACCAGAGGGAAACTTGAGGGGTATTATGGTTGAATACATGGGCACTTGCGCCAACCAGAGCTCCACTTGAGGTAAGCAGAGGGGCACTTTGACTGATCAGAGGGATTCTTGGGTTTACCTCAGGGCCCTTTTGGGCTGATCATTGGGGAAACTTGCACCAACCAGTGCTGCACTTGGGGACTTAAGACGCATTTGAAAACAAGACTTTGCACATGTCAGAGGACCCACATGCCCCACTGATGTGACATCAGAGCAAATGTTAAGTATGGAAGTTTCCAGTTAGTGGAGACATGTCCTGGTTTAAAGTTTTTTTTTTTATTTTTAAAGACCCTCTTTGCATGCTACTGGTTAGAAGTGTAAATATATATTGCATGTATTAGGCAATAAGATACAGTGAGACCCAGAACAGAATGACATCACTACCTTTGCATGTGATTGAGTTCCTGGCGGTGCCAGGCTGCCTTTCACCTCTGCTTCACCTGTACTTCACCTCTTTCCTTAATTACTTTAATTATACCCTTGTTGGCTCCGTTTATTTATATATATCTATTATTTTTTTCTCTCTGTTGGTCTGGCAGGGTGTGAACACCTCAGGTAAGAATGCAGGAGAACCCAAAATAGCAACATGGGGCTGCCAACTGACTGCAGGATATGCCGCTTCATTTTATCAGATTTCATTTATTAATCGCTGACACAGAAGCAGCATAGATTTATGCTTATTAAACCACACTGACTCTGTGAGTCACTGTATTTATTTGTGTGTGTGTGTGTGTGTGTGTGTGTGTGTGTGTGTGTGTGTGTGTGTGTGTGTGTGTGTGTGTGTGTGTGTGTGTGTGTGTGTGTGATGTATCCAACAATAAAAAACTTGTATGCTACAGGCAGCATTGCTTATGAGTGCATTCAATACGTAAAGTTCTTGCATTATGTATCAAAACAGCTTCGTGGGAACTTTTTGTTTGTCACTGTTAAGTGTTCAGGTGTTCCTCTGATTACATGGACTAGGCACCCCCCCCCACCATTTATCTTCCAAAACACAAAGGTATGATTCTAGAGAAGCGCAACAAAGCAGGCAGCAAACGTTTAGAGGGCCGCATTGTTGGGTAATAACAGTAATCACCGTTCGAAGAATAAACTAGATGGAATGTATGAGTCTTACTCTTCTATTTGGCCGAAGCACATGCGCAATCTCACACACTTTCACACCCACACCTGAGCAGACGCACAGCGGCAGGCAAACATACACCCCCATACACAAACCCCTGTGCCGGTGCCTACAGTGCTGAGTGCAGGAATGAGTGGAATTGATGTGGAATGTCTCATCTTTTGGTTGGCTGTGAAGTAGACACATTGCCGTACCTAGCTTTGCGCCCAAACCAAGCATGTCGACTATCAGCGGCCTCTGTCAAAGACTAAATCTTCTGCAGGGAATCTTGGGAATCTCAGTTACGCAGCGCTTCTTGTTGCAGTTCCTCCCTGCCCTGCCAACCCACAGCCCGCACTTTGTTTATACAAAGCCATGGGAGCTGGACACCCTTCACTCACAGAAAAGAAAGAAAACAAAGATGAGATAAAGGTAAGAAGTCATCCACAGACATGCAGACAAGGGTTAGCGTGTGAGCGCAGACCGCCACAGAGGTGGGGCTTTTTTCTATTTTGGAGCTGGGAAGGATTCACCAGATGAATTTACATTACTGGAATTCCACTCATGTCAGCACTTAAAAGAGATTTCTCCTCTTGCTCAAAGGAGACACTTTAAATCTCAATAGGTGAGCTAAAACAACAAGGTGCCAATTTTAGGAAAGACACTTAACAAGTCATATAAACCTGAAGTGTTTCTCCAGAGCAGAGTTGACTCTTTTGACCTCAATTACCTTGCAATTAAAGTAATTGTACTACATTATATATATATATATATCATTTTCCATTAGAACCTAAAGGTAAAAGATGATCCTGACCTTCTCAAATGATGCAATGTTCTGAAATAAGCCCAAATATCCGGGGAGGAATGATAATACGATACTTTATTCATCCCTGTGGGGAAATTGTCTTCCCACTTCTGATTTCAAATTGCCATGTGGAAGATTAAAACTGAAAACAGGTGTGCTGCCTTTCACACCAAATTACTTCAGCGCAGGTGTATGTAGCCATCTTGGCAGAGTACCTGAAATCAAATACAGCCTCATCACACTCCTGCAAAAAAGAGGCAGGCACACCTACCACCAACACCGTGGTGTAAAATTCTCTTTTTGCCTTGCCAGAGTGTTGCACAGTGGCAGTGATAATGATAGCACATATGCCGCTGCTTTCCCCAGCCCTGGTTTTAGGCTCATAGCGGTCGCCCTCCTGAGTTTCAACAAAAAACGTTTTGGCTTCAGCTCTCCAGCTACTGCAGCAATGTCCTGGTGAGAGCGGGAAGCAATTTCCAAAATCTAAATTTGATTAGAGGATGTCTGACAACCTTTTGTTTCTCTGACATCCTTTCTCCCATCACAACTACAGAGTTTCGGATATCAAAACTAAGTCCAGACTTAAGATTTCATGAAATACTTGTGTTCCTTAAGATTTTAAGGCAAAGCACGTTCATAACCTTCAATTTACTGAGAAATGTCTGGATTGTACATTTAAAGGCTAACAAGTATCTATGTTTAGATTGAGTAGCAAAGCAGTAGCGTGATGTATTTGTACCACCACCCAAAGTCTTCAAAAGGGCGGTAATCAGAAGGGAGATAGTACAAAACATCAGACTTTGACACTGGAGACCAAGGTTCATGTTCTCTCTCCGACAGTTTCCAAGATAATATTTTCCTTAGCTAAATTTGAGTTGCCTGAACTTAAAAAAAAAAAAAAAAAAAAGCCATGCTAGATTGTCTTTGTCCAAAAATGGAAGCACTAGATCAGGACCATAGCTTCCACTGAGGTCCTCAGTATTTTTGATTTGGAGGTTTTAGTAACCCTAAGGAAATTAAAACTGTACAGTTTGGCTGATTTGGGACTTTTAGGCCATCCATCCATTAAACACATCCTCATACCTAAACGACATTATAGATTGATTTCCAAAGACTCCCAAAATGACACACATGACCGGTCTCTTTACTGTTGCATGGTGGCAGTTTAATCATGTGGCTGTAATTATGTCACCGTTCTATTTAATGTAACAGGCGCAGCTTTAAACACGTAGTAAACATTGTGAAATGGAACTAGTTAAGTTTAGGCAACAAAAATACTTAGGGTTAGTAAAACATCAGGGATTTAGGGACGTCATTGCGTCTTGGACTAAAACTTGGTTAATTTCAAACTGACAGTTGACTTATGGTTTCACATACTTAACTTTAAACAGCCAATGTCAACAGATCCATCGTTGTGACAACTGAGCAAACTGTGATATGGTTGAAAACCATTGGAAAAGCGCTATTTCCAAGATCAAGAATTAAAAATTTGACATGTTTTTTTTTCAATCAGAAGGCCTTAGATTGATTGCTTCAGCCATGCGTGTGCACGTTAACATAAGGGACTAAATATTAATTTCACCCACTGATTAGTCAGAGTGAACATTAACAACAGCCCACAGTTAACTGACTCAGATAATGGAACTCATTACAGTTAAGCACACATATCTGTTCCATTTCTACTCCCAGAACAGTGAACAGCGACAACCGACAGTTTAACTTTGTTTTCAAAGAAGGAGCTATCATCATTAACAGGACTGGAAAAACAGACACAGACTCCAACTCCATGTAATTAATCTATTTACCCTCCGAATGCTATTGCTTTCCCACACATACACACCAACAGCTCTGGGTACTTGTCATGTACACCCAAGCTGATAATTAGGTGATAAAATTAAACATGTAGACACACAAACCGCTCAGGATGCCAAACAGAGATTCATATCTCAGTGCTGTCAGGAACAGATTGGCAATTTACAGTGACCTTATATCCTATGGTATCATTGTGAAATTCTTCATTACTGTATGGGTCTGTCATGTGGTTTTTGTTTAGCATAATACCGAAATTCATTACAGGATCATAATGAATCTTCTAATAAACACTGTGCAGGTACACACACATTCATATGTGTACAGTGGACAGAGCTGAACTTACAGTAAGTTGTTCAGGTCTCAGCAAAGTCCGAGCAGCTGAGAAGGAGGAGTGCCGGGGAAGACAGTTTAATGATTATTACTGGCCTGAGGCCAAGCTCATAACTCATGTTAAGTCTCCAGCCTCTTTCTGCACCATCGACTGGCTGCGAGCTGTTGACAGGAGAAGAGTTAGTGGGACAAACAGACACTTACTTGTTTTTTAAGTTTGCCCATGGAAAGGAAATTGTGCTAACACGCTTTTTTAATCAAACTGAGTTATTGTTATTTTATTTGCTGCAGTTATTTATTGTTTCTTTTGAGATTGTAAAACTGGTGTTAGTACTTTTGCAAGCAGATACATTAGTTACTTATAGTTTCCCGTTTTCAGCTAATTTTTTTGTATCACTTTATATAATATCGCAGTATTGCCATCCATGCTCAGTATTATATTATTACTTATGGCCTGCTTGCAGCAGCAACCCTCATTCAGGAGAACTCTTTAAACACTTTAAAGCCACAACGTGTAGAATTTCTGTTGTGGTAGTATAATTGTTTTATCAAATTTTTCTGATGTCAGAAATTTTATTTGAAGAAAAAAATAAATAAATAATAAAATAATGCGAAAATGCAGTAAGAATTTACAATTTTCGTGTGGATTTCATAAACTGCAATCACACAATTCCATGCTGTCTGTCTGATGCTTCCACCAGCCGGTTTTAATATTTAAATTAATAGATTTTACTTATTTTTTAGGCATTCTGATTTGCATTTAATGAGTAACATGTTAAAGTATGAAACATTTGGAAATGTAATTCAAAGAAGCGGAGACTGATTAGTTGAATTTATTTTGCGTTGAATTTATTGCAGGGCAGGGTTACCTAATAAACTGGTAGCTCAAAAAGCCAAAAGGGACAGACAGAGACCCTCAGTGTCAGTAGACCTGCAGCCTCACATGAGAAATTACCACCAGCCTCCACTGCAATAATAAAGAATTAGGAACACAAAATCTCTTGTTCCGGCCCTGGCTCTCATTAAACAGTATGAGATTGGAACTGACCTAACTTATGCTATGAGACGACCCAGGTGTTATAATTGTACAAAAGTAAATTACACTTTTTCTTTATATTAAAACTAAATCCAAAATATAATACTAATCCAAATTTAAGCCCATGAAACTCAAATAAAACAAATAAGATATTCACAAATGTTTTAAAAGACAGACACTGCCTCACTCTCTATTTGCATCACCGGTTCCAACGCAGAGCGATTCGCCTGTTTCCAGGCTTCTGCTGCTTCAGTGTTTCTTTGCATGCAGGTGCGATGGTCCTCTAAACTTTACATCCCCTCTCAGGCTTTCTGTTTTATATATCCCCTCAACCCTCTTGCTTAACCTGAGAGCTAACATGTCATTCATTGTGCGTTACGGTGAAACTCATCCAAACCCATCTCTTATTTCGTTAAGTGCGTCCGCGTTACTTTCCCGTTCCGCCGGAGCGCCGATGGAGGGAGTAGCAGGTGGAAGTGAACAGCAGTAACTTGTCTACTTCTCCATTTATTCTGCTCTGCTTTTACTGTCAATCCAGTGTTTTTATGATTAATGTACATCTTGTTCAACACTGCCCCAAGGGGCTTTGCTGTTGTGTGCAAAACTCGGCACGTTTCCCCACCGAACAACCTAAAATCCAATTCGCTCTATCGCAGTTTTTCCCCATAAGAAGCGATTAAAGAGAGAAGACATAATAAACAAAGGAAAATGAATTTGAACTACCGGTAATTTGACTTTTGAACTACCGTTAATTTGAATGCACTTTCACTGAGCCTGAAATCCAGACACAAAAAAAGAACAAAAAAACATGTTTTTGTTGATTAATAATCTACCAGAAAAGCCACAAAATCTAGTTGAGGAAAAGTTATAAAACTGTGATATGTACAGTAGATGCTATTGTGTCTAATCGTGTGTGTGCTAAACCTTTTGAAAAATAAAGGATAGATAGATAGATAGATAGATAGATAGATAGATAGATAGATAGATAGATAGATAGATAGATAGATAGATAGATAGATAAACTTGGTTGCATCTCAGACTAATTATTTTCATAGTACCTGCCCTCTCTCACTTCCCTCCCTCACTGTTTTTTTCTCTTTCTTGGCGTGGCACGGTAGCGTCCAATTGTAAACACAAGCTAAATCATTCAATCGCTTCAATGGATTGGGGCTGGAAACCCCGCCTGTGGGCCGTCCCTTGCCGAGGCATTACATTATAATAAGACAAGCGTGTCTCCGGAGATAGTTCTGTTTTCTGCTGCTCTAGACTGAGACGCAGGGTGCCTCCAACGCTTACGACGAGCCTCTACAACACACAAACACAGAGAGACATTCCTGCTGTCAGGACTGCTACACCTGCTCTGCTGCGCGGCTGAGACACTTAAAGGGAGAAGATCATTTTTTGGGGGGGAAAAAAAATGAAACTTGAAGTTTTCTCCGCGCACCACTTCGCGCAGAAGCCGCTGGAGTTGTGCATGGACCCAGAGGGGGGAGTCCCGTCTCCTCTATCCGGAGACGAGCTGGGGTCGGACGGGGACTGCGTGGCCAACAGCCCGGCACCTGTCGCCCAGAGCGGCGACAGTAGCAAGGGGAAGCCGTACACCCGAAGACCCAAACCCCCTTACTCCTATATCGCTCTCATCGCCATGGCCATCCGGGAGTCCAGCAGCGGCCGCCTCACTCTGGCAGAAATCAACGACTACCTGATGAAGAAGTTCCCGTTTTTCCGCGGCAGCTACACCGGCTGGAGGAACTCCGTGCGCCACAACCTGTCACTCAACGACTGCTTCCTCAAAGTTCTGCGGGACCCGTCCAGGCCCTGGGGCAAGGACAACTACTGGATGCTCAACCCGCACAGCGAGTACACCTTCGCTGACGGAGTGTTCCGCCGCAGGAGGAAGCGCATCGGCAAGAGGTCTGCTAAAGAGAGGGAGAGCCCGGACATCCTCAGCGAGGAAACCCGCCTCCCTGTCCCGGAGGAGAGAGTGGGGGCCAAGTTCTCGAGCTCCTTCGCCATCGACAGCATCCTCAGCACACCCTTCATACGGAGGGAGGACAGCCACGTTGAGGCAGAAACCCACGCCACCCGGATCTACTGGTCCCCAGGGGCCCACATACTGCCTTACGCTCTGAGCTACCCGGCGCAGCACACGTACCTGTCAGATGGTGCGTACAGCAGCACAGAGCCCAGCAGGGATGCACTCACATACCTCCAGCAGACAGCACCGGGCATGGTCGCACCTGAGGCCGGTCTCCACGTGCTCACCATGTCCAACAAGGCGCGAGGTTTCCATATAGACTCCTTGCTCTCATAAAGCACCCGGACTGCTGTCAGACTTGTATGTTTTGACCCATGATGTGCACTTTTGTGACCGCTCTTAGCTTCCAGTGCTTTAGCTGTTTAACTGTTTGGGACTCTGTCTGTAGTGAACGTCATTCTGCAGTGAAACAAAACAAAGGACGTGTTGTCAATGTAAATCTAATCTGTGTGGTGACACAGCAAATAGATGCTGTCAGTGTGTGTGTGTGTGTGTGTGTGTGTGTGTGTGTGTGTGTGTGTGTGTGTGTGTGTGTGTGTGTGTTCATGCACCCATGGTTCATTGGTCATTTCCACTGTATGACGGCAACCAAGCACCATGTAAAAAAAAAACAAAAAAACTATTCATCTATTTATATTTTCATGTTTTGTATGACCTGCTGTATAAGATATTGTTGTATATAAAAGAAATGTTGACTGAGCTGCTTTGAGAATGACGTGGCTGCACTAGAAACGCATGGAAATGCCCGATGTTTTCCTAAGATTGATTCATGCATGCCTGGTATTTTTATGAATAAAAAACGTGAAACAATGGGACCCTGATGTTGAATGAGTTGTTCATTATACGGATGTGAAAGGGAGAGGGCGTTTGAGCGAAGCAGGTGTGCAGAGCAGTGGGGGCGGGAGGGAATGGGCCTTACACCTGTTCAACAGGAGAGAAACCTGCGGTAGATTTGACTGTAAAGGCAAAGAAAGGAGTGGGTTGTTGGGCTCATAATCTGTTAAAAAATTAACTCCTAAATCATAATCATCAAAGTCAGAATAACAGAATTTAACTCCAGCATACTGCCTTATCTTGCTTAACTCTTACACTGATTCCTATAGTACTGATTTTTTTTTTTTTTTTTTATCTAAATATTAGCCAGTAGTAGCTTATTTAAATGGCAAAAAAGACAGTCAGTCTTGATATATTCAAATCGAGGCAACAACCACAGAAATAAATAAACATATCAAATATTTAAGAGTAAACATAAAAAAACACTGTTATAATTATTATGTTGTGTTTATCAGTGTGTCACGCACATACATGTACAGCCAACATGGACTCATAACACTCCTGTCGCAGTGGTGAAACATTTGTCAGACAATAACATAACTTCTTAATATAATATTTCAAATAAAGCACTTTGTCTCAGTCTCTGCAAATAAAAACCTGCCACAAAAAAATGTCCAGAAGGACGTTTTACTAACATTATTATTATTGTTGTTGTTGTAATTATTATATTTGGATCTAATTTCATATACAGCCCATTTATATTGATACGTTTACTGTTTCGTCAAAATAACAATATGAAATATGCCACACAATGTTTACTAAAAATATGAAAATGATTTGATGCATGCAATCAGTTCTACATGATTGTGATTAGGGATAACAGTTTCTCACAAACTGGTAATAACCAAGAGACACAACAAAGACAAGATGTGTCCGCAGTGCTCTCATCGTAAAAGAAAAACATCCATTTTCTTCCGCCATCAAAACTCAACTATCTATGATTATTTATGTCGGCCAGATGTTCAGATTTATATGCACACACGATATTATTTTCAACAGTATGGCACAGTGCCCTGCCGGCTGTTTACTGCTCGTGTCCGGAGGAGGCTGCAGTTGCTCTCCGCGGTCCTGAAACAGACCCCAGACTCATCAGCGGTTGGTCCAGTGACGAGACACATTCGTGTAAAACCTACAAATAATATTATTCGCTTAAGTTCAATATAAAGACGAGAAAACACTTTTTTTTTTACTCCGGCACACAGTTTTTATAAAATAAAGTTCCTGTTATTTTCATAATGACCTGCGGTCATTCTGGTGTGCACTGTTATCAATTTTGGTTACATTAAATAAAAAAAACTTTCAGTCTGAGAGTTTTCTTCAAAAAATATACCTGCTCAATAAAAAGCTCATTTTTTTCTCCATATTATGCAATCACAAAACAAGAAGAATAATACCACAAAAATGAGATGTCATTTTCAGAACTGTAATTTCTGTAACTGATGCCACTGAATTACAAAATGTTTGTTATTTGTTTATTTGTTTCGAAATGTAATGTAAAGCGAGTTTTAATATTATTCAAAATAACAGATCCTCTATACCTAAAATATGTTAAATGACTAAATTCAAGTAAGTTGTGGAACATGATGTTGGAGTTTTGGACATGAGCTCTTCGGATGCAGGTGCATGAGTCAAAACCAATCTGCACATTTCACATTAAATATCCTGTATTTTTGTCACTGCCGTCATCTCAGTATTTGACCATGTTGACCCTTGGGCTACAGCTCTGATCAGGCCTGCACTGTACATCTCTCGCGCCCCTACTGATCGTTATGCACATAGCCTAACAGTACATGATGCTGAGGCTGTGTGCAGAGCGCGCAGAGCAGTCTGACAGGTGACAGGTGAGGCTCCTGTTTTCAGGGACAATGCTGCTACCTGCAGGTGAAACGCCGGAACAGCACACCTGTCTGATCTTAGTGTCCCTGCATTGTTAACATCCTTGTTGTCATGACGCGCATCCTTTATATTTGTAAACAGCCTTTCTCTGTATTTAGATTTCCACCAGTGCCTGTCTCGACCCGGTCCACATTATCATGTTGCCTGAGCAGGAACTCAGGCCTGGCTGCCAAGGAATAAGGCCCACAGTGTTATCAAACCAAACTTTAAGTCAGGCACAATGTTAGGAAGTCCAAACAGTCTGTCACTCCGGCAAACTGAACCGCGCCTGACCTCCCAGAGTCCCGGACAGGCAGCTCCAAAGCTCCCGACACCGCCACAGGAAACGCAGGCGGAGAAAACCCCGAGCAGCCGAAAGAATATTAGATTAGCGTTAAAAGGAGCTGAACTCAGTGTATGTTATTCTTTTATTTAATGAATTGTGTTCATTACAGGGCAATATAATATAAAAAGGGCAATCAAAACATGGGGCATTTAAGACAACCCTAATTATTATTACGTTGTGTTTGCATATTATATTGGGGGAAAAGAAACGTGTTTCTAAATATTTGTTGGTTATTTTTTTTGTGAGAAATAGAGGAGCCTTATTATTTTTTATGTAATATACTTCATTTAAATATAGTATAATTGTAGGCCGTGAACATTTTATTTCAAAATGGCATGAAATAGGTTACCCGAGGTTAGACAGCCCGACAAACGTTCTCTCAAAATCTTATCTACCTAATATGTCACGGACGATAAACAATGTATTTCAGCCTAAACATGAAAACAAACAGAAGGCCTTATTGTGTCGGCATTAGGCTCATATGGGCCTCCAGTCGTGACTGTATTCCAAAGGTAAACTCTCCTATCAAAAACACCTCTGAATAGCTTTCGTGTTGGCCGCTGGTCACTTATTATTTCCAAAAGGCTAAATAAGGAGCTCGTATAATCTCGGTGCGTAAAAGCAGCCGGAGCGTCGTCTTCAAAGCGCTCCCAGAACAAAGATTCCCTCTCCAAGCCGAGGCATCCTGATCACGGCGGGGGTCATAAGTTTTGATGTTGCAGGAAATTTCTGGGGCTGTAAAGCTCCTCCAAACTGCTGTGTGTGTGTGTGTGTGTGTGTGTGTGTGTGTGTGTGTGTGTGTGTGTGTGTGTGTGTGTGTGTGTGTGTGTGTGTGTCTGTGCGTCTGTGCGTGTAAAATGATTTTAACCACACATCCTTTGTTGTGCAAAGTGCAAAGGTTATTGTTGCTGGTTATTGTTTGGGAAATCGTCCAGGCTATATCTAAATTTCAAAAGGTTGTGTCGGCAAACACGTGCACAGACACAGATTTGAGTGTGTGAAATGAAGTTTAAAAATTGGAACTATGTTTATTTTCTGCGAAGTTTCCACTCGTGGTGTTGAGGTTTGTTTAATCTCCTACAAACATCATCATCATGGGCCTCTGGGAAAGAAATGACGCAATCAAATGTTCATACAATTACGCTGAAATATTATCTATGCATGCCCAGAAATTAAAAAGCATAATAAAAAAGAAATCGTGACAAACATGCGCACAACACATCCAAAAAAGCTCTCGGTTTAGCGACAACCACATAACTTGATGCTTTTTTTCTTCTTCAATGATCTCTGTCGCAGCACGGATGTTGATATTACCTTTATGTGATATATAACTCCATCATGTTGGACAAATCTGTGTGTGATGTCTCCGTAGGGGAGGAAACTGTCGACGCCCGCTCGCCTAATTTCGCTTTTCTCTCTCTAATGAACGTGGGGCCCATGGGACCGGCTCTGGCCCGGGGCGGTAAGCTGACACTGGCGCGCTGTGTGTGGTATCCAGGGCCGGGCTTGATGGAAAAAGCCTGCTTCCACTCATGTCAAAGTCATTTACTCAGAGCAACCCCCCGCTTACACACGCACGGCAAAGACCACCACCTCTCCATCTCTCACACTCCTCGACCCAGCCCGGCACCGCGACAGTTTGTTTTTGTTATCCTCTGGACCAGTTTGGGAGGAAATTATGAGCAAAACAATACAAATAATACAAGTTGGTGCGTTTTTTATTGCTCCACAGCGATGCGTTAGGGTCTCGTCTGCCGCAGATATCATGTAGGCCCAAGTGAATGTTTAGGCTCATCATTGTTTCAGTTGCAAGCTGGACCTTTTGCATATATTGTGGGGGTTTATTCGTGTCAGGAAAATGTATGATCTGTGGCACATCGGGCTGAAATCACAACTTCATACATGCAGGACCAGAGGGGGAAAAAGCTCGTTTTTTAGCTTGTGCGTCTGGCGCTGTTGATTGGGATGTCTGGGGGGAGGTTTGATAGATGGCTTAATTGCGTGTAGTCCGAACTTGGAGCGAGGGGGTGGGAGGGGAAGAAAGAAGACGAGGAGAGAACGAGGGGCTTTAATGCTGTTGAGAACGGTAAGTGGACTTGGGCCAGATTTGGCAAGAGGGTTGAGGGGGGGTGGCTCTACATTCGTCACTGATTTCAGGGAGATTTGCAGGCGCACAGTACGGATGAGGAGAAGGGGTGGGGGGCTCTCGCAGAGGGAAGAAAGATTTATGAAATGATAGGTGGTCGAGCTTTGTTTGGCTGGACATTTGCGTTCAATAAGTCGAGTTTTTTTGTGTTTCCTCCACTTGAGGGATTATTAACGCGGTCGATGGCCACCCGGCGCGCCACACAGCACCACTTAGCGCCGCTGTGACACCCAGTGGAGCCCTCGTGTCGAGCTAAAGCCCTGGACACTCAGTCTCCAGTGGATAACCAGCTCCCCCCACTCTCTCTTCCTCTTCCTCTCTCTGTCAGTGCGTACTCGCCGTGCGTTCTGCATGCGTCAAGGGAGCACCGTGCGTAACTGGAGAGTCGTGCGTAACTGGAGACAGATTTCACTCCATTTTGCGCTGGGATTCTGAGGACCACTGGCGGTGTAACGCTCACTTGCAAGGACACTGACCGCTGGATCCCGATTTATTTCTCTTTTGAAACATTTCACGGCTCGTCTTTTCTCCCTCCCTCTCTTCACTCTACGCCAGTCGTACGTCAGAGCTGACATGACGACCGAGACCCCTCAGCAGCAGCTGGACCCTCCGCCTCCTCTGAGATCCAGCCCGGCGTCCGGCGCCCTGCACCCCGCCATGCTGAGCCCACAAGCCGCCACAGAAAGTTCGTCCACCGCCATTAAAGGAAAGAAGACGAGCTCCGGTTTACGGCGACCGGAAAAGCCGCCGTACTCCTACATCGCTCTCATCGTTATGGCAATACAGAGCTCCCCCACCAAACGACTGACACTTAGTGAGATCTACCAGTTCCTCCAGGCTCGCTTCCCATTCTTCAGGGGCTCATATCAGGGCTGGAAGAACTCGGTCCGGCATAATCTTTCGCTGAACGAGTGCTTCATCAAGCTGCCCAAAGGGCTGGGCAGGCCGGGGAAAGGCCACTACTGGACCATCGATCCGGGCAGTGAGTTCATGTTTGAGGAAGGCTCGTTTCGTCGCAGACCCAGAGGCTTCAGAAGAAAATGTCAAGCTCTGAAGCCCATGTATCGGATGATGAACGGCATAGGCTTCGGCACCTCCATTCTCCCGCAGAGTTTTGACTTTCAAGCTCCATCCGCCACTCTCGCCTGTCACGGCAACAGCTACAACTTGGACATGATGAGCAATTCAATGGCCGGGGGATACGACGGGCTAAGCAGCGGCCACCACGTACCCCACATGTCCCCGAGCCCCGGCTCCACATACATGGCGAGCTGTCCCGTGCCGTCTAACGGGGAGTACGGACCGGACAGCAGCAGCAGCCCCGTCCCGTCCTCTCCAGCCATGGCCAGCGCGCTGGACGGCCACTCCCCGTACGCCAGTACATCCGCACACTGGGCGTCCTCTGGTGGGTCCCCCTACATCAAACAGCAGCCTATAACCTCCAGCAGCCCCGCATCCTCTGGTTTACACTCCGGCATGTCGCCTTACTCCCTGGAGCAGAGCTATCTTCACCAGAACGGCAGGGACAGCCACAGCAGCGACATATCAGGTACCACAAACTCACGTAGGTCTATGGCTCACAGTGGGGAAGGCGAACCCCGTCTAATATTTTGGGGGGTTATCATAAAAATAAATTAATAAAAACACATAATAATCCTCACAGCATGTCCACCTCACATGCTAAATTGTGTTTCCATGTGCAGCAGAGGCATGTGACAAATATTTGAAGGAGTCAAAACTCAATTATGAAATTACATATTTTATAAATATATTGCCGTGTTTATTTTTAAGGAAAATGATTCCAAAGGGGAGTTTACATAACCTATTCGTGCAAGGCGAGTAATACAAATAAATATATCATTTAGTACTATTCATTTTAATTATATAGTTTAATTATACTTGACTCTAAATTATTTCCGTCTGAGTGTTTCCTAAGCTCGGACGTAGTGGGTGACAAAATATTTTATCAATTGTTTAACTAATTTGATTGAATAATAAAGTTAAATTGAATGTTAATTGAAAAAAATAAAACACACCCAAGACCATGCACTGGAGACTTGTTCAGTACAATTTTGTTGTAGTTTTCAAAATGTTTTTGAGGCCAATAAATAATGAATATATTTAGATTCTAGGAGCTAAATGTATAATTTATGTCTCTTTAATCCACAGTCTACAGGATTTTCTAAATCACATCTATTCGGTACAAGTGTTCACGGGATATTTTCGCTAATAAAAAGATTAAGAAAAACAGCTATTTTGTGATCGCGTTCTTAATTCACCTCCCCAGTTCACGCTCATTTGCTTTAACATAACACACTGAGGCTTTACTAAAGTCTGGGGATTTCACCGAGGCGAGTAACCCACGCTGGAGCCCGAAAGGGTCCCAGAGGTTAACTAAACAAAACTGTGCAGGTCGGACCACACCGGCGGAGGATACCACCAGAGACGGAAGGCCTTGTTAAACTTTACGCAGCGTTCTAATTGAGCCTGTACGGGGGATAAATGTGTTGGACTGCGCAGTGCAGGGTCGCTAACTGCACTGTCAGTCAGAGAGGCATGTGTGTGTGTGTGTGTGTGTGTGTGTGTGTGTGTGTGTGTGTGTGTGTGTGTGTGTGTGTGTGTGTGTGTGTGTGTGTGTGTGTGTGTGTGTGTGTGTTGTCTGTGAAAACGGGCGCAGGGCAGCGAGCTGTGGCCCGGAGGATAAAGCCTGCTGTCTTCCCCTGGAAAACACAGTCACATCTGGAGTCCTTATGACCTGGACGAAGCCACAGCCTCTCTATTTATTTTTTCTCTTTCTGGAAATAGAGGCTCGCTTACAGACACAAAATGACGGTCACTGAGTCTCATTTAAATATTCTTGCCGGTCTGGGGCTCTCCAGGAAAAATAATACTCATATTGATTACTGTTATTGGTTATAAATCAAAAGGAAAGCATTCGATGTATTCCTTAAAATAGCTAAAGGAAGGGTCGGTGCCTTTTAAAGAACACACATTCTTGGAAATGATTGCGCTGTCAACTTGTGGAAGGTGTACAGAAGGCACATTTAAAAAAAAAAAAAAACCATTATTACAAAATAAGTTATGTCTGCTCTTGTGTAAAGAAATAACAATTTTCCATAAATGTAAATTAATCCGTAAAGATGTGAGGCAGCTAGGGGGGGGGGGGGAATATATTTCGTATAAACGATAAATTAAAACAAAGGCCTTATCCGTCCTCATGCAGTCAATTTTGTTAGTTTTTAAAGTCTATATGACAGGGAATGCAGATTTGTGCGGGTTATAAAACATCTTAAGGTATTTTATATTTTATTTTAAAGCTATTTGACATTGTAAACATTCCTTTCTGGTCACAACAAACGATATTCACCCCCACACGCAGAATAATTCAATGCAAAACCTGGTTTAAGATGCTCAAAATAAAACTATAGGCTAGTCATGAAGGCTAACGACTAGGAATGTCTTTCCCCTCTGTATTTACATGTGTTTACTGTCTCCTCTGCAGTGGGGATTCCACGCTACCAGAGCCATTCCTCGGTGTGCGACAGGAAAGATTTTGTGTTAAACTTTAACGGCATCTCCTCCTTCCACCCCTCGGCTGGCGGCTCCTACTACCACCATCACCACCATCACCATCCCCAGAGCGTCTGCCAGGACATCAAACCCTGCGTGATGTGAGAGACACGGCCACAGTCAAACTGCAGCTCTGTCACAAGACATCAAAGCGAACATTTGTAATTTTTACTTCTTCTTTTTTTTTTTTTTTTTGGAGGATTCATACGAGGATGTATCGTGGCGTCGCTCTCACATGTTTGCCTCCTACATGCAGCCAAAGTAGCTTTTCTTGGTTGGACTTGAGAAACTTATGCATTGAAGGAAATGAATGAAGAAACCTCCAGATGCCTTTAAAAAAAAAAAAAAACTAAAAAAAACCACTCTGCCAATATGAACCCTGACAAGCGCTTTCTTCTTCTTCAAAAGAAGCTTCAGAAACACGACTTTTTTAATGTGTTTGCTCTTGTAACACGTGCAAACTAATTATATTCTATGTAACTATGTTCTATCCTATTCGAGTAACTACACACAAGACGCTTTAGGCTAACATGAACTGCAACAAACCTTGCACTTATTGTATAACCCTTTGCCAACTTTATGTCCTGTAAAAGGTTTCAATAAAGCTGATATATATTTTAGGCTACATTCCTACAGACTTCTGTCTTTCCATGCACATTCATGTAGAAAGGTTGTTTACTTTGCTTTAAGGGGAGCTGATGTTGAGCTTGCATAAAACAGAAACACACAGAATTCCATATTGAATATTGCTTTCTGGCCGTTTACGCATTTCCAGTCATGGCCAACAGTGATGGAAAGTACATTTTCTCAATTTATGATACCTAACTGAGTATTTTAATGATCTGCTACTTCACTGTACTCATTTATTTGGCAGCTGGAGTTATTGTATTTATCAGAATACGATTTAACATGCAAAACCTGAGATCAGTTCATAATATTTCAAGCATGATTATATAGATTAAACTATTCAACAGTATTTAAACTTAGCTCCTTTGCAAAGTGCTACAACATTATGATTCTTTTTAGATTATGATCAAATAATACCATAGACACAGGCTGTTCTACTGCATAATGAGTACTTTTACTTTTGATACTAATATATTTTGCAGTTAATACTTCTGTAATAAGTAAGGGGTTAAATGCAGGACTTTTAAGGAACACTTTTATATTGTAGTACGGCTACTTTTACCTAAGTAAATTATCTGGTTATTCCACCATTGATGGTCAGGTTTTTAATTAGTATTATTCTCTAAACTGTATGACATTTAATAACACAGGAACGCATACAGTATAATAATCTAATGTGCAACATAAAGCTCTAAAAAGGCTGCTTTGAATCTTATTTTTCAGATACAATTTTTTTGTATCACTTAATAAATAATGTTCATTTTTAAAGTGATTTAAAAGTGAAATTTCTGTTATTTCAATAGTTTCTGTTTTGGTATGCAGTTTGTGATTATATTGGGGGTGTTGCAGTGCTGAAAGAAGTATTCAGATCCTTTACTCAAGTAAACGTAGCAATGTCACTATATTGAAATGAAGCCCCATTTTTCTACACCGTAAAGCCATTACAAGTAAAAGTCCCACATGTAAAATCTTTCTTTAGTAAAAGTACAGAAGTATTATCATCAATGTACACTTAGTTAAGGATCAAAAGTACTCTTTATACATAACAGAATGGCTGTAAACACAATTTGAATGTTGCATAAGGTCAAAGTGGAGATACTGTACATTACATCCTGTTGGGTAGTTTAAACCAAAATCAGGAATCATGTTATCAACAGTGGTTTCTTTTCACCACTGTTGATAATGTAGTTGTGTATTAGGAAACATACTTTCAAAGCAATATAGAAAGCTAAAAACCACAAAGGCTGATCATTAAAGCTTGTATACTGCTGATAGGAGGTGTGAGGCTCAAAAGATAAACGTCCTTTGAAAGTTATATTAGAACATAAAAGGACAAAGCCACTTCTAGTTTGACTATTTCCAGGTTTTGCATGTTTTACAGCCACCTCCAGCCTGTCTAACGCAGCTGCAAGTCTTTCTGCATCCTGAGGCTGCTCCTTTCCATGTGGACATCCAGCGTTGCAAACATCTGAAGACGCCATGTAAACAAATGAAACGACAGGGCCCACGTCTATGGAAATGTAACAACTTGGTATTTTTAGAGTGCGGTAAACAGATCAGACTCACAGAGAGCTACCTCTCACACAAACAGAGGGCAGGCTTGGGCGGCTGCACTGCTTCTCTTTTTGTCTACATGGCTTTTGGTCATGACTCAAATGCAGCATCCCTCATGGCTGACATATGCAGATAGAGATTTGGTGGCAGCTCTTCATTAGGCCACTGACATAATCACAGTTTCTTAAAGTGCTCTGTGGAGTCACTATTTGTGTGCTGAATGCAACGTCTGAGAAAATGTTTTCGCTGGGATGTTTAATATCTGTTACGTATATGTGTTTATTTGTCGTGTTAAAGTGCACTATGGGTTTCAAAACTTTTCTCTGGAGCACAGTACTTTATAAATATATTTTGTCACGTTGCTTGAAAGTAATTGTCTAGGAAGTAAGAACAAAATTCAGCCAGTTTTAAAAATTCTAAGGTATTACACATGCAAACCACATGTGAAATCCATGTTTTCACAAGTAATATTTCACATTTGAACTGCCAAAAAGCCACATGTGCAAAACAAATTCACATATGGACAAATTCTTCTATGATGCCGAGAATAAAGAAAGATGTGGCAGCAAATTATACAAGGGGTCATCATACTTTATATCTACTTGTAAGCAAGCTTCAAATCCAGAATCAGTGTCAGAAAACCCACGGTGAGGGACTAACTGACTCTATCCTGTTAGTCTTACTGAAGTGGCCTCCTTCTAGTGTTTTGAACACTTTGGTGTCCAACAAACGTCAAGTGGGATTGGTAACGGCAACAGCAGTCACAGTTCAAAAAGAAAAAGAAAAAAAATGTCTTTGACTAGACAACAAAGTCCTTTCTAATTTCCTCAAAGCAACCCTCCATGATGAAAAGTCACACAAAGTGGCCCTGCAGCGAGTGGATTTTCCATGACAAGATTTTTGAGGAGTGCTGAATTTTCAATATGGTGGAGTATAGTGTCATCTAGTGGCTGAGACCATCCACAGAGATCATTTCTGCAGTAGGGCGATATCATGAGGGATACACAGAGCAGCGACAACCCTAACCCTATTAACCCTAACCCATTAACTGTAGTACTCTGAGAAAGCAAAAATAAATTACTAAAAGCTACTCCTACAGTAAAAATGTGACTTTTGTCTCACTTCTGCTGGATGCTGCTCAATTTAACGCCTGATTTAACATATATGTCAGAATCAGAATCAGAATCAAAATCAGCTTTATTGGCCAGGTTTGCGTAGACAAACAAGGAATTTGACTCCGATAATCTTTGCTCTCAAAGTACAACACTTAACATATTAAGAATAAAAACAGAGTTGACGGTAAGAATATGAAAAAAAATAGTGTACAGTATAACAATACAATAGAATTTACAATTTTACAAAAAATATACAAAAGAGAGGGAAGGAATAGCGCAATATCGGTCAATAGACTGAGATTTTAGGATTTAATTAATGAGTACAGTGCAAGGCAGATCAGTGCAATGGTAATATAGTAATAACAATATTGTAATTGTAGGATTGAAATAGACATGAGGTAGATGAGCAGAACAGTGGTGGTTGACTTTGTTCAGTGTGAGGGTGGGGGCTATTTCTGAGTGTTCAACAGAGTGACTGCTTGGGGGAAGAAACTGTCTCCGTGTCGGCTGGTTTTGGCAAACAGTGCCCTGTATCGCCTACCAGAGGGAAGGAGGTTGAACGGTTTGTGACCAGGATGTGAGGGGTCTGCAGAGATTTTTGCTGCCCTTATCCTGACCCTGGACCGGTACAGGTCCTGGATGGAGGGAAGGTCAGTTCCAACGATCCTCTCTGCAGCCCTAATTGTCCGTTGCTGTCTGGCCCTATCCCGTTTGGTGGCTGACCCAAACCAGACAGTGATGGAGGTGCAGATGACAGACTGAATGATGGCTGAGTAGAAAGTGGTCGGCATCTCCTTAGGCAGATTAAACTTCCTTAGCTGTTGCAGGAAGTATAACCTCTGCTGGGCCTTTTTCTGGACATGAGATCCATTGTAATGCTACTCAACAACAGACTTTAAGGTGAGCGTAAACTGAGAGTTGAGCTGGTGATTTACACTATTTCTGTGAACCCACTAGGGGGCCTAAGCCTGAAAACTAGCAGAGGGCCTCCTTTGCACCTTGTTTGTGGTAATTTGGTTAAAAACTAATTTATTTAGGAATATGACACACTTAGAATAGAATATTCCCTAATAAATTTGCAATGAATCAAATTTCTCCTAAACAACTGACAACTGACAAACCCATATATGTGCCCAAAGACCAAATGCCACAACATTTGTTCTGATTGGTCTAAGGTCTTGGAATCTGGTTCGGACATACTTAAGGAAAGTATCTAACTGTACAATTTTGAAATTTTTAGATCACATGAAAAATCACACTTTTATCAATAATCTTGAATGAAAAATTAGGAAAATGCTAACATTGTGTTTATTAAAAGTCTTTAATATAAAATATATTTTAACACTGCATTATGCAACTTGTTATGAGTTCATAGATACCAAATACTAGATTGTGATCCTTGTATTTTCTGAGATACAGACATTTACTTATCTAACTCTAGTCTGCCACATGGGATTACAGTTTTTATTTTTTTATTTTTTAAATATAAAAATAAAAAAAAATATAATAAATAATATAATAAAAATATATAGAAAAACAATAGTCCCATGTGGCTAAAGAATAAATATAGTATGATAAGATTAACACAATTTTCAGCCAAACGGTTTGATCGATTTGGATTTCAGTAGCGGGCACAAAGGGGTTAATATGGGTCATTCTGGTCCCTGAGGATCTGGGGCAGCAAGATAGATGGTGGCTGCCACTCTTGTGAACACGCATCTCCCTGCTGGCTGAGTTAATGGTGTTTGAAAATCTTTCAACTTGCTGGCATAGTTCGCTGTGTAACTGTGGCAACCACAAGAAACCACTATGCGGGAGCTAATTTCACTGGTATCTGAGTTCCCTGAATTACACACCTCTACGCCAGGTTTGAGCACACATACTGTATGTCTTGGAGCAAAATCTGCATTGAAGTTCAATTATCCAGTCTAAGCTAATTAATGAATGTACGTTTTTGTTTGAAATATATTTTGATGGCATTCCTAGCCTCCAGAATGTCAGAAGATCCTAAAACACTGAATCAATCTCAAGGGACCAGGAAGACATGCACGGTCAAGGAAATCCAGATATGAGGTAAGGTACAATGCCATGGACCAACTTGTTGGATGGACAGAGAGAGGAGCAGACAAACCAACCAACTATTATCTTCCCTTTTATTTTGTTATGACTGAGGCTGACTACTTTCCCAACCCTCAGTCCTTTAACTAAACTAGGCTAAACAAGTCCCAGACCTCTCTCTGCAGCCTACTGCACCCACACACATGAAAGTGATGTCTCATTATAATTCTGGATTAGATGGCAAACAAAATTCAAAATGTCAGTGTTTCTTTAATATGGACCACAAGCTGGGCAAAAGGCAAAAACCCACCCCGGTTGAGTCCACACAGACTGGATTACAAATGTTTCCCAGCCTGCTGTATCACTGAAGAAAAAGGTATCTTGATACTGTGAAAAAAACGTACTATTCAATTGGCTAAGCATTTAAACAGATTTAAGTTAAAAATAAGAATAAACTGAACTGATTCTATCTCCCCGTCCCAAATAGGGGTACAGTAGGAGTCCATGTCTGTCCCCAAAGTTACAATTTACACTAGTGTACCCCCTAGGACTAATTATTGGACCTCGAGGTTTCCAAGCAAATGATAAGGGTACAACAACTGTACCTTACAGGGTACCACCCCAGGGACAAGGTGTTGGACCCCTAAATGTGAACATTTAGCATATTATTTTGTAACAAGAATTAGTTTAAAGCCCTGTGAGGCTGTAAAGTTCATTACACATGAACACTAAATGAAAAGACAACTTTGGTATTCTTACTCTGTGCTTTGAATGCTGATGTCAACATGCTAATGCTACAGCTAGCATGGGGGCAACCATGAATGGAAATGGAAATGCATCCGAGTTGTGGTAAATATTTCCCTTTAACTGTACAACCGACAGACCATCCAACTGACATTGCCAGACCTAGAACCACCCAGCTAGTTACAGGCCAAGAATTCTCAGATGTAGACATCAGTCAAGCATAACCTGACCGTTTAACAGAACACAGTTGGGTTGATGGGCTGGAAATGGTTCTTGAGGTGAGGTGTGTGTGTGTGTGTGTGTGTGTGTGTGTGTGTGTGTGTGTGTGTGTGTGTGTGTGTGTGTGTGTGTGTTTTTCCTCTCTTCCTCCATCAGGGGCGGGGCCAGGGGTTTAAAGATTCTTTCCAAGCAGGAAATCAGGCTTTCTGGTCTTTTCTCCAACATCTGGCTCAGCTCAGCTCTCCAGATCACAACCTCACATCCCCATTTACACCTTCTCCTTCAGAGCCAATACAAAGTATTGTCCTCCTACTGCTCAGCCTGCATCGTGGCAGCCATGATCCGGATTTTCTCTTAGCTGAGCTAGCTGGGAGGCCTGACTCTTCTCCACAGCCTTCAGAGCCACTTGGTTGACTTTTTAAAAGTTACTTCCAGCTGCTGTACTTTAAGGAGAACCTCCTTTTCCACAGATCATTGTTGTAGGTTCAACATGGTTTCCTGACTCTCTGTAGTCTGAGCTTCTGGTGGAGTTGCTTTATCAACAACTCTATCTAATGCTGAAGCATCTTCTTTTACAGTTCAAAGGCATTACAGTAAGCTTGAAATCCTGTCTTCTCACTGCAGCTGTGGCTTTGTCCAAGAAGCATGTTATCTGGAAAATATGCTTATAAAAACTGGAAGCTCTGCAGATCTGGAAACTGCCGTAAGAAAAGACCTTTCCAGGTTTGAATCTACAAAGTTATTGAAAGCACTCAGCTAACCTTCGTCATGGAAGAGAAAATAAAAGGAAGACCAGCCCTGAAGAAGAGGGTGATGTTGTTTGCAGGTATTACACTAGAGGGCAGAGTTTAGCAGCAGTTTGGGTCTGCTGCTTAGTTTAGCAGCTTGTACTAATTTGACTAATAAACTAAAATACATATCTAGTCGCGAAATGACTAAAGCCACACACTAACAAAACTTATATCGGAAAAATAAAGTTTGCTTGCCGATTGTGAATGCCATTAGCATTTTAGAGACATTGTCCATTATCTCATATCCGAAGGATTCTTATGATGATGCATCTTCTGTCTTTCCACTTTGAGAAATATTGAAAACTTGAGTTCTATGTTATAAAATCCTGCAAGATTTGTCGACAATTGTTTACGCCTAATCTTTTTAGTTTGCCAATTTTACAGTCAGGTCACACAGTTCACTGTGCAATGCTGTACAGATAGATTCAATAGTTGAATGACTGAACAATGAACTTAATCCCACAATACTATTCCGGCTTTTTGTCCATTGATGTATGGACACATATAGTCTAAAGTTCCAAAGAGACAGAGTCAAATAGATCTTAATGTTTATTCTGCGCAGTTTCTATGCTAATTTTGATTTAATTTGAAATGGCGTACAAATAAAGATGGATAAGACATCAAAAAGTTTTTTTGTGTCGTGTGAGAAAATGATGCCGCTCATCAGGGCAGCTAAATCAGAAACAGCTCAATCTTAAGAAAACTTTTCTTCAGTCATTTCCCATGGCTTTATTTGGATTTTCAGAGAAGCTCGACACATTCGTCTGTCTGCTCTTAAAGGTCGAGTTTTGGGGTAAGAAAAAGGGGAAACTGCCACACTGAGGCGCTTTGTGGCCTTGAGAACAGCTTTACCCCCTTCAAACCAGTCACAGCCGGAGCACCAAACACAAGATTAATGTTTTGCACATGGATGATTGGCAGCTATTTATTTGAAAACCAATTCCAATGTGCTCTTTGGGCGCATGGGTTTGAGGTCCTGGGATATTTTGGAAACTGTCTGTGTTTAATTAGGCACCTAATATAAACACTGTCTATGACACACTGAAGTGCCTACAAAACAATTTCAGAAAAGACTACAAACTGATGTGAGGTCACCAGTAAAAATATAGAATTAAAATACTCTATACTTTTTTATGGACATTCCTTATAGAATTGTGAGCTTAATAATACTAAATGTTGCTCATAATTCAGGGTTTCCTTCTTTTACTCCTTGTTGTTGGGGTTCGAATCCAACATGCGGCCCTTTTCTGCGTCTCATCCCCTCTCTCTCTCCCCACTTTCCTGTCTATCCACTGTCACTATCTAATAAAGGAAAAAGCCCCAAAAAATAACCTTTAAAAAAAGTCCTTGTTGTTGCTGCCATTGGTGCATGTGCATCAATGTGGCAGCAGAGGGCGCTCTGTTACTACTTAATGCCAGTTTGAGTGTAATAAAATGACTTACAAGCTGGAGAGACTGGTGGCAACACAGGCATTCAGTGATGATAATGATGATGATGATGATGATAATGATGATGATGATGATGATGACGAAGATGATGGTGGTGTTGATACCTGGAAATGAAAACCAGAAATAAAGCTGATGTTCCACTGCATACAATAGCTGTTTATTTACTTTATATATAAAACTGAATATTTTAAGTCATTAATCCTGTCACAGCCACTTTAGGGAGTGCTGCACATTCATTTCAAATAAAATTCAACATTTAGTCTTTTTTCTTAACCCTTGTGGGTCAAATTTGACCCATTTTCAAAATTTCTATATCAGAAATATGGGTTTCTTTTTTTAACTACTACCAATTTGAATTACCCAAAAACAAGTACAAGTACAATAAATGATTGGATCTCTACTTTCATCGAATGTTGGGTGTTTCATTCAATTTCATGGCATTTGAAAATAAAAAAGAATTGACAGTATCCTGACTGAACGTTGCCATACACCAGTCTGTGATTATCCATCCGTTCTGCTTTTTTAACTCAAGAATTAGGTATAATTTCCTATAAATTAGGTTAATTGACCATGAGTTTCAAAAATGTGTGTAAAACTAGTGATAATAAGTAGGTGTTAGTGGTGTTACTACATGGTAGTGAAAAAAAAGCGCTGAAAACATTGAAGAAGCGTCAAAAGGGTGAAAAAAAGAGACAGAAACGTCATCAATAAATGCATCAAAAAAAAAAGAAGAAAAAAAAGCCTGCGTTTCTTTGGGAACATTCAGTGGTTGATAAATCTTTATTGCACAGATCCTGCATTTGCTCTCTTTGTCTCACCTGATTGATTGGCAGTCGTCATCCGTCTACAGGTGATGACACTCCCTCGATATGTTGCACCTGAGTCCCCAAAACGTCTGTGAAATATGATCCTATCAATAAACTGTGGAAATTGTCTTTGTCAAAATATACTGAACATGAACGCAGACGTCTTTGACTGTGTGAAGCTCCAACCTTACACTCAGACCACTTGAAACCAGTGGGGGAAGGTAACTAAGTCCATTTAAGCTACTGTACTTAAGTACGATTTTAAGGTACTTGTTATTTACTTGAGTATTTCCATGTTATGCTACTGTATACTTCTACTCCTCTACAACTCACACATACAACTGATCCCTCTAGTTATTTAAATAGTTCAAATCAGCTCCACGTTTACCAGCTGCAACATCAAAATGATGAACACATTAATGCATCAATAATTATAACCTAATGTGGCCGGTATGCTCAGTTGGCAGAGCGGGCGCACATATGTAGAGGTTTATTCCTCGACGCAGAAGGTCAAGGGTTCGAATCCGACCTGTGACGGTTTTCCTGCATGTCTTCCCCCTCTCTCTCCCCTTTCAGCTGTCCTATCCATTAAAGGCAGAAATGCCCCAAAAAATAATACTATAATATATATTATTCTGAAATGTGCCATTCTGCATAATTATTATTTGTTCTTTTTGTACTTGTAGGCTTTATTTTGATGCTAATACTATTGTAGCCTACTTTTACTTAATAAAAGAAAAAGAAAGTTGAATGCAGGACTTTAGCTGTAACAGATTATTTGTATTTCTTCATTTCTTTTTGTAAAAGATCTGAGTACCTCTTCCACCACTGGTAAAAACTCACCGACTATAGGGGAGACCGGGGATAGTTGTAACATTTTCGACATTTCTGTCTGTATCTCAGAGCTCTTTTGAGCCAGCGCATTCAAAATATGTTACAAACTAGTTACATTTGCCTGCTATTAGATGCTGTAGCTGTTATCTTTGTAACCGAAACAGAAAAATGCATGGTTTACTCTCAAACACGGAGGAGTGAAATGTTACAATTCACCCCATAGTCCGGGTTAGTTGTGCCATATCCTGGGGTGAAATGTAACATCATGAAATTAGGAATATAACAAAAACTTGATATTGAAACTTTCATTCAACATTTAAATGACTTTTTTCATATATTATTTGTGTTTGTATGGGTTGAGAGGCACGCCTCGGTCTGTCTTTCTTTTCCAAGACTGAAATTTAAAGAAAATAACGTAAATACAACCGAAATTTTGCTTGGGGTAGGTTGTAACATTTTCTAACCCAGACTCTTGCTACAACTAACCCAGACTAGTGTCGCCATGAACTAGCTTAATTTACAGCTAACAGCTAAAAACATTAGCACTAACAACCTGCATGAAATATATCCATAAAGACACACAATAAACATGATTTAAGTTTGTTGAGTTTAACTACAAAGCCGGCAATGCTATCACAAAAATAAATGAGGTAAAAAAAAATAATACTTTCTTACCTAAAAATTTTTTTTTTCTTTCTAAAATGTGCAGTGTCACAGGGGACTGCTTCTTCACATGTGTATGGCCTAAACAGAGCATGTATGAAGTGAATCAGGTGAGTCCAAACTTGATCCTGATTGGAGAAAACGGATGCGTTACAACTATCCCCGGTCTCTCCTTATATATATGTCAAGGGGTCTCCCCTACTGACAACATGCATCCATAACATGCACTTTTGCGTGCTGACCACTGGGGGGCAGTAGTGTGTCGTATATTAGGAGAATAATTTCTTTATTACAAAATAAAGCTTTCAAGCTTTCTCTTAGCAGGATATTTTGTTTCAAACTTTTCTAGTAAACATCTAATTAAATTATCTTAACCATTCATTTATATTTAAAAAGAAAAAAAAAACATAATCACTGTAATACTCCTTTAATATTTACATATAAGGAGGCTTAGAACCGGTGTGCTTTTTGTATTTGGTCCAAGATATAATCTCAGGATGTGGTTGGTTTTCATTGGAATCTCAGTAGTGACAGATAGCAAGATAGTGCTGCACATATGAACGGGTTTATCCTGTTCTCTCTCAGAACTCCTGCAACAAATGCCATGACTAATTCAGATTTTTTTTTTATTTTTAGCGTTACAAATATTTTATCAACCAGTAGTCTAGATCTCATGCATCCACCTGTGGGTTGCTGGTTAAGTTCCCTGCAGGCTTGGGTTTCCCTCCACACACACCGAAAGACGCTGTGGAGAAACAGGCGAACCTCGGTGTGTCAGCCGGGCTCACTGGGCAGCCGTGGCCGGTACAAAGGACTCACCGGCCGGACCCCACAGGTGACACAGTCCGCTCTGCATTTGCTTCCTCGGGAGAGTCCTGACAACACATGCAAATCACAGAACAAAGAGCAGAGAGAAAATACACAAGTGAGAAATGAACTCTTGTCAAAGATTATCAGTTTGCTAGTTTTTATTTATTTATTTTTTTTGTTACTTAAATGAAAACTGCAAAATCTGAAAGAGTTGTTCTCTTGATCATTCAGGTCAAATTACAAAATAGGGATATGATAAATAAGCTGACGTGTACCTCTTCTATTGCATTAGGCCTATATGCTATTTTTAATGATTTCCATGGTCTCTTAGGTGTGTCTTAATACCAATAAACTACATGTGTTTTCCCAAAAAAGGATGTTCAGTTAAAAAGGCAAACTTTGAACTCAACTAGTTTCTACAAATGCAGCCAAGCTTTATGTTAACCTGACTTATTAGTCAATAGAGATATTTAGGAAATATTTTCGTTTTGGAAACATTTGTGAAATTTAAAGAACATTGAGGTGAATTTGCTAAACTTACATTTAGTTAAATCCATGAATGAGATAAAAGAGTTTTATAAAGTCTTGTGTTGGAGCTGAAACGCTCAGGAAATTCTAGGCTACATTATTTGCAGTTTGCGACCTTTAATAAACTACAGTTTAGTAAGAACAATAACAAAATCAAACGGAGAAACTCCGGCTTTGGTTACATTAACGTTGCAAATGCCACATGCAGGGCTGCTTCATACGTTTGGAATAATTCTATACTAAAACACACTAAGACATTTTACTTTTGTGATACATTTTTAGACACAACAACTTATATTTAAAAACATGTGAGGACAGATTTTTTTTTCAACAAATGTTATTCATTTAACAAAAACTGAATTAAATACAGAACTGTGAGTGGCAAAGCGGTAAACGCCCTTTTAGTAACAAATCGCCAATAAAAGAAATAAAGAAAAAAAAAAGATTTTAGGACAAACATTAAATAGGCCTAGTATTTGTTATTGTATCCTGCTATTTGTATGCTATTTTCTCAGTTTGATAATTAACTGTTAACTGTTCATTAATGTATATTATCTGTCAGTTTAAAAAAAAAAAAAAAAAAAAAAAAAGACATCCTTCATCGTCTTCATCTTTGTAATGTTTTTAAACGATTATTTGCATCAGACTGGAAACACACGTATGTTGTTCTTAGGCTTTGCAATCAACACAACTAAACATAACTTTCCAGAAGCCACGGGGGTGGGGTCTGATGGCTCCGTTGACACCCGTTCAGTGTGAATGACATTTGGAGGTCTTCATCTTAAAATCCCACCTCAGTCCCAGCAGCCGCTCGCACCCAGGGGACCTTTTCTCACCCATCTCGACCAAATGAGGTTAATTTAACCTTTAATTAGTTTCCACACACCGCCCACCGGCGCGGTCGGGGAGCAGGAGGGAGGCATCCCGACTCTTTCATGTCCGTCTGTTTATTCAGAGGCTCAACCGCAGCTGACGAGAGTTCCTCACAGACTGCAGCCTCATTAGCTCCTTTTGCATTCCTAATCGCTAATACCTTCGTTCTAATTAGATATGTAGGCATCCAAACATATTGTAATAACATACATGTGAACTGTTCATTTTGGAAAAGGCCTATCATTCCAGGGCCTATAAGGCCTCTTATGACAGAATATAGCCTACTTGTGAATGGTATTTTTGGTACATTTTGGTAGCTCTGTTTTGGATCATTTCTACTTTTCCGCAGAGTTGGTGAACTAAATTAAATTGAATTAAATGAATTGAATTAAATTTCGGAGCTGAAGAGGAGGGTACACACATTTGGTTAGAAGTTTTAAGGCTCGTAACCCTACAATGAACTCATTTTCTCGTTTCCAAAATAGATTGAGAAGTTATTTTCTGGCTCCCAATATGATGCATTAATACAAATAATAAATGTCTCGCAATTTGAGTCATTAAGGGAATTTGTCAACATTCAAGGCACACCCTTAACAGCATTTTAATAACTCCATGTCTGAGCTGAGGAGAGAGGGAAGGAGAGAGGGGGCGGCGGAGGAAGAGGAGGAGGGGTGGTGTAGTAACTTTTGTCACCATGCAGCTTTTCCACAGGTTCACTTCGTCCTCCAATTGGATGATGGAGCACACATTCGGGGAGGAGCAGTCCGAGCAGCCAAAAGGGAGGAAAAAATGTGAAGGGTAAAAAAAAAAGACTTCCTTGCTGTGTAGACTCACGCTCCTCCAGCCTTACTTTCAGTTCACTGCAGCAGTGTGCGCTCTCTCCGGTTCACCGTGGCGAGTTGTGGCTTAAAAAGGGACTTCCAGACGATACAGAAAGAAGTCATAGAATCGGAGCACACGCCGAAGTTGTAAGAGTTTCTGGGGGGACACAGTTTGGGGAGGTTTTACGCATTGCGCAGGATGCAGGCGCGCTACTCCGTCTCCAGCCCCAACTCTTTGGGAGTTGTACCGTACATCAGCAGCGACCAGAGCTACTACCGGGCCGGCGGTGGATACACCGGGATGCCTGCGCCCATGAGCATGTATTCCCATGCGGCCCACGACCAGTACCCGGCCAGCATGGCCCGGGCGTACGGACCGTACACCCCTCAGCACCAGCCGAAGGACATGGTCAAACCTCCCTACAGCTACATCGCTCTCATCACCATGGCCATCCAAAATTCACCGGAGAAAAAGATCACCCTGAACGGAATTTATCAGTTTATCATGGAGAGGTTCCCCTTCTACCGGGATAACAAGCAGGGCTGGCAGAACAGCATAAGGCACAATCTGTCTCTAAACGAGTGCTTTGTCAAAGTGCCCCGGGACGATAAGAAGCCCGGTAAGGGCAGCTACTGGACTCTTGACCCGGACTCCTACAACATGTTTGAGAACGGCAGTTTCCTACGGCGCCGGAGGAGGTTCAAAAAGAAGGACGTGCAAAAGGACAAGGATGACAGACCAGGCAAGGACCCCTCTGCCCGCACCCCGGGCAGGGAGCAGGACCCGTCTGTGCAGGGCTCTCAGCCGGTACGGATCCAGGATATAAAGACGGAGAACGGGACCTCAACGCCGCCGCAGGCCGCGTCCCCGGCCCTGAGCGCCGTTCCCAAAATCGAGAGCCCCGACAGCAGCAGCAGCAGCAGCATGTCAACAGGCAGCCCGCACAGTGTGCCCTCCACCCGGTCCCTCAGCATGGATGGACCCGAACACCACCAACACCACGGCCAGGCCCCGGCACAGGGCTTCAGCGTGGATAACATCATGACCACCCTGCGGGGGTCTCCGCAGGCCGAGCTCTCCCCGCCACTCATCGCCTCCTCTCGGACAGGTATAACCCCTTCACTGTCGCTCAACTATTCCCCGAACCAAACATCCGGGTACAGCTCAACGCCCTGCAACCAGAACGCCTTGTCCAACTCCAACGCGACCTATCACTGCAACATGCAAGCCATGAGCCTGTACGCGGGGGACAGATCATCCGGCGGCCACCTGGCGCCGTCCTCCACGGTGGAGGAGGCTCTGCCCGACTACTGCATCACCACGACCACCGCGTCCCCTCTCGGACACAGCAACCTGGGCCAGGCAGGCCAGGAAGGCCACCACGGGCACCAGGGCAGGCTCGCGTCCTGGTACGGGGACCTGAGCCACTTGAGCCCGGGTTACCCGGCGCAGCAGCAGAACTTCCACTCTGTGCGGGAGATGTTTGAGTCCCAACGGATCGGGCTGAACGGCTCCCCGGTCAACGGGAATAATAGCTGTCAGATGGCTTTCCCATCCGGCCAGTCCATCTACCGCACCTCAGGAGCTTTTGTTTATGACTGCAGCAAGTTCTGAAAGCTAAAAGTGTGTCTTTTAAATTAATAACTCTAATATATGTTTTATATATTTTTTTTGTACTTTTGGTCTTTTTTATTCACACTCCGAATGGACATAAGAGACTCAGAGACTGTTTTGTCGAGGCGTGTGTAACACCGAAAACACGTAAGTTTTCTTCCCTCTCACTTTGAGAATTGTTTATAAAAATGGCTCAAATACCAGCTTTTATGACCATAGACTGTAAATTATAGCCTAATATAGTAATTTATTTTTTAGGGCAAGGGAGTGGTTGGATATTGAGGACCAAACACTTAAAGTTTTTCCAGTTTTCTTATTGCTGCCTTTATTTGTCCCAGTTCTTGTATAGAAATAGAGAGGGGACTTTGTAGACTATACTGACTTATTTTATTCATTTTGTCTTATTTGTCAAAAACTATTTTGAAGGCATTACATTTTGTTTGTTTAATAAAGTGCCGTCTATTTGATCCTAATTGGAGTGATTTATTAGCAGTGGTAGGCTAACGCTACAGCAAGGGAGTAGGCATATTTTATTTTTTAAATTAAGAGACAGTTAACAAAGGCGCCTGGTTAGCTCACATGGTAGAGCAGGCACCCATATATAGAGGATTACTCCTCAACGTAGCGGCCTCCGGCTCGACCCCGACCTGCGGCCCTTTGCTGCATGTCTTTCCCCCTCTCTCTCCCCTTTCGAGTCTAAGCTGTCCTATCCAAGTAAAGGCCTATAAATGCCTTAACTTAATTACAAAATATTTAACATTATATTTGGAACTTTCTAAATGCTCTAAAATGGTGGCCACTAAGAAACAGTCTTTTAAGAAAATGTTTTTTGTCTGCGTGCATTTGAGTCTCTCAGGAGATCCACATTATTTGAATATTCTATTTTATGTAAGACAAAACCAATGCAACATTAACTAAGGTTCCTAGCGCCTGTTTGGTTCGAAGAAGGAATCTTTTATTTAAAGGTGTGAGGGGGGTCTGCTACTTAACGCTGCAGAGGCCAAACGCAACCTCTCCAGCCGAGGTTACCTACAATATCAAACTGTGAGAGATGAACCAGATTCATAGTATAAAAGCTTTAGGCTAACCTGCAGATTGTGTATTTTTTTACATGCATGTGTACAGTAAATGCACGCGTGGCAGCAGTTCAGCGGTGCGGTTTGAACTCACTGAAGGCCTTGTCAGCAAAACAAATCAGTCATTACAAACCGAACAGGCTTCCGTCTGACTGCTGTTTGTCAATCAGGAGAGGTTAGGGATGCAAAAAAAAGAAATAAAAAGCTGCAGCTGCATTTGTTTTGGATGTCTTCAGAGGTACATTGTGCTGCAGGCTGGGGACGGTCTGACGGTGTCCAGCAGGCTGGGGACGGTCTGACGGTGTCCAGCAGGCTGGGGACGGTCTGACGGTGTCCAGCAGGCTGAGGATGGTCTGACGGTGTCCAGCAGGCTGGGGACGGTCTGACGGTGTCCAGCAGGCTGGGGACGGTCTGACGGTGTCCAGCAGGCTCCACAATCACAGCAGCAGCAACAAGCTGTTTTGACTGATTGAAATATTGCTGCTGTCAGATGTTTATTTATGTTCTTGATAACATGGGGAAACCCCCCCCCCCCCCCCCCCTCCCAAAAAAATAAATAAATAACAACACACACATATGAAGATCAAAACTTTTCATGAGGCGTTTTTTTGCAAATCTGCATTGATCCACTGCATGCAGCGTGCATGCTGTTATTATCAGTATATTATTATTAAGATTGTCGTACTTTGAATTATATTTTAGATACAATAATTAGAGAAAGTTATCATTATGGATACTTAAATAGACGTGTACTTCTCAATGTTTTTTATTTATTAAATTAAAAATGATTCTGGCAACACCAATAAAATCAGCAATAATAATAATAATAATAATAATAATAATATTAATAATAATAATAATGATACAACATTGGACAGTTTGAATGTTGTCTAAGAATAACCTAAAAAGTTCAAAGTGTTGTGTTTATTTGAGCTCTTGGAGACATTTTCATTATCTGGCAGACAGTAAAACACCTCTGGACACGGAGCAGTGTGTGTGTGTGTGTGTGTGTGTGTGTGTGTGTGTGTGTGTGTGTGTGTCCTTGCAAGGCCGAGCAGACGGTGAAAGCTTAAACGTGACTGTCAGTTTCAGGCCTGTGTGGATGAGATTTTAATGAGTCAGTGAAACTAAAAAATCCAGCGCATGCAAACGCTCCCCAGGGCCACCAGTCAGATGAGTCAAGCCCATAAAGCTAACGTAAACAATGTGCCGCACCTTCCACAGGGGGTTTAATGTAAGTTTAACATTTTGCAAAATGACGCAATGTGCATGTGCACAGAAAGTTGCCTTTAGAACTAATAAAAAATAACTAGATTGTTGCTTCTAAACAAACGTCTCTGTGATTTATGTGGCACTCAGGGGTCAGGAAGGAAAATCCCGTCACGAATGAGAATCATTTTTCATTGTAAGGACAAGACAGGAGAAGGTGATGGAGGTCAATGGAGAGGATGTCAACAATGCACTTTAGGAAAGGACGGCGAGAAGGCTGCAGTAAAGCCTGTCATTACCTTATCTAAACCACCTTCACTGGGACTGTAGAGTGTGTTGTTACGGCAGTTTAATAGGCACGCAGCGTACAAAGTCTCCCAGAGGAGGGCTCTATGGACTGGAAACGCTGCCAATGCGCGTAACAAGCGCACTAAACGCGCAGTCAAAAGGCCTAATTAAAGAAGGATTAGGTTATTGTGCCATGTTGTGTTGGAGGGATATTATTATTCAGTTAACTGACATCAGGTTAAAAATATACATCGCCTCAAGGGATTATAGTGGTGTAGGTGTCTGCAGATGTCCTATTGGGTGAGTTCACCGCAGTGTTCACACTACGATGAGCATTACAAAGACGAGTGTCTTATTAATGTAGTCTACTGCTGCGTTATGGCGAGTTGTAAAGCAACTGAAAGCCCACATCTCATGTAGGCCTATTCAATGTTTGGCACATAGCAAAGTATTTAGGCGACAGGAAACATACCATGCGCATATCTTGCGCAGCCAGTAATTTGGATTTTGAAAACGCTTCTTTATTCACCGAAGCACCGCTGTATTCAACGTATTTTTATTTTTTTTATTTTTTTGGGGGGCATTTCTGACTTTATTAGAGAGGAAAGCTAAGACAGAAAAGGTGTGTGTGTGTGTGTGTGAGAGAGAGAGAGAGAGAGAGAGAGAGAGAGAGAGAGAGAGAGAGAGAGAGAGAGAAGACATGCAGGAAAACCGTCACAGGGACACCCTGGACCTTTTGCGTCGAGGATTAAACCTCTGCACATGTGCGCCCGCTCTACCAACTGGGCTAACCGACCACTATTGGCTTTGTAGGCTAATTACAGTTACAGACTTATTTTTTAAACTTTAATTTTTAGCATATTTTTGCAGCTGGAGCCAAAACGCAAATATTAAAAAAAATTCCCGCGGAAATGACTAATAGGCCTATAAATTATAATCGTATTTGCATGTTTTAATTTCTAAAATCTGAAGGAAATCCCTAAATATGAAATGTAATATTGCTTGTGAGACCCTATAACGCTTATTTCAATTAGTATACATATATATTTTATATCAAAACCTTACAAGGACATTGGAAGATCACAAACTTGCAGAACATCTATGGCCGCTTAAAACTAATAGGCCTAATTGTAAGACTCTCTCACTGTTCAGTCTGAAGAGTGTGAGTGTGTGTGTGTGTGTGTGTGTGTGATTTGTGTTTTCTGCCTCTTATGTTGGTTTTCGAGTATTCGTGCCCTGAAAACATCCATGAAGTCGCGCAGAGCCAAATCTTTGACATATCAAAGCCTTCAGAAACACAAGTAAGGTGAAATAAAATGGTCAAATATGTCCTCAGATCAATGTCACGTTCTCTAAAAAGTCTTTGGATTTTAAAAAAAGAAAAGAAAACTATTTATATTTTCCTCCGTTCCAAATTCTACAGCCTGAATTATTAAATTACTCCCACAAACGACTTTATTCATCTTTAGTGAGGCTTTGTGAGCTTCTTTTTTTTTATTGTGTATCAACACAATTAATGGGAGAGCTGTAATATTAAACATGGTATGGTTAGATTGGTCATTTCATTTCGGTTTTCTAGCACATAACCCCCAGCTGAAAAAGGAGAAAAAAAAACTTCTGTTATTTTTAATTACATATGATAGTAAGGCCTCTAATATGAAATGATGAAAACATAAATAAATGTTTTACTATCCAGCAGGCCTAAATCACAATTTTACGCTTTGAGTAACACATTATAGCCTACACAACATCATACGAAATATAGATACCGGATTTAGATTCCTTAGAATATGTTTTTATGACAAAAAAAAATGCTGTGTTTTTCAAGTCTGTTAAAATGTGCTCAAAGCAGTTAAAACAACAATAATGTAAAGTTTTAAAATTGCTGCTTTGATCGAAAGCGTTTCTTCTTCCTCCTGGAGGTTTAATGTGAGAGTTTATTTTCCCCTGAAGTCCTTTAGATCTGACAAAAGAAAAAAAAAAAAAAAAAAAAGAAATATTCTTATCTTACAAGGACTTATGGAATCATAAGTTTAAATCGACCGTTTTATCTCCTTAAAGTGTTTGTTTAGCTGATTTACTTTTTTTTTCTTTACATTCGTGGTCCAAATCCAGAATAGCTCTACTTTGTTTGAGTGCCAACAGTGAAGCTGATCACAAGGCTCGCCTAATTGTTGTTGAGCGGTTCGCGGTGCACCTGCGAGACGCTTCAGGCTCAGTGTGTGTTGTCTGCTCTCCGCGCGGTTTCAGGGGCCCGAACTACCTCGGAGCCACATCTGTTCTCAATGCAGGGTCCGCACAGACGCAGCGCCGCGCAGGACGATCACAGAGGCACTTTAAAATGTCCTGTGGCTAGGTGTTGTCCCACACACACACACACACACACACACACACACACACACACACACACACACACACGCAGACAGACAGACGGACAGAGGCGATCCCACTCACACCGCTGAGATACTCAGGCCTCCGGACAAGTTGAATGTCAAACAGCTCAACCCCAAAGTAGCCAAGAGTATAGCTAAATATATACCAAAGTACATTTTTGAGCATATTTTCTGCTGCTTTATACGGTAGAAATACTGTCACTTTTACTCCACTGTTGATCTGACAGCTTTCGTTACTTTACAAATTAATACTGTATAGGCTATATAAAATATCAGAGATCATAAATATGATGCATTGCTTTAAAACGATATCAGCAATTTACAAGGTTAACTCTGATTAACTTGAATGCATCAGGCGTAATAATCCAATCATTTATTTATTTTAATATTAGCCTAACAGTGACAGGAGCCATCCTGCTGCATAACAGCTTTGACTAAGTTGATTAGTAAGCACTTTCGCTGATAATACTTTTACTTGGGCCTATGTAGGATTTTGAATGTAGGACTTTCATTTGTAACATAGTTTTACATGTGCTCTTTTTACTTAAGCTGATCTGAATATGTAGCCTATTCCACAACTAATTCCCCAAAATACTGAAATACACAAATAATCCACAGCTTTAGGCCAACAGAGGCTTCACGGATGACGATAGGTCCAAGAGACGGTATTAAACATATTATCTATTACGCCTATATGTGCATTATATTCATTTAATATTCCAGGGGGGGGGGACTTAGCTGAAAATAGCATTTTATAGGCTAATTACAGTTACGGACTTATTTTTTGCAAAAACAATTGAGAGCAATTATTTAAAGATGAGTGAGATTGACGTGCTGCCATGCAAACCGCATTGCTTGAAATAATTATTCCCCTCAAAGCAGTTTAAAGATTTTGATCGCGAATTAAGGAGGCGAAATCTTAAATCTGTTGCTTAAGAGAAATAAGACATCTCAATAGGTTTAAATAACCTATGCAACTGGGACGTGTTTTTGCTGTTATCAGTGTAAAACGTAACGACTATCATCAGGACCAGAGCAGGTCTGGATCCAGGCTCTATAGACTAACTTGCAGCCAGTCTGGACAGACAAGAGGCGTTTGAGAGCGGGACTCCGTTCCCCGGGAAAAACGCACTTCCTGCCGAATAAAAGAGCGCAGTGTGCCCGCAAATAAAAACCCTGGAAAGCCGGAGCGAGCTGAGGGGAAAGAAACGACAGGAGCTGAGCCAGCCGACCTCTGCACAACCTGGGCAACACACACACACACACACACACACACACACACACACACACACACGTATTTAAACGGAGGAAGATTTGCTGCTTGCTGCCCTCATTTCTCACACGTTCACTGGCAGGCCTAAAGGGATAAGACAAAAACATATACACAAAAAAACCCAAAAGACACAACCATCTGCTGCAGATTTTTTTTTTTATAAATCGCCTCAAATTAAATTATAAAAAAGAACAGCAATTGCTTACAGACATTTGGCAACAAACATTTTGTTTTTTTGCTCCCTCCACCCCCCACATACTGCCTATGCAAATAATAGTTATACTGGGAAAAAAAAAGTACTTATTTCCAACATATATACAGGGTATTGTACCAAGTAGGCGATAAAGTAAATAAATACACATAAAATAAAAATATATATTAAAATAAAGTAACAATATAAAAAAAATATATATAAAAAAATAAAAATAAATATTTAGAGGTACGAATAAAGGATGCCTGCGGATGCACAAGTAGGCCTATATAGGCTAATTTGTCATCAGCTCTTATCCTTATACTCTAGTATGCTGAGAGCTCAAACAATGGAGCAGGGTTAGTTACGGAGGATGCAGTTCCTTCTTTATTTTCGGAAAGAGTCTTGAGCCTTTCAAAATAAAACACCAAAGCATCCCATCTCTTATGGAATTTGTGGATCGACCCTCTAGTGGAATATTTAATCTTTTATAACTTTAGAAATAGCATCAGGTTGTTCATCCAAGCTGAGGCTTTGGGTGAATGTTCCGATTTTCCACTCTAACAAAATCCTTCTCCACGCAAGAAGAGTTGCAAAGGCAAACCCATCTTTTAGTCTACTTGTCATTTGAATACCTTCCCCTGGAACACCAAAAATAGCAATTTCAGCACTAGGCCGGATATCTCTGTCAAATGCCTCAGACAAGGTCTGGAACACCGTAATCCAAAAAGCTCTGAAACGGATATAAAAATTTGGGCATTACGTTCATACACACAACTTTGCCTGCCAGAGACAGATTTAATAGACTCCACTTCTGGAGGTCAGTTTTAAGCTTGTTAATCAAGGGTATAACATTTGTGTCATAAAGACCAGATCGATTACGGGTATTACGGTAAATATTTAAATCCTGACCTAGAAAGAGGGAAGGGTAAGGCTGACTCTGCAATTGTAAGGGATGGATTATTGACCAGAAAACATTCACTTTTTGAAAAGTTTAATTTATAACCTGAAAAACTACCAAATTGATCCAGCATTTTCACAATGTCAGAGGCGCATGGCACAGGGTCCGAAATGTAGAGCAATAAGTCGTCCGCGTACAAGGACACTCTATGTTCCATATTTCCTCTGTAGATTCCATTAAAGTTTTGTGAGGTGATACAAGTTTTGGTCCAAATCCAAATTTTTCCAATACCGCAAACAAATATGGCCACTCAACTCGGTCAAACTCCTTCTCCGCATCAAAGGAAATCACCACCTCGGGAGTCTCAGAGGATGCCGAGGAGTGAATGACGACAAGCAGCCTGCGTATATTGGTAAAAGAATGACAACCTTTAATAAAGCCAGTTTGATGCACAGAAATGATGTCTGTCATAAACACTGAGTAAAAGTGGTTTGAAAAACAAGTGGTTTGTGTGCGTATATCCATACCAACAATAAAATAAAAATAAAAAATAATAATGCAATATCAATATCATCACACTTGCATTGAGCATTGGATCAACTAACAATAACCAACTGAATATACATTGCGGTGATCAGTACTATTCCTTTATGGCCGAATTCTATTTCAGTACAGTGTACGTATCATGTCTAGTGGACCAACATCCCCAGTTCTCGTGATCATCCTAAAATCAGCTCTATATGTACATGTTACAAGGCATTCATTAGCTCAATACACAGTGTAGCTTACTTATTGTGTTGAGGGAATTGAGATTCAGTTCTCTCCAGGAAACAAAAAAATAAGAATAAAAGCAAAGTAAGACCTACTTCAAATTAAAGGGATATTTCACCGTTGGAAAGATGAATATATCTTTAAATTGGGTCACTTATGTAGTAGAAATGTGAAAATGTTTTAGAAATTGGTGGCTTCTAGGCCGAGAAAAGCCAGAAAATGTGTTTTTGGCTCGTGGATGAAAGACACCAAATCCCAGAATGCACTTGCTTCGCTTCTTTAGAGTCCACTCCCAAGCCACGCCTACTGTTTACAGACAGACAGACAGTCAACTCAACTCAAGTGTGTTTTATTGTCATTTCAACCATATACACGAAACAACGTTTCACCGTGGCTCAAGTGGTGTTACACATTCAAAATATATAAAAACGACGTTATATAAAAACGCCATACGAAACAGGCTACATTTAGTGCACACACATTATAGGCTCCGTAAAGCTCAGCTAACGCATACTAGCATTAGCGCTTGGTGGGCTGTAAACACAGAGTATAAACACAGCCGTAAATTTGCGTGGAATGTAGAATGGTCGGCATTTAACAGTCACAAACTCCACCAGCAGTTAGCAGTTAGTTGGATACAAGCACCAGTCCGTGTTAACACAGCCCACCTCCACTAGTCTTACCCGGCGACAGAGCAGCAGGCCTGGTAGCTGGAAAGTCCGGTACACTGTTGTTCAGCCATGTTTCCACAACAACAAAAACACAGCAGTCTCTGAACTCGCGTTGGGAGTTTCGTTGAAGTTGGATGTAGTCCAGTTTGTTGTCTAATGAGCAGACACTTGCAAGCAGGATTGATGGAACAGGTGGCCGGCTAGCGTTAGCTTTCCACCTAGCTAGGTCATAATCCGAGGAGCATCTCGCTGCAGTCTGCGGGAAGCGGGGCTTGACATCAAGCCCCGCCCACATCCAAGTCAGTCTTTTTTTTTTTTTTTACCTACGTCGTCTCCCCATACGCTCGAACGGACCAAGACGGTAGCAAACCTCATATCCTCTTGTTTCACATTAGATGATAGAAACTGATGTAAGCTAAACACAAACGACATTTCATGCAACAACAGTGAACTGTTATTGGGCCCGTGTACTTTTTCGTTCATTTGATTTCCGACTTTGAAACGAAAAGAGTGGCTCGGAAATAACGTAAGACTGCTCCGGTGAAAGCCTTGTTTTCATGAGCTTCTGGGGCTAGCTGCTAGCTAGCTCGGAAGCTACATCTGATGGAAGGCAGGTTGCTAATTAGCCAATGCTAAAAAGTATGGAAGTAGCCTACTAGTTTCCCCTGCTTTCTATCAATATTCCTCAGTATTTGTCTTTTGGTGTAGTTTGCTAACATGCTCGTAGACATGTAAATGAACTGTTTGCGTGCTAGCTAAGTCAACGGTCAACACCTTTTATATTGTAACGTGAAAGCTCAGGCTGCGTTAGCTTCAGCTAAACCACAGCAGCAACTTGCACTGCCCCGTTAAAATGCAACTTCAACCCTCGGATATAACGGTAATCACGTAGCGATTTTACTGTATCTAAACATCTGTGTGTGTGTTCGACCTTTTGAAATACTTAGATTAGGTGTGTTACTGTGCAGGTAATATCCGAGGAGCATCTCGCATGATTGTGAGTTCTACTGAACCAGACTGAGAGACCATTTAAAGGCTCAGGAACCCTTTGCAGGTGTTTGGATTAATTAGCTGATTAGAGTGGGACACTTTGAGCCTAAAATATTGAACCTTTTCACAATATTCAAATTTTCTGAGGGTTTTCATAAACTGTAAGCCATAGTCATCAAAATGATAACAAATACAGGCTTGAAATATCTCGCTTTGCATGTAATAAGTCTATATAATTAGTTTTACCTTTTAAGTTGAATTACTGAAATAAATGAACTTTTGCACAATATTCTAATTTTTCGAGTTTCACCTGTATGCTTCTGGTTCACTTGTTAATTGTTAAAGCAAAATCGCCCCTTTGTACATTTGGTTGTGACTGAATTCTTGCTGTTAATATGAAAGTCCATAACGAAACAACACACCATTATACTTTTGAGGGCTAAATTAAATGAAATATGGCTCGTTTTCCGTTTGAACACATTGTCATCAATATTAACAAGGTTTAAAATGACCCATTTTTCAAATTTGGATATCATTTCAAAATCAGAAATCAGTAGTAACTACATGAAAACTTCACTGTTGCATGAAATATCGTTTGTTTAGCCTACATCATCAGTTTCTATCTAATGTGAATCAAGAGGCTCTATCAGCTTCGCTACCAGGCTGTCTTTTTTTTTTTTTTTTGTCTTCAAAAAACTTTATTATTCAAGTACAGCTCCATAAACACATTGAAAATATTAAATGCATACATACATACACGAAAAAGGGGCGCATTAAATTTACATTAAAGAGGTTGTAAGGCATTGTAAATGTTCAGATTCCGGATGGCTTTCTTATTTGTCAGTCCTTTTTTAAGGTTTTAAAATATAATTTCATGTCATTTTTAAATTGGTGACTAGCCTATTCGGTTTTCTTTCAGATCATTTACATTTATAGATATAAAATTTTCAAATAAAATTAAAAGATTCAAAATAAAAAACATGTCATTTATCCAAATCATTTTCTTCATAGTAAAAAAATTCTACCAGGCTGTCTTGGTCATGGATGTATTAAGAGAACGGTCTTGGTCCGTTCAAGCGTGTCGGTACACGATCCGTTCTGCCTGCACGATCCGTTCTGCACATGCGCAAAATGTTCGCGCATGCGCGGTTGTACGAGGATTTACGACACTGCACGATCTGTTCCACGCTTCCGGTCGACAGCCAAGCTAACGTTAGTTTAGCTAACAGCTAATTCGGCTAACTGCTAGCTGAGACAGCATGTAATAACTTTAAAAGACCCTCAAAATAAAACTTGAAAATAAACGTTGACATATATAACAAACACCTAACATATATAACAGCTGTTACGTCAGTTCTACTTTACTTGTGCTCATTTAAAATACAATCACTCAATACTTGTCTTTATTGTTATTACTGTGAAGTCTTAATTTAGCTGTAGCCTGCTTTTCCCATTACGTTTGAGTTAACGTTATTTTAGACTGAATCTAGCTGTCAGCTAGCGGTTAGCCGAATTAGCTGTTAGCTAAACTAACGTTAGCTTCCCGGTGGAGGCTAGCCATAGGCTAGCGTGGAACAGATCGTGCAGGTCGTATGGATACGTAAAACAGTATTATCTTGCGCATGTGCAGAACGGATCGTGTACCGACAGAGCGTATGGGGAATGACGTAAATAAAAAATAAAAAAGACTGACTTGGATGTGGGCGGGGCTTGATGTCAAGCCCCGCCTTCCCGCAGACTGCAGCGAGATGCTCCTCTGTGTTGGCGATCTCTTGGAAGAGCTGCTGTCCGGTTGCAGACTACGTTAACGTCCCATTTAGTCAGTGCAAACAATGGGGTGGGAAAGAGGATTAGAAGAAAAGAAGTAAAAAAATAAATAAATTAAAGACTCATACACACACATACCTGTTGCGTGCAATCTGAGCTATGAGCCGCAGCCAGTCATACATCATCTTTGCGAGGGTGGTACTGAGGTCCGGATATATCCTCAATGTAATTCCATCATATTTCACTTGGTGTGGTCTGGACCATTTCAAGGCGAGGTCTTTCTCTCGGTACCGATGGAAGCACAGGTCTTGGAGGTCGTCCCTCTGCATGCTTCGGACCTAGTGCGCGGTGTGCTCGGTCAAGTTCTGGAAGATTTGCAAACACGTCCACTCCCATGGCATCTTTCAGCAGCCTGGATACAAACGTAGTGGGGTCTTGTCTTGGCCATCTTCGCTACCTTCAGGTATATTCAGGATGCGCAGATAAGCTCTGCGAGACCTATTTTCCAGATTTTCAAGGCGGTCGGACAGAGACGTGTTAAGGGTCTGGAGCGATTTGATGGTGGCTTCCGCTGCGAACAGCCGTTCAAATTTGTCGCCTGCCAAGGTTTCTGTTGCGGTAAGACGGCCTTGAAAAGAGGTGACTGTATCACACAGTCCATCCACTGAGGCTTGCAGGGGCTTCATTGATTCTTGGATTAGTGTGGCCATGTCTTCCTTAAGACCAGTACGTTGTTTAGCTAGTTCAGCAATCATTTGTGGCATTAAGAGAGAGTCTCCAGAATGGCCATTTTCAGATTTGTCAGCGATAGTAGTAGCGTTAGCTGCCGCGGCCATAGAAGCTAACTTGCTAGTTTAGCTAACATTAGATTGTGTGCTCGGTTGTCTCTGCTGCTTACTCATTTTGTCACCTCGAAAGACCAGTAACTCCAACTCCTACACATTGATAAAATTTTGGTGGAAAGTCATCAGTTATTTGGGTGATTAAGAGAGTTAATCGGGAGGCGATATTACGAATCCCACTATGGCCACGCCAAGACCCGCCCTTCAATAGCATTTATTGGCCAGGCGTCCATGCTTACACAAGGTAACGTAACCCCATTTATACAGGTCCTATCCCTTGATCAATCGGCTATCCTAACCTTAACCACTCGAGGTCAAATGCCTATCCCCAACCAATCGAGCTGCTTCGTAGGGCGGGTCTTGGCGTGGCCATAGTGGGATTCGTAATTTGTCAATCGGAAGCCCCTGTCACTGCCCGATGTGTGTTGAGTGCAGATGTGAGTCGTGCACAAGAGGGTAAGCTTCATCTCACAACCATAGACTGTATATAAGAATGGACCAACAGATCCCGTTGCCTCTGGACGGAGACCAGTGAAGGATATTAGAAGCACTTTTCCGGTGATGGCTAGGGTTACTGCGCAGCCTCCAACTGAGAGAGACGACGTAAATGTGCCGTGAGCAACGTGTCTGAAAGTTGTAAGTTTTCTGGTAGCTGTGCCAAGAGAAATCTCAATCATTCAGAATATTGCAGAGACGGAGAGCGTAGGTATATGTAAGGAGATAACATAGGCACAGGCTAATTATTGATCACTAAAATGATAGTTAACATTAGTAATTACACTTAAACAGCTAATGTGAGATGAAACTGCCTGCGTGCTTCTCCTGTACTATACGGTAATTCCTCTACTATGCGACAGTAAGTCATGTGGTTATGACAAAATCGTTAGCCTATTTTTACAAAAACGTCTGCTACGGAGCCATAACGTGAGATACAAGGTAATGGAGCCTTTTATACATTGTCGTGTCTCTTTAGAAATAAACAATAGACAAATAGAGTCTTTAAACGCTTCAGATGTAAAGTTATTCACTGTCAAAGTGACGCCAAAATGAATGGCAGTCAATGGAATGCTAACGGGAGGTGATGGCTTTGTAGCATTAAAACGGCGCCATAGGAGGTTCGCGGTCCGAGGAGAAGCTTACCCCCTTGGTCATACCCGATGTTAGTCGAGTCAGACCGGCTGTGGTCGAGTGCAGACGTGAGTTGCGCATGCTCAGATTAAAACGGTTAACGTCATAATGAAATTTGTGAAATCCATAAAATACATTTTTCTCTTTACATACAATAACAGAAGATGGAAATCATTTCAAAAACGTTTTAGCTATCTGTGATTGTTTGATTGCTAACGTTAGCTCAAAACGCCATTCAAGTGACAGCCTTTGTTGTGTTTGGTTGCTAACTTGTAGCCAGCAGTGAACGAACTTCGTTGTTGGTCCATTTTACTGTATTGACATTACAGAAGTCATACTCGTTATCTTGTAGACTACTTGTCGCAAAGTGACGCATGCGCGACTCACATCTGCACTCGACTCACATCGGGCAGTGACAGCCCCCCTGCTCTGCGTCTCACACCTACATCGCCAAACCGGAAGTCCCCTAAACCTCCATCTTACATCATTTATCACAGTTTCGCGTAGCCTCAGACAAAGATTAGGACAATATATAAATAGACCAGTCTTTATTGTAGCAAACAGTTTATTTGTTCATTTATATGTCAGACCATTAATTAACCCCGTTGATTTCTATTTTCCATTAAATTATCAAATCTTCATTATTATATTTATTTATATATTCTACCATTTCCTCCACTGACAGAAAGAACGTCAACTTTGACATCTAAATCAATTCAACCACAATTCAAAATAAAAACAAAAGACATACATAAACCCTTCAAACTTGCCATCTATATAAATAATGACATGATCAGTGTGGAAATATAAAAGGCATCTCTGCTATGTGATAACAAAACAAAAAATAACATGATGTTAGAAATAGACAAAAGACACAAAGGCAATACAAAGTTAAGTTAAACCTCAACAAAGAAGAAAGGACCCAATTCATTTGGTCAAAATCATAAAGATAAAATATGTGTTCCTTTCACTGAACACAGGAGTGCTAAAATGTTCCCGTCCCGGGTGGATTGACTGATTCGGACTCAGGCGTTTGGGTTTTTCTTCATTAGCTCGACGTCCGCATCCACCATCTCCTTCACCAGCTCCTGCAGAGGGACAACGTTAACATTTAGTTTCCTAACTTTGAAAAGGTTGACAATTCATCTTTAATGACATACATCTCTTAATAAAAACACAGTAAAGCAACTGATTGTAATTAAAATGCTTTCTTTAAATATATTTACATTGTGGTTTATAGTAGGCCTGCCATTAATGACGATGCCAACAATGTTCAGTATCAGCAATAATTCAATATAATCATTTGTTGACTTTCTGCCGAAATGTACTTTTTAGAATGACGAATGATGATGAAACCTCCTTGTTTTTTTAGACACCGACCAAAACATGTCCAGTGCACAGAATATGGAAAACTGTGAAGTAGGCCTACCGAAAACTGGCATTGAGAGTTAGGTCACATTCTGAGTCTTATTTGCTTTTTCTTTGATCACTTATTTCCTGATTTCATTCAAAATGTTGGCAATTGTATACTTTTTTTCTCTTGTTTTTGCTGCTTGTGTTAATACAACTTTTTAACATTTAAGAACTTTTTTATTTAAATTTTTTTTAAAGATGATATTTTGGGGTATTTCTGCCTCCAATGGATAGGACAGCTATGAAAGGGGGGAGAGAGAGCGAGAGAGGGAAGACATGCAGGAAATTGTCACAGGTTGGACTCGAACCCTGGACCCTCTGCGTCGAGGCATAAACCTCTATATACGTGCGCCTGCTCTACCAACTGAGCTATTCTGGCCACACTTTTTGATTGTTTGTTTTAAAGAAAACTATGTTTATGTTTCGCAGAAAAATATAATTTTGGCACCAGTATCAAAGGGGCATCATATATACCCAAAAATGTTATCCCTTTGGCCGCAACAGTATATGAACATATCATGTTATTGTTTTACTTAATTATGTCGTCTATATTAAGGCTTACAAGCAAATAGTAAATAGAGATCATTAAAAAAAACTAAAATACAGTTCAACACAGTTCATATGTGGCTTTGCATAACTTTGCCATGTCTTGAAATATATTGGAACATATTTTGGTTTGTTATTTTTATTAAAGTCCATGCTGTCCATCATGAAGTTCTGGTTAAAAACTTTTCCAATAAAGGAAGAAATTTCATATTCCTTCCCATATAACATACAGTAGGTTCATATCAGATTACTGTCTAAGACATACAAGTAGGCCTGTACTTGCATTTGGTGCTAATTTGTTGGTTTTCAGTTGCTTCTTGTGCGGATTACATGGACCTCTGTAGTCTGGTCACAAAACTAGGAGACACTCACTCACTACACAAGAAATATCCTTCATCTCACTAGCCCACCCACATAATCTGCTTAACCCACCCACCTTCTACATATGTAGATACATATAGAAATACAGATTCAGACACTTATATCTCCAGCAGAGTCCATTGTTTTCTTCATCTGCTAGAAATCCTTCAAAAATATTCTTTGGTATTTCATCTTGTCCCGCTTGTGGCTAAATTATGTCTCATCAAATCATTCCATGTCTGTACTTGTGTGGCAAAATATACTCATTCATGTGCCCATATTGACTTCAACCACGTCGTCCAGCTCTATCGGATGTGACACGCACCTCAAAAGTAACCTTTGGCTTCCAACCCAACCTCTGATATGCTTTGGTGCTGTCGCCTTGCAGGAAGTCCTGTTAAAAAAAGAAAGAAGAGAGAGAGAGAGAGAGAGAGTGAGAGAGACAGGGAGAGGGAAAAAGAGAGAGGGGGAAGAAAAACAAACAAATCATCAGTCATGTCTGATCTGATGAGGAGAACCCTGCAGCCAGCTGATGTGTCGTCCTCACATGAAGACATACTGGATTCAACTCAATGTCCAAACTTGACGTCTTCAACAGGATGCAAGGGATGGAGGGTGATATACACACACACACACACACATATACACACACACACACACACACACACACACACACATTCTATCTCCTCTCTCGGGGAAAAAGGGAGGTCACAGAGTCTTGCTGGCCATCAATCCCCCCTCTCGGCTCCCCACCACCGATCTGTCCAGACAGCCCCCGTCGGTGCCAGAGGATGATGAATTGTGGGACTCTGGTGGTGTAACCCCCAGCCCAGGACCCCCCACTCACCCTTCCTACCTCCTCAACCCCTTACTCATTTCCCCCCCTGTTGTGTTTTGCACCGGGTTCAAGATCCAGCGAGACCCTGCTTGAGACCACCAAAGAGACAGAAAAAAAAACGTCCTCTATGTTTATAAAGCTCCCTTTCTTTCTCTCTCTGGCTCTCTCTTTCTCCCACTTCTATTTCCATCTTAACTTTTGGGGGGATTTTTTTTTCGTTCTCTCAGGCATCATCTGTATTATGTTTGTATCAGAATCACATATGTTGGCCTCCAGGGGTCTAATAAAGCGTTGTAGTGAAACCTGATACTGAAGAATCTCCTTTTTTCAATTAACTGATACTGTGGTGATTATGGTTCTTAATCCTGCAGCTAATTCCAGAATGAATGAATCCTCCAAGAAAATCCTTTGTTTAAAGGTTAACAAAGACTTCTATTTTGCTTTTAGAGCTTTCTCAAAAAATATGTGCTGGTCTCACACACTGTATGGCCAAAAGTATGTGGACACCCACGCATTTCACCAACATGTGATTGCTGAGAACCCACTGGGCAGTGCTATAATAGCCTACACACTTCTGGGAAAGCTTTCCACAATATTTTGGATGCTGGATGCAGGGATTTCCTTCAATTTAGCCACAAGAGCATTAACGTTGATTTATAGTAATGCTTTAAGGGATTACAGTGTAGCTACAGAGTATATGCATGTAGCCACACAGTAACTGAAAAATGCAACTACATGATGGGGAAACGGTGGCTAAGGAGATACCACGTGGAAACTGGAAGAACTTTGCCGGCAGAGAAAGTTAAAAACAGCAGTTATCTTGTCCTTTTCATTAACAAACATTTAGTAAAGCCATCTCCATTGAAAATCTTCACTGTCACTCTCCATCATGGTGAACCAAAGAACCTAAATATGGCAACTGCATGGAATAGTATATATTAGTTTACCGGAGAGTCATACTTCTGTTTCTATAAATTCAAGAGAATGTATGTTTGTTGTCTGAACATCTTTTATATTTGTTAATTTAAAAGCCCTTCTAGAAACGGGTATTGGAAATTAGCAGCAGCTATAAATGCTGTGATACACTGCAGTGGATATTTGTTGTGCAATTCTATAAGCAGGACTGTATTTGTCCCTATTAAATGAACAATAAATGAAATGAAATAGTCTCATTCACTATTGAAACAAGGCAGACCTTACCACTGTGGCTTCTCTCACAAAGTAAATGAAAGAATGTAAACTGAGTTATTATGGGGAAAATAATAGAAAACATGATACGGCCTTATCCAATCCATCCGACTATTGTTTCAGTGATGCTATTAACAGGTGGAAATCGAAGCTGTACTACAAATGAAGACCCGGGTTATCCCAAAAGGTGTTGGATGGTTCTTACACACCAACCTGTTTTAACTATCTTCCCCAAACTACTGCCAGAAAGTGGAAGCACATTTTTGTCTAAAATATTGGATGCTATGGATTGGAACTAAGATGCTTAACCAAAACCATGAAAAACAGCCCGAGACCAGAAGTACACAGTCGGCCAAATATAAAAATGGGCATTTTCGGCCTTTAATTTGACAGCTGAAGACATGAAAGGGGAGAGAGAGAGAGGGGGGAATGACATGCAGCAAAGGGTTGCAGGTCAGAGTCGAACCCTGGGCCGCTGCATCGAGGAGTAAACCTCTATATATGGGCGCCCGCTCTACCAGCTGAGCTATCCGGGGGCCCAGCAGTGTTTTTTATCTGACGTTGAACCTCTTGAAAATGTCTTTTCTGGGTGATCTTATTACAGAGGAACGCTCACAGCAGCACTGGCATAGTTCAGCCCTTTAGAGAGCAGGGACCCACATCTCAAGAGAGGCTCCATGGCGCTTAATCACACTCTTCTGATTACACACAAAGGCAAGAACACTGAACACACACATAGTGAACAAGTACAGGCCGATTCAGGCTGGGACGCTGCTCAGTTTGAAAACGCGGTTCAATTCTGGGTCCTTTTATTTTTAACTTCACATGGTGCACATACAGGCAGCCCAGCAGCAGATGAAAGCCCATTTTCTCCTCCGTCTGTAACGGCAGCACAAACAGCTCTTTCTCATGTGAGCAGCTCTGTACATTACTCACATCCATTTTTGGCTCTGAAACCATAACTGGAAACATTTTCAGACTAATTACCTACAGCAATGAGACATAATTTATCATGGAGCTGAATCTAATTATTATAGGGTGACTTACTCCACAATTACATTAAATAATCCACTTGCCTCATAATTATATTGATTAGGGTTTGTAATGGAGAATATTTCGTAGCTGGCATAAAAGAAACATCAAGTGTTCTCGTCACGAACACTGAAGCTGGTCTGAAGTGTTACTGAGACTATTTTTTGTTAGAAACTAAACCTGTTTTAAGATTTGTGTGTCCCACGTTTTCTTTATGTCCCTTGTTGATTGGTTACTAAATGCCAAGAGGGCGGGTCTTATGTGATACGAGTCTGTCAGAGAAAGTTTTGACTTTTGTTTAGTGTCTGTGTGCATATGTTAATCCCATGAACTGTAACAAACTCAAAGCTGTGATGCAGTGTCTCATTGATTAAAGCTGTAGTGCGTGGTTTCTGTCACCGCCATGAGGAATTTTAAGTAATGACAACAAAACTGTCGGCGCACCGAGTCAAGGTGCCATCAGTCTTTCCTTCACTTCAACTGAAGCCAGAGTGACTCAAGAATGTGTTTCCTGTTTCTAGTTGAGATTATTTTTTTGGGCATTTTTAGGACTTTATTTTCACTTGACAGATGAAGACATGAAAGGGGAGAGAGAGGGGGGAATGACATGCAGCGAAGGGCCGCAGGTCGGCGTCGAACCCGCAGCTGCTGCGTCAAGGAGTAAACCTCTATATATGTGCGCCTGCTCTACCGACTGAACTAACCCGACCACACCTTTGCCAAGCTTTAACCAGTGAATTTGCATGGGCAACCAATAAAAAGAGTGTTTTCTCGACACATCTTGTGTTTGGAGATGGAGAAGTTATTATTCTAGCTGTGTGCCATCATGCTGTTTTGTACAAGATTACACAACCAGACTACAAACTTGGCTGCACGCTGGTCCACACCGACTCTCACGGTCATGGGCAGATGACGATATTTACGTCACAAGGACCCTTTGTGGCCACGCGAATGTGGAAAGCATAAATTGGCTTATTGGCTGAGGGATCAAGACACGAGAACCCTCATTTTAGTAAACCCTGTGCTAAAACAGACACAGAAAATCATTACCAATTATTAATGTAGCAAAGTTTCACCGCATGAAAGATGATCATTGTTTTTACCTGTACATTAATCACGTTTTTGTGACTTCACCACTGGTAAAAATCCAGCTGACTGCTCTCTTTGCTGACCAGCTACAAATCATTGAGAGACCTGGACCCACAAAGTAGCGTGGAGCATTGAACCTCTATACTTTTTGAGTGTCACGTATCGAAAGTTAACACCAGATCCTCCGTCAAATTGGTCTTTTTGTTACGTATTCTTGATCAGATATCATTTTTGATGTTATTTATGCAAAGACATTAAACACCAAGATGTCGGGCGTACTTTATTAAATGTATAATTCCTTAAACTAAGATATTCCAAAAATTTTAAATTCTTTACCGAAACTCTGGTACTGTATTTGCACCAATATCGAAACATTTCAAATGATACCCAGGGCTAACAGGAATTACGCAGAGACGTGCCTTGTATTATCATCATCATCATCTTCGTCATCATCATCGTCATGCCTGGCCTCTGAAATCTCCATCTCAGCTTGGCAGGAGAACATCTGTTGAAATCAGACTCTTGTCTGCTAAGTCTGCCGTCTTAGCAGACAACCACACAGTTCAGCATCTAGGAAGTTAATCCCGCGCCTGGTCTTTCTCAACCAGGATTTCTGCAGGTGACAGACATTCTCACCCTCGTAGATCCGTCTGCAGAGTGCGGCTCAGTGGAATAAAAGCTGCTTCCAAACTGCTAACAAGAGCGTTATGCGGCCAAGTGAACTCACCCCAAACAGAGCATGTAGCAAATAATTCAACACGAACTACTAACAGATGGGGGCACAATATAATCTTCATATGGATCCGATTTGGAACCAAACCCAACGTTTTGGTACATCCTGTTTAAAGCAGTGCTCTGCCCATGTCTGAAAATATGCAGCAGTGATAATAACAACAACTGGTAGAAGTAAGCCGAAGATTAGCCGTGACAAAATGTGCCCCTCACTCTGCGAGCATTAGACATTTTTAGAGATTAAATGACAATATGAACTACGCCAACTCACCATCTGAGACTATGTTACAGGCCTGTGAGCGAGCATCACAGTCTCTGAGCTCTGATGTGTATCACGAGTAGGAATTAAGAGTGGGAAACAAGGTTATAATCGTTAACGAAAACGAACAAAATAAAGAAAACTAGGTAGGAAAAAACATTGTCGTAAACTGAAATAAAAATAAAAACTAACTAACTAAAACTATAATCTCCGTTTGCAAAACTAACTAAAATAAAATAAAATGATCGAATAAATGTCTTTAGTTTTCGTCTTTGTCAATGTCTTTCATAGAGCAAATAACGTTATATCTTTCAGAGTTGACATTTCCGACCATAGACCTGTTTTATACAGTCTATGCCGTAGACATATAGTTTCCGACTGGGAACCTACTACTACTACTACTACTACTACTGTTGTCATGTAGAGAATTGTGTACATTTTACTATTTTCCAATGAACCTTTTTTCACTTGCTAATTGGTTGAACTGATAAATCAACCAGGGCACTTTTTATGGCTATTCAAGTTGTGGTAATACTGCAGTGGCTTATCATCTACAGTAACTGGGACAAATGAGAGCTATAGTCATGCTAGTGGCCTGGGTTTTCTCCTGGTGATATTGGGAAGTTGAAACATGTTCATTTTAAGTCCATATTTTAAGATAAATCTAAAATATCTACCTCTTTAGTAAAAAATGTGAACACCTCCCTAGACCAGATAAATCAATAATTGCTTTAAAAAATACTCTGACAGGGAATACAATGGCACTGATAATTTGTTGAGTGCAAAAAAAATACCTATGTTTACGCTATCTGGAAAAGGACCTCTTGTTGCCATGAGGAATATGACTTTTTTCACTCAAAAGGAAAGGCAAAAGTAGCGTGACATTGTAATAATACTGGAAAACATGTGAGGCCGCGATCAGACAGTGTGTTTTAGCATCCTGGGGCGGCTTTTTGTTACTGTTTTCAATGAGAGTAAAGTGTTTTACATACTGCTTTTGCATTGCTGAGCGCCTCTCATTTTTTTGCCGGATAACCTGAACACCTTAAGTAAAAAAAAAAAAAAAAAAATTCAACTCAGAGCGGAAAAATCGCCTGACTTCATTTACTTAACAGCGAGATAACGGTTGGCTGAGGACGGGTGAAAATAGAAAAACATGCTCTGGTTTATTGGCATTTCTACCAACCAGTCATAATCGTCATGGGCGGTGCTAAGCGCCGAGCGGAGCCACGGTGCCGCTGCAAAATAGCCTCGGGAAGGAACTTGTTTTGGTGGAACGTGTACGTTAAAAAGTTGTTTTAGTCGTGCAACAGAAAACGCAGATTGGACAGATAGTCTAGCTAGCTGTCTGGATTTACCCTGCAGAGATCTGAGGAGCAGTTAACCATAGTCCTCAGAAATCCACCGGAGTTTAGAATCACAACTAAAAAGAAAGTGGAAGGTAACGAAACATCCAAAAAGAGTGACATCCGGCGGAATTTCTGGCAGAACGAGAGAAATCCCGGAAGTGGAGCTTCATGGATATAGACTATACCCTAACTCTAATCAAATAGGTTTTGTGCTAAAACATAAATAAACAATCAATGTAAATCATCTCTGTAACTGCCATTTGTAATTGTCTTGGAAGGCATGGACAAAGAATGTCATCTTGGCAATATGTGGCACCAGATCAGACAATGCTAAGAACTTATTTTCTCATTTGGTTTGGAGTACTTTTTGAATATTTTGTTTTATCAAAAGCTAGCTGAGAGAGAGGGCATAACTCGCTAACTGCATGACCTATCATTCCCCATCTCTCCCTCTTGGCTTTTTCCTGACACTCTCCACCCTATTAAAGACAAGACGCCATAAAAAATAATCTTTTGAAATGTAACAGTGAGAGACGAATAGAGTGTGATCATGGTTCATGAAGCACACAGGCAGTAAAAGGCACTCAGAGAAGGCATTTAACGCAAAGGAATTCTGGTATCAATATAAGGCCTTTCCATAAATCACACGGCACACCGGGGCTGACCTCCAAACACATAGGGGCACGCACACAAACATGTAGCTGCGTACACACACACAGAGACAGACAGACAGACAGACAGACAGACAGACACACACACACAGTACTTGTATGTGATGAAAGGAAGAAAAACTGCTAAATGTCCCTAATTTTATTTCGTTTTCTTCCGACTGGAAACCCACACACTTATGGGAGACACATCAAAGGTTCTCAAGAAAACAACTCTCTTCTCTCTCCCTCTCTCTCTGAGGAGTGCATGCTGGGAGACTATGATGTGGTTTTGGAAGTCCAGTAGCGTCTCTGGTATTTGTACAGTAGTGGACACGACGCTGTGAATACAGAGACGTCAAAGAATCTCAGATAAAGCGGCCGAGAATGCTGTGAGAGTCTGGAGCCCACGGACTCCATGTCCCCCAGCAGACCCAGATGTTCCGACCAGACCCAGATGCTCTGACCTTTCACTTCGCTGGGGTTTTGATGGAAGAACTCAACCCTGAACCTGAGCTTTTTATACCCAGCATGACTTGCCATTACGACAGCGATGGGGACACAAAGAGGAAAAATCCACTCTCCCTCCAGAGCCCCGTCGCTGCTGCCTTTCTGCAGGAACATGGAAGCAGCTGTGTTGACCGCGCGGCCAGGTGTGTGAGCTGATATAAGTGTGTGCAGGTCGGGACACACTCCCAGCAAAAAAAAGAAAAGGCTTCATCACTCCTAGTTGTTCAGGCTCAGAGTCACAAATCTGTCACTGGCCAATTTCTAAGGCACCTCCACCAGCATCGCCTCGACTTACTTTAAAAGCAGAAAAGGCCCCCAGTTTCAGCTGGAGGGAGGAAATAAGAGACTTATGTGGTAATGTGCATACAAATGGTTGTCTATGTTATTTAAAATCCAGAATTATTCTACTTAGTGCAAACCTTGTACAATATGCTTTGACAAAATATGCTTAATGATAATGCAAATAACTAATTTGAATTTGACTGAATGTATTTGTACAATCAGACAGGAAGTGCATTTCAAAAACGCGACATCAGAACAGTGTTTCTTTGACGATTAAACTAACTGAGTTTATTAAGTTGACGATTAACTAGACAGAAAAGACGAAGACAAAACTGTGTTTTTAACAAAACTTTTCTAAAAAATTTGCTTTTCTCTTTGAAAATTCTTCAGGGCTTCAAACCTCTTCAAATCAAACAATCTGAGACGTAACATCCCACAGCTAATAGCCACTATTATAATATATTTACACATTATGCAACAAGTGATAAAGGGTCGAGAGTAGACATTTCTTCGCTTCAAGGGTCACCAGCCAAAAAGGTTGGGAATCAGTATACTACAAGGTAACGTACATAAGATAGATTTATACATATTTTGATCAACAGATTATATTGTAATCACCATTTTGTCTTTTTGTGCTAATTGAAAAAGAGATAGAGACTTCTGTGATAAATGTAGTGACTGATTTACAGTTACATTTATTTTATTAATGCATCATATTGCATTTGTATTTATATTTTTGGATTGCTTTGGAACTATATCAATGTAATGAAGCTCACTGGGTTGAACTGAGAGAGAGTTCAATGTTACAATCGATATAGGCAATGTTTTACATTTTTAACATCTTAAAATTCAGTTTCTTTCTCTTATATTACCCCTTCAGTTGCTTTAAAAATAATGGTATTGTTTGCATGACAGCATCACAGTTACTCTGCATCAGCTTGTTCCAGCTCTTGATTGACACTGTATGATGTTTACACCGAGTGAAATATGTAAACCCGAGACTTCATGTTATCCGTTCCATCAAATTCTACATTCTACATTTAGCCTGGTTTATTACATCTTAAGAAATCCTGGCATCTCAATAGAATTTTAAATGAGGTTCTGTGTGTTTGATTTTGATTTATGATGATGGAGGTTGAAAAGGTTTACTGTTTGTGTTCCTGTGTGTTTACAGACTTTAGCAACACAAATCACTGATTGTATGTTAATTCTTTCATTAAGCTAATAACGCACCAGATGCTGTGTCTTTAGGAATCCAAGACAATTATTAGGCACTCTCAGCCATAGGTCAGGTCCTGTGTGTGTGTGTGTGTTTATATATATATATATATATATATATATATATATATATATATATATATATATATATATATATAAAAGAGAGAGAGAGAGAGAGAGAGCGAGAGAGAGAGAGAGCGAGAGAGAGGTAGAGACAGAGGTAGAGGGAGAGAGAGAGAGAGAGAGAGAGAGAGAGAGAGAGAGACAGACAGAGAGAGCGAGAGAGAGAACGCTGTGTGAGTTATAGCTCAGGTTTCCTTCCCTGACTCCCCATGCAGCTTGGCCTGCACACAATGTGTTGAGTGACCTCTGAAGGGTGGCCCTGTCACACTGATGAGTATGTACACTACACCACACCACACATAAACACACACCACAGACATGTATGGCATCCTCAAATCTTTAAAGGCTAAACATCTCGATTTACAGACAGACTGACGCAGGACACCACACAACACACACACAAAACAACAAGAAGCAATTAGCAGAAAAGCAGGAAAGTGTGAATCTCCACAGGAAGATGGCGAAAGCCACTCGTGATATTAAAAAGCCGAAACATCCCATCACAAACTGTCACTACACTTCATCTCCTCGTCTCCTCTCTCGCCTCTGGGCTCTGCTGTGTTGATTGCTCTCCATCAGTGCTCATTAAAATTCCTGGGGGAGCCGTGTGATAAATATTTACGCGGCTGAGGACACACTCCACACACACTCCAAACACACTCGAGCGGCTGGATCTAACTGCCGATAGTGTTAAGTGCCCAGAAGGCTCTGGCAGCGAGAGAGATCCGCAGCCCACCACGTGGTTGTATACGCGAGGCGTTTACTGTCAAGATAACGGGAGGAGGGCGTCGATTTATGGCCGTTAATTGAGGTCTAAATGTGTGTTTCTGTGTGTGTGTGTGTGTGTGTGTGTCCACGTCCAAGGATAATCTTTTAATGTGTGAAGTTTATAGAAATGAAGAGGAAAATATCGCACATTCACACATCTGGATGTAAACGCATTTGCAGACACACACACACACACACACACACACAGAGTGTAACCACAGTGGAGCTGGACTCCTCACTACTGTTCCACTAAGCTGTTGCTGAGCCGAGCCGAGCCCCCCCCCCCTCCTGTATTCTATTATTCCTGCGGACGGGAAACAGATCATAATTCCTGGAGTCAGCAGAAAGCTGCAGACTGAGAGAGCGAGAGATGGAGGGAGGGAGATATAGAGAGAGAGAAAGGGGGGGGGGGAGTGGGGGGGGGCTAAGGTGACTGTTCACTTCCACTGAGGTCAAACTGAAACTGTGAAGTTAAGTCATTTCCAGTGAAAAGTGAAAAGTGTGTTTAGTCTGTTTGCGCGTTTGTATAATATAGTTTGGTTTTGTGTGCGTGTGAGGAGTGATTTTCTATCAGCCTCTGGTTGTTTCATATTTCAGGAGACATCAAAGCGGCACATAATTTCCCTTCTTTAAACAATCTTTAAACAACATTTGTTACAATCATGCTACAAAAAGAAAAAGAGAGAGAGGGAGAGAATAAGTGAGAGGGAGAGGAAAATGTCATCCAGTCTTATCTTAACTGTTGTGTAATCTCTATAAAGCACTGAGGGGGCCTGTCTGGGCTTTGACACCCAGCCGCGGTGTTTAGGTAGATGATGATTGTTGAACAGCTTCTTGAACTCAGTTTTTTTTTTTTTTTTTTTTTTTTGGAGAAACAATCTGGCTCCATATTTTTTTGGAGTTTGGGCCATCACTCCTGTGAAAAACTTTCTCACCAGAAACAATGCTAACATTGCTAGATGCAGCTTTATGTAGAAGAGGGTGCAGAGGGCATGGCAAAACAGGCAAACCACAAATGAAAATTGTGTTTAATGTCTCTTAGTTTTGGTATGGTTACTCAATGTATTGCATAAATGTTCATTCCTATTTTTGATGAAACTATGAGTCTCCACTGACTAAGGTCTGCATGTGGTGGTAATGGACATAATGGTATATTGTACTTGTGTTCTTGCACAACTTCACTTCAGAGGGTGCTTTTTAAAGACACAACAAATATATTTTTTGAGGAGACATAATTTTGTCTTTGTAACACAGACCTCCAGGGTCCCCGGGCCTCACTGAGAATCACTGGTTTAGATCACTGGAATAAACTGGACCTGTTTGAAACCCTGTGTGATTGCTAAGGTTGCAGTGCACCCTTGTAAAGCTGTAGCTGATGGGTAAAATGTTATTATAATCAACAGGAGTGCTCAATTACACAAAGCACAAACTCCAAAAATATGCCACTTTTTCTCTAAAACTTTAGTATCTGGATTAGTAAATTTCAACTTTCTCTACAGTTTACAAACTTGTCTCTTCATGTATTAGTATGAATTCAGGAGAAAAGAATGCAGTGGTGTTCCTGCTGTATGGTAGGGACAACCGCCCCAAAGGAATAGCAAAATAGCAAGATGATTAACAGGATTAACAGAAAAGCTGAATAACATAATTCTCCCAACTAAAATGATCTTCTTTTTCTAAAAAAAAAAAAAAAAAAAAAAAAAGTTCTGACTTTTCTCGAAACTCAAAGCTTTTTTTCTGCTAGACTTACTACATGATTTGTCAGATTTTCAGGGACCATCTATGCCAGGGGTGGCCAACCAGTTAGGTATAAAGAGCCACAAAAAAAAACGCACCATAGCAAAAAGCCACACAACACATGCACGTCCACACTACAACAGCAACAGTGTCTTCCAGATCTAATGACAGTCATAATACATAGCAGTTTTCATAGTTTTTTCTCACTTAGATTGACTCAGTGGGAAACCTGACAGTCTTTGTTATCCACAATCCTTTTCAGGTCTTGCTTGAACTCGGTTGTGGCCACTCGAAGCAACTCTCTCACTCGTTTGTCACTAAAGGAGCTTTCAAACAATCGGATTCAGCAGTGAAAGGGTTAACGAGGAAGGTGATCTGTGGCCGCTGTTTTTCCTCAGGTTGCAGAATCTGTCCTCAAAACTCTGCTGTATTATTTTCCATTTTAAAATAATTGGCAAATGTATTGGCAGATGCATTCAAATGTGTTTTTTTTTTACTTATCTGAAATACTGTATGTTTCAGAAAAGTTAAAAACAACAATCAACCAATGACACAGCCCCCAGCCACACAGTAAGAGCCTCACAGGAGCAGGCAAAGAGCCGCATACGGCTCAAGAGCCACAGGTTGGCCACCCCTGATCTATGCTATCTGTACTGTATGTAACCAAGATTTTGGCCATCACTTCAACAAAGTCAGACAGGGAAAGAAACACAAAGTAGTCAGGCGACTAGGGCTGCACAATTAATCGCAATTATATCGAAATCGCAATATGGACTAGTGCAATATCCAAATCGCGGGGGGACGCAATATTTGTTAAAGGCAAAATATGTGTCAAACCATTCTGAATGAAGTATTGTGGTGCTGCAGAGACGTCCCGGCCTACAAATGGTATCCTACAGACTAAAGAAAAAAATCTTTGTTTGGTTAAGATCCTCGCAAAAATTATTTTATTTTATTTAAAATTAATTATTTTAATTTCTTACGTTAATAATTTTCAATGAAAATGAGAATAATGATGCAAAAACGATCATTCCCTCCAATATCGTGAATCATATCGCAAGCGCAATATCAGTCAAAATAATCGCAATTAGATATTTTCCTCATATTGTGCAGCCTTACAGGCGACCAGATTTTCAGCAAGACAACAGTGTCTCTAGATTATTTAAATGAAAGTCCGGGCACCTAAAATTTGGTGTAATCCCTCATTGCATAGGAAAACTGGATGCCCCCCTGTGCTATAGCCTTGGCCTCTATCACACAAACACAATCTACATTCGGTCACCCATCAGCCCCCATAAAAACACAAACACAGATTACATACATACTACATAGGTTACATACCAAACCCCCATTTTAGGAGCTGTTTTGGTAAAGGTGACTAATAGAGGGAGATGGATACAGAGGGGAGTTATGGTTGAAGGACAGACACACAGTGCAGCTCACACACACACACACACACACACACACACACACACACACACACAGTGGATGTGATATATGTGGTCTAATTCAGGCCTTGGCTTTCGGCAGTGTCGGGGTTAGACGAGGTGGTCCAACACAAAATCTGCTGTCTGCAACCTTCAGCTCCCAACACACTATTTATTAGTCTCTCGCTCTTTTTCACTTCAGCTGCCTTCAGAACATGCTAACGTACATAACAAACTCCTCCCTCCTCTCTGACTCTCACAGCCATCGCTCATTCTCTGCATTCAGTCGGGGTCGCTCGGAGCAATGCTTTGCGATGCTAAACACTCACACAGCTTGGATCAAGCAGTGTGGTGAAAAACATGATCAAAGCCATTTCCATTTTGGATTTGTTTCCAAGTTGGTAAAATACCAATACCACAGATTTGATAAGCACCGAACTGAACAGACCTCTTAGCAAATCTTTTCTATCGGCTATTTTTGTTGATGGTATTTAAAAAAAAATTCAGGGGTTGCAGCTTTTTTCTTCTGACTTATCTTCTATCTTGTTTTATATTAATATCAAAACAATCAAAAACAATTGTTAATATTTAGCTTCACAGAAACTTTCCTTTTCAACCAAACCTTTGAAAAATATTTTAATTTCCTCTAGCTGTATTTAGCCATTGGAAAGTTTGGGATTTCTTTTTGAGATATCTGACCGCAGGATTTTTTTCTTCTTCACCTCAACACAATGTGGTAAAAAATGATCAAACTCAACAGTAACATCTTTTTCCAGAGACAGTTCTCTGGGTATTCTGGATAATCTACAGACTTCTCTCAAAGAATTTTACTCGGGACAATTTCTTAAAATGGTTCCAGTGAAAACTACTGCTAAACAATTTAGCATCTCATTATTACATAGAAATGGAGTAAACGCAGCAGGTAAAAAGGAGAGCAAGCAGGAGAAAGAGGGCGGCTTGAATGGGCATGCCCATCGGTCCTGGGTCAATGGATTTCAATCCCTGCTCCCTTCCCTTCTTCCCCTTGCCGTCTCTATCCTGCCACACCAGCGTGGAGGGAGACAGAAGGAGAGGAAAAGCCTGGTGTTGCTGTCGGGGGGGTTGGATGACATATGGGGAGTAGGAGGGAACAGTCTTCTATAGGCTACATCTCCTCCCAAACGGCGTTTCCTCTCTGAGCAGCATTCCTCATCTTATCAGCCCCAATAATCTGCCGTTCTCATCGTGCCCAAACAGGGAGAGCCAGAGTGTGTAGAAGAGACTTCTTCACCCGCTCTCTCTCACACTAACTCTTCCTTTCTATGTCTGTTGGCTGGTGATAGAGTGATAAAGCCGGGAGAAAAACAGCGAGCTGTCTGCCGCTCAGAGGAAGTGGTCGCTCCGTCCCGCAAACACAGCATGCTCCAAAATCCAAAGAGTCGCAAAGAGAGCAGAAGTGGAAATGGACACAATGGTAACACAATCAAGTACTGTGCATAAGTACAATCTTGAGGTACTTGTACTTTACTTGAGTATTTCCATTTTATGCTATTTATATGCTCTACTTCACTTCATTACACAGGTAAACATCATACTTTTGACTCCACTACAGTTGCCCAGCAGATAAAGATTTTTCATACAAAACGCATGATTTAAATTTTTTTATTAACAACTGTGCTAGATTAAACTACCTCGACCAAATGCACCCTTAAGATTTTGCTTATCATCCTGGAGGGGCAGGTGTATGAAAAAAGTCTCCCAGCCTTTTATGTGTGCTCATGTTAATGGCGTTAGTGAAAAGATTATGGTGCACAATGTAGAACACAAAGTGTCCACACTTAGGCCACGAGTAATGTCCTAATGTAGTCCTTCCTACCTGTGACTTCTAGCTCGCTATAACATACAGTACTTATAATAACATAATACTAAAAAAGAGACATTCTGCACAACATTACTGAAACGTTTGGTACTGTAAGAACATGTGGTTGATAATAGAACTTTAAAGGAACACTATAGCATATCACAACTTGGGTTTTATTTTTGTTGATCTGGCCATCGGTTCTTCTGCCTATAATAACTTGGCTAAAATGGCTAAAAAAAATAGGTCAGACGGGGCAAAGAACAAGAGCTGCCAGATGATCACACAACAACTTGTGTGGAAGAGAGAACAAAAGTCAAAAGGTACAATTATCACCTGAATTGTTCCTTGTAAACAATAATTGCAGGTTACAGACGGATTTACCGGTTGAACCTCTGTAATTGTCACTGTGCACACTTAATGTTTTATTGTGCAATAAAAGATTATTAGCAACATTGTGGGAGCGTTCAATTTCTTTTACAGAAATAAAGAAAAGATAATCTAACTAGACTGTTGTCGTCTGATTGCCTGACCGCCTGTGTGCAGTGTTATTGTAACCGATAGAACCAACGACTGGAGCTATAAAAGTAAGACCCAAGTTGTAATATACTGTAGTTTTCCTTTAAATAAATTTTTAATGCATGACTTTACTTGATATAGAGTGTTTTTTTTTCATTCTGGTACTGCTCCTTTTGCGTAAGTAAAAGATGTGAATGCTTCTTCCACCACTCGAGTTGAAAGAAGCAGTTAAGGAGGGAGGTGGGGGGGGGCCACAATATGACGGACGAGCGAGCTCCGAGAATGATTGAGTGAGAAAGAGAAATAAATTGAGCAAGAGTGAGAGAGTGGGAGAGAGGGAAAGGGGAGAGAGAGAAAAAGTAATGCGACGGAGCAGCCTTAGGGTTACAGGAATGTGGGGGCTCCTGAGTTCAGGAGGGTTCGAAAGTGTGTGTGTGTGTGTGTGTGTGTGTGTGAAAGAGAGACATATGAGTGTGTGAATAGTGGGGCAGCTGAAGAGAGCAGCCCCAGAATTAATTACCCAATCAAGATAACAAGCCAGGGAAAGACATTAAAGAGGTCACACTACAATTAACCTCTTAGTCTAAACCCCCCCCCACACACACACAGAGAGAGAGAGAGAGAGAGAGAGAGAGAGAGAGAGAGAGAGAGAGAGAGAGAGAGAGAGAGAGAGAGAGAGAGAGAGAGAAAAAGGCAAAGAGGTGGAGGGTTCTTTGCAGAAAACACAGTGAAAGAAAGTCACAGTTCGATATCACCTCCTAGGACAGACATTCCCTGAGCACTCGACCCAATGGGCTTTTATTTTGAAGCATTTCCTGTATTCTGTTATTTTTGGGGAAGGTATGGCGACTCTACCTGTCCCGTTCCATAAACCCTGGCAGAGCCGGGTTGTTTACTGTGGGATATTGAGTGAGTCGGGGGCTCGAGTGGAGTGGAGTCGGATGTGGTTCACACATTCCACCAGAGACTCAGATTACACTGCAGGAAACACCGGCCCTGCAAGACACACACTGCCTGACTCTGTGATTTATAAACACACTGCTCTATGTGACACACACACTCTTGCAGAGACACACATTACAATCTCAGCGACTCGCCAGTGCTACACCTCCATCCGACACTCACTTTCCTCCTTTCCTTTCCTTCCTTCCTCCCTTTCCTGTCATTCTCAAACTCTCGGCTGTTAGCTCCGCTTACGTTTTCTGCTTCTGTTGCTGATCACAATGAAGACAAGAGACACCAGAGGGATGACATCATCTCAAGTAGACATGATTTCATGTATTTAAGTTGTGGTTTCTCAGACTGACAAATATCACAGTATCCTGCATACCAAAAATGTCATCAAATAGTCATTTCAATACTAATAAATTCAACACTGGCACAGTCTGAAATAAGGTTTATGGTTTAAAAGGACACTTGCTGCCAAGACCTGCCTACCTGACTGATGCTTCAGTAAATAGCACAGCAGTAAATCAATAATGCTTTCATGAATTCAATGCAGGACTGTATTTCTGTAAACTTTGCTCATGGCAGAACGCTGGATTTAGTAGCCTTCTCATGTTCAAACTTTTCTTTCTGGCTAACTACTGTGAAGACTGCAAACAGGACACGTTGCCCAATCACTTTATTCAGTTAGTGCTCAAGGAATAATTGCCATCAATCAGATAGGAATTTATTTGGAAATACAAAATAAAAACATGTAATATTTGCAATCACATTGGTTTGCTGAATTGTTTTTTAAGAGACATAAATGTGATGACTGCACGTTTGTTGTTCACTCTTCTCCTGAAAAGTGCAGGGTTGGGCGAAATGATGATGTACCATGAAACAACATAACTCTGTCACCCATCACATTTTTCCATACCATTTTAACTAAGGTTTCTATTCCTGGTTGCACATCTATGAGCAGGACTTATTCCCAGCAGTATTGGACTTACTGGAGTTTTGGAACAACGTGACACAGTACTTTCAATTTTCATGCATTTACTTCACATAATTTGCCAAAAATGGACACTCCCACTTCCATATTTTAGCCATAAATTGATACATCAGGGCGACAAGAAGAACAAATTCTTACTGGGGTAGAAAGCAGGAGGCTTTATGGGAAATGTATTCCAAACACTGATGTTCAAAATATACAGAGCCTGAGATAACTTTAGGCACTTTTGGCAGATTGATTGATTTCTATTCTCCTTCTTATAATCCTCACATTACAGCCCAACATTCAAAACAGAAAACAACATCATTTATATAAATATCATACAGTGTAGGCGAGTGCTGGTCCCAGTTCAGCCCGAGGCTTGAGGTCTAAGAACCTGGCCAGATCCTCCTCTCTTGACAGTTTGACGGCCATGTTCCCCAAAGCTGCTCAGTGGAGAACTCTGGGTAATCAAGCCCAGCTGGGACTCAGGGGGCAAAGACAGGCTGACATAGCTCACCCTTTTCTCCCTCACCTTGTCAACAAGGCTCTCTCCCTCTCTTCCCCTTCTCTTTCCACCTCGTCTGGCAGGTTTCTCTCGTCAGGCCTAGCGTCGAGTAAGGCTGGCTGATAGCACAGGAATCCAGGCCCACAATCCTCGGCGCTCCCTCACTATCTCGGGGGCAGACCGCGGCCAGCGGATTACTATAAAGGTGCTGAAGATACACCTATCCATCACAGCGCTGACATCATGGTACAAATAACTGCAAAGTATGCAAATACAGGCATCACAGAAATAACCAGACTCTCAGACCGTTGGATAGCTGCCTACAGCCTGAAGCAGAATTGGAGACACTGCCTTCGCTTGGCGAGAGACCACGCGTTCCTGCCTTAATAACAACCTACTCCACTGTTTGTCACCTTCTTTCATCAATGCTCCTTTATATTCGTACACCTTCATATCTAACGTGGCTCCACACTGCTGCCATGTCTCTCTGTTTCTCTCTGGGAGCAGTACCGGGTCAGTCTGTGGGTTGGACTGCTGAGGGGCCCAGGGTGGTTCCGCTCTGACGGTAGGAGGAAACTCCTTCAGGAAATACCAAACTGCCAGACACACACACACACACACACACACACACACACACACACACACACACACACACACACACACACACACACACACACACACACACACACACACACACACACACACACACACACACACACACACACACACACAGAATCCACAATCTCTCTTTCTCCTACAAGCAAAGCTCCTGCACAAAGTGCTTGGGTTAAGGAGCCCAGCACTCTTATTTCAGTTAATTCCAGCAGCGTCAGACCGAGCTTCAAACACAATGAAGCCATCACAAAACACAGCTCTGCTCGGAGTAGTCTAATATTTACAGGTATAGTAGGTTGCAAAGCCTAAACTTGTGGTGTTACACAACCCAGTGTTTGGCTGGCGGCCAGGCTTTTTATGGCATCAATTACAGCTAACTTTAACGAGTCAGCTCAATTAAACAATAAATCACTGTAGAGCCAAGTTTCTGCCAGCGAGAGCCCAACCTCTCCACTCACACTAGTAAAATTTTATGAAGTTATTTGTTACCTGAAGAGTGAGACAATTAGGTAAATTAGAATCTAAGCAAACAGACACCTCGAGATTTTACAAACATTTACAAGAGCTGCTGGGATGCAGTCTGTTTGTAGTAATCAAACAGTTTTGTCTACTACTGACATCTCATTTTGTGAAAATAAGATTAAAAACTATGCAAATAGATTTAGACTAGAATTTCAGTTGTCAATGTTCTTGAATCAAGAGACATTAATAGACAGACTATTTTCACCGTAGGGTGCAACAGGAACAAGTAAACCTCCCTGTCCTCAATGTCAGATGTGGGGGATTTTTTGCAGACTAGGGAAAGACCGAAAGAGGAGAGATTTGCATCCCAAAAATAAATAAATCATGTGCTCCTCCCCTTGACATATTCAAATCCTTATAGGTTAGTGATGACGCGACATCCCCAGGCTGTTTTGCATGCCGTTGATATCAGTGACGCTCGGCTCTCTTTTAGAATCAGCGTTCTCTGTACATAAGCACCCTCTCATTTTCATATTTTCTTGTGATCTTAATGGGCTAAAACAATAAAGGTCAAGAGAGAAAATAAACTATTTATATGTAGATGAAACCCTACTAAGTGGCCGCAGGTTAGAAATCAAAGCTGCGGTTTCCATCATGGTATCTTCCAAACTGGACGTCTCTTACTGATTTGACTGGCAGAACTCAGATTTGATAAGACAACTCAGTGAATGCAGGGGAGGTTTCTGCACTAATATTAGGAAAATGACACTTAATTATAGAAATTTCTTGGGCCTTATTTAATGTAATAGAATGTGTTCAGGTTTACTGCCATGTGCACCCCGGGACAAAACACGCAGCTGCCACAGCGGAGACCCAGGTTCACTTCCCAGCTGTGCCAATCGCTGCACTAGTCACTCCAAATGCATGGAGAGGGTTTACACTTCTTATTCCTGGTTAATCAGGTGTAAAGCAACCAAAATAATCCATGCCTTTTTAACTCCTAAATTGAGCTGAATAGGGCTGCACAATATATCGTTTTTATATCAACTGGCGCAATATACACATTGCGAAAAGATGAGGCATATCGCGATAGACACAAAACCGATTTTTTTGTGTTAGTTGAAAGAAAATTATCAGTAATGTTATGTGATTCTTTTTTAGTGGTGCCTTTTGTATTCAACTCAATGTTCAATTTGTTCAATAAAATAATGTTGGATTTTTTTATTTTTTTATTCAACAAGCATGTGTTGTATTTTAGAAGAATACTGAAAGCAACAGAACTGCAGAACTGAGTCCACTTTAATATCTGTTTAATTAATACATTATTAAATTAAATAATTAAAAGTAATATCGTTGTAGCGATATTCAACAACTTTTACTGCATATCGCATATTTTCCGCATATTGTGCAGTCCTAGAGCTGAATTAAAAGGCAAAAACTAGATTCGAGAACCTTTATTTAGAATTTCTAAAGTTGAATTGCTTATATCAAGTCGTTTACCAGTTTAAACGGTCAGATACTGTTCATGGCTGCCCTTATTGGTTTAGCTTTTTTGTTAGATATTTGCAAATTTCTCTAGATTACACGGCATTTGACAGGTTTGTAGAAGGTTTTTGTTTGCAGTCAGATCCGATATGTTGTGATTCTGATTGCAAAGTTAAATCTATTTTCAAAATGTAAAAGTTTAAATGTTTTACACATATTTCAATGTACTGTACGTCTGAAAATGTACCTTTCTGTGTGCGCCTGCATATGTGTGTTCCCAAGTTGCAGCACTGTGGCTGACCACAGGAAGTTCTAATCAGCAGCGCGGCGTAGCTGCTACCTTCCCTTTCCCCTGCTGGCCTCCTCCCCACCCCTCTCCTTTCCACAAAAGAGATACCAGGATCACATTACAGACTCTGAGGGTTAGGGGTCAATCCCATTTTTCAGTCCTCTCTGTCCCTTTTTCCCCCTTACAGATCCTTTCCCAGGGGTTAAAGCGTCCCGTCACCTAGATTCACATCAGTTCACGCGTGGAGAGGGAGCTGTAGGAAACCCTCCGTCTTCTCTCCCACACTCTCCTCCCTCTCCTGTTTTAGTATCCCCTTGACAGACAGTTCTCTGATCTCAGGGACCACTCACACAAAGAATTGGACATGGTTAAAAACATGTTGGCCTCTTTGTGTCATTGTGTTGCCGTGTCTCTGTTACACTCCAGTTAAAGTCTGTATTTTAGTGCTGCAGAGGATCGGGTTACTGGGAGGTAACGCTGAGCCGGTGATGACCTCCTGCAAAGGAAACCAACCATTTAACAATAATAATGCAAAGTAGGAGGAGATATTTTTGGCATCCAGGGTTCCTGAAGTAAAAGTCCTGATCATATTCTGCACAATTAGCGCTTTTCCACTGCAGGAACTTAGCCTGTTGCCTGAGGCTTCTCAAAATGTGAACTTAGATCCCTAAGATCCTGCCTTTGGTGCAAGGTTGTTAATTGCGTTTCTGTATTTTTTTTTTTTTTTTTTAAATGGGACATTTAGAATATACTTTATGAGAAAGACAACAGCTGGACTGACTTAATAATTTGTATGTGCTGTAGAAAAACTAAAAAAGTGGCGTGGATATCGGATAAACACAAGATACGAGTTTATATGCCGTAAAAGAATCCAGCGCACTGCTGGGGCCAACACAAATCCGAGGCACACTTTGTAACGCTATATGTTTCTGTAATCTGTTTGGCTGCCTGCTGGATTCCCATTTCTGCCACAGGTCCGGGGTTGTGTTTGTTGTAGTCGACTTTTTTGTCATGTGACAACACATATGCTTGACCAGTCACCAACCCTTTAAAGTACCTGGAACATATAACATTAAGTATAACATTCTGAGCCTTGCCAACATTTAGGACACAAAACTTTCCAGAACAAATGATGAGCAGCTGTGTTAGAAAATATTTAGTTCTTTTATAATACATCAAAAGATGAAGGAGCATTTTGGAGGAATGTAAAATTCCGGTGTGTATGCCGCTAACATTGAGCACTAGCTTAGTTTTGTGGAAACCTGATAAAAACATTCAGCAGGTTAAATCAGCTCATCTTTGGGGGTTCTGGTTAACTTCTGGTTGAATTCATCAACTATGGCTGCGTTTTGTTTACAAATGCAACAACAAAATGTTTGAATATTTGCTCCAGCTCTGATTCAAGCCTCTGATTTGCTCAGAAGAAACAAACATGATTTCTCATAAACACTGGTGGAAGAAGTATTAAGATCCTTTACTTAAGTAAAAGTACTAATACCACACTGTAAAAATATTCTGTTACAAGTAAAAGTCCCGCATTGAAAGTGTTACTTAAGTAAAAGTATGTAAGTATTATCAGTAAAATGTACTTAAAAGTATAAAAAACAAAAGTACTCAATGCAGAGTTACATTCCACTACAGCTCATAAACCAAGCTAAAATAATTAAAAATGGTGGCCATATAACATAAACCTATAGCAACGAGGGGAGTCCTGTGTGAGCCCTGATATCATTAAAAATAAAACGTTAAAATGGGAATTAACAGTGGTGAAAATGACTTCTGTCCCCAGCGGCTCCATCCACTTTGCAACTCTATACATGTGGCCGATTGGGAGAAAAAGAATAAGAGCCAAACAAGCCACTTAGTATGATATACACATGGCTGACAGCAGAGCGGTGCTTTAAATCATAGCTTCTATACTAAAGAAAACCGCACCCAACCCTAACATGAGCACGATGGTGAACTGTGCATGAGTGTGCTCTCCCTCAACACAAATCTGCTTTTGATCAAGTCTTTGTGCCTCAAGTGCATGATCCCTTTTAATTACAGTTTGACTCTCAATCAAACAAGGGAGCAAGAGCTTAATGTCACTGAAACTGACAGGTGGTCATTTACACACACACACACACACACACACACACACACACACAAACTAGACTTAGTGAGATTTATAGCCCACTTATCGAAAGTTCTGTAACATTTTTTTTCTTAATCTACTTATTGTAGATTTTACGTATTTATTTTTTTTTTAACCAAAATGTCAGGTTAATCATCAAAGCATCATTGAACTGAACTGAACAGGGAGGGAGAGAAAGAAAGAATGGTTTCATGAGGAGAGAGTGATAGTTGGTGTTAACAATCAGAGAGGAAGTGACCCTCATCAGATAAGCAGGTCTATGGAAATGTGAGTACAGACATGACGAACAAACCTGCCAAACAGTAGAGGGAAGCTGCCATTACCATGAGTACACATCAAACCCTGCACTTTTACTCCATGGCATACTTCATGGCTCAGTGGCTGAATGGATAACAAAAGACAGGAAATAAGTTGAGGTAAAAGTAGATTTTTTTTTATGTCGATTTTGAAGTATAAAAGAAACAGCCATGCAAACTAGAGCTATGATCGGGCCCAAAAAAAAATCAGGCCTGACCCTACATGAACCTGCATAATTTCTGTCCAAGCCCGAACCGTGGCAGAACCTGAATAAAAAATAATAATATTAAGAAATGTATTTCACCCTGAAGCCAACTAAAGTCTTTTCAGTGCAGTAACAGACATTTGTGACACGATCTCCGACATGCACCTTCTCGAATGTTCAGCACAGCTCAAACACTGTCAGATGCCATATTAAATAGAGATTGTATAACATTTCTGATCATTAATGAGAGGCGAAAGTCGGGAGTCTCGGGACTGTTTGAGGCAACTGCTTTCATTGACATGATTTTCTTTTTTAGACAATAGTCAAATGTGGATTATCAAAGTCTGCTTAACAGTAGGTATTTGATTATAGCACAAAGCATTCCAGCTCAACAAAAAAAAAAAGAGGGAAATTAGCACGAACCTGACCCGATTCAATCGGGTTCGGGCAGAGAATAAAACGTCTACAAACAACGTGTGTATGTTCATTTACGTGCAGACGTATAAGCAAGTTCTACTTCCCAGTCTTGTGAGCAGCTGAACCATTGAGTAGCATGAGCAAAGCAGTAACAAAGAGAAGAGTTAATGAATATCAAAAAAGATGGCGTAATTGGACTGTATTTATATAGCGCCTTTCTAGTCGTTAACGACTACTCAAAGCGCTTTTACATAGTGCAGGAACCATTCACCTCATTGACACATATTCACACACTGTGGCCGAGGCTGCCGTACAAGGTGCCACCTGCTCATCAGATAAACATTCACACTCACCCTAACCCTAACCACCAACCTTCCGATTGGTAGGCGACAGCTCTTACCACCTGAGCCACAGCCTTGCATGGTGAGATGAACTGATTTGGGTTAGGCTAATAACACCTGATGCTTTACTTCTATTTCAGTCACCATTTCCTTTGTGCACTACACCTGAAAGAACTGCTGTTGGTTTAAAACTGCAACTTGAATACATCATTGATGCGAGGGGGAGAGGATGTCCAACTTCTGTCCAAACCTTCCTGTCACAACAGATCCAGATTAACATTCCTCTCTGTCTCCAGTGCTGTTTTTTTTATACAAACCATTACAGGAGAGCTGTGATGTGGGGCATACTTTACAAATGCAGAAAAATTCAGCAGTCAAACAAATAATTGGATTGAAAAATATAAATATCAGAATACTGAATCAGATATTCAGTATTTATGGACAAAGACTGATTGAATATCCCTAGCAATCAATCGGGGCGGCCTCTAGCTCACCCAGTAAGAGCGTTCGCCCCATGTTGGCAGAGTCCTGCAGCGGCGCGGGTTCGGATCCGACCTGCTGCCCTTTGCGGCGTGTCATCCCCCATCTCTATCCCCCTTTCGTGTCTATCCACTGTCACTTGTAGTAAAGGGAAAAAGCCCCCAAAAAATAATCTTTAAAAAAAACAAAAAACTATCAATCTATCAATGAAACTATCAATCAAAGTTGTTTTGGGTCTTGAGTCACAAAAAAATCGTATCAAAATATCTATGGAAACTGGCTGACAAGCTAACGGACACTGACAAATTTCAAATACGAGTAAAAAGGTGAGACCACTTCTGCTACCTTGTCTTTTATCGTTCCCTATTGTTTTCCATCCGGAGCAGCAGAGCGCCTGGCTGTCAGCAATCTTTCCAGACAGCAGAATTCCAGGTAAGGGAAAAAGGGAACGGTTTTACTGTGAACCATCTTGGAAAAGGACACCCAATTCCTCCCTAATATACGGAAACCTTTTAGAATAATGCTAATATTTCATGCTTCCTTTGTGTGAAAGTACCGTGGACCTCTGCCAAACATCCAGACTCAGCACTGATAGCCGATTCGTGTGTCAAGTGCCATAAATTCAGCCGGCGGACCTCGACAAAGCTTGTTCAATGGATAAATCTTATTGCTCATAAAAGCATTTGCTCCTTTATGTCTGTCTGGTGTTCAAACATTCACCTCTATCCATCAACGCTGCAAACTGCTGTCAGAACACTAAGGCCTCTCCTAACCTCACATTTCCCCTTATCACTGGCTTCTACTAAAAAGAATCTGAGGAATCCTGGAGCTCAGTCTGTTCGCCAACGCCCAATACGACACGGTAAATAACAGACACAAGCTGCTTTTAAAACACAGACTAATTTCTGACACATAAATCGCACAAATTGATGACAGATGCTGGTGCTAACTACTGCGGCTGAGAAACAAGTGTGGAATAAAACAACATAATTGACAGTGATGTGTGATCTGAGCTTTGGGACGATGTTGTGCATGATAATAAAGTCATACGCTGGCTCACGGCCGAGTCCGACCGCCACTTCTTCTTGTTTTAAGACCTATAGTACAGTATAGGAACTCCACCCAGTGAAATGGGCTGAGTTTGCTGCCTCAGCACTTCTCCATCCAAACGGCTGCGGTTCAGTTAGAGGTCTTGCTGCCTCGGCCCCGAGATGAAGCACCTCAGAAAGAGCCAGCAGTCCAAACCGGCCCCTGGCTTCCACCGCCGGCCTCTGACTGACACCACTACACTGCCAGAGACATAAAGCAGGATAATAATAGCTGCTCATTCCTCCCCCATACCGACCAGTCAGGCCCACATTGTCCAAATCCATATTTAACTGCATGATAAAAGGTGAATACCTCAGTCCACAGGCTTACTGAAGTCAGATCTATGGGTCCAGTTCAACATATGATCACTATCTTGGCAGGTCATTGACTCCGACTGATGAATTTTGTGACAGCCTTGTAATAAAAGCGGGAAAAAAAAGTCCCTTAAAAGGGAAATTCCATTTTATTCATGACCATGGTGTTACTTTTGTCCATCTTTCCTTCTGGGTATGAAGACATCATAGTTACTCATTCTGATTGCTAGAAACAGCTTTAGGAGCGAGTGCAAAGGGCATCACTAAACTTCTCGTTTCAAAGTGTTCCCAAATGTCTACTCTAAAAATAAAAGGAAGGGCTACAAGCAGCATCACCACATGAGCTTTCAGGCAAGTTTTAAACAAGTCCTCATTTAAAATCAATTACCTAGAAAACATCAACAGAAACGTACTCCAATTGACTTAATTGATTAATGTTTTTCTTCAGCATGCAAACTATTGACACTGGAAGGGCGTTTGTCCAAAATTTACCTACATTAACGATGGCTTTTTGGATTTCTGTTTATTGGATTAAGTACCCAGCTATATACAGTGACGCTGAGCATGTTGATTCATCATTAAACTCAATTACCTAGACTATATTGTAACAGAACTGTTGAACAAAGGAAAATCTCCGCAAAGCAATGTACGTTTGAGGGACTGATTGGGATAACTAACTGTCATCTGTACTTCTGACTTTGATTTCCCTCTTTTTGGGCTGAATTTTCCAAGTTGAATTCTGATATGTCAGATTGGACCGTTTGCGGCCCATCCATGGTTCAAGTTCATAGTACACTTCCTCTTCTTCAGGACTCTTGACAACTTTGTCAGGGTAAGTGCCAATTACACTAGACAACACTACAGGAAGCAGTACATGAGTGGTGGCATGGTTTGGGAGTGAAGTATAAAGCTGACCTTTGGAGAGCAGAACAGTGAGCAGAAACAAGAGGGGGAAAAGGGGCAGCACGTCATTGCTCCTTTCCACACATTTTCCATCACTTTTCTCCCTGTTTTTATATTACAGTGAGGTTGACAGGTATGTCATTTTGAGACATGATAGATCGGTTTTGTTTTTTGTTGCCTGTGTTGCCCTGTAGACATCGACTTTTAGGGGGAAGTGCTCTTCATTGTAGAGCTTTGTCTTGCAGTTGCGCCATAATTTTGCAGCTTTATAATCAACCTGGTGGTTAAAATGCTACAATAACCCAAAGGAATAATGGCCACAAGAATGAAAATCTAAAATTTTCCTTAAAGAAGATGAATATGAAACAGCTGATGGACTCAAGAGCCTCTTGTGCTTTTAAAAACCTCTCAACTTGATGCCTGAAAAGAATTACAACCTAATACTAGGAAACTCTAAAATAGCCACCATATTTCAGGCTTCATTAAATAGCAGATATTACGCAACAAAACAGGCCAACTGTTAAAACTCTTCTCTGGGGCACAGGGACAGAAGACTATGAGTTACTGCCTGCCAGGAGCCATTATGTCAGCAGCACACACATGTGTGTGGGGCCATACCTGTTTTTCTCATTGTTAGGATAAAGAATTTGCTCCACAGCGGGATCTGACACTGCGGTTGCTGCAACCTTACTGCGTCTGTGTCTACCACTAGTGTTATTTTGTACTAGAACGTTCAGAAAGTAAAAGCAGTAACTGGTGTGGATTTAAGAAGGGTTATATGATGTCTGCTGAAAAACATAGACACTTGACAGCAACTCAAATGGAGCTTGTCTCATCCTCTTCCAATCAGAGAAACTGTAATACTCATTGTGTGTGGAGACAGCACTACAAGGATCCTGGGAGTGGATTTATGATGTCTGGACCGCCTGCATGGAGTCAAATGAAACCCAACACCAGCTCTGTTTCTTCAACAAGGTCTGAGAACCAAGCACCTCATTTCTGCTGCTAAAAAAGAGACCCTACTGACTCTAAAGATGTCACTATGCTTCACCAAAGTGCTTGTCGCATGGTCAAACAGTGTCCGTAAACCCCTCCTCCAACCCCTTTTGGCATCCACGGCCACGGTTTGATCTTCCCTCTGACTGATTCTTCACCGCACCATGGACGGCTTTTCACTTTGGACTGTTGCCATTCGGAACGGTTACAAAAACTTTTGCTTCCCAACGTAGACTGACAACACCTTGTACAAACTAGTTCTTCTTGAGCATACCCTTGCCTTAAGGTCCCTGGTTGTCATTTGTTGATTATCTTATAGTCATGTTGGTGAGAGTCTCATCACTACTTTGCCAGCCTGTAACTTCTCCACCTTTGCTTGTATAGCAAGAGAGAGAAGAGTAGTAATAAAACCAATGAAATGTTTTAGATGCACGCTGTTTCAACTCCTACAGCTGCAATGTAACACATTCATTTTTTTATTTTATAGAAAGTAGGTTATCTTGTTTTAAAACTGAATGATAAAGCTATGGTTGGGTTTTCTGAAATTAAACTCCATCTGTAGTGAATATTCAGAGATAATGGGGGTGTGGGGGTTCCACAATAATGCCCATTTGTTCAGCTTGGTACCACCGAGCAGACTTGTTAAATATATTGCGTAGCTTTAAACTCTTGAACTCTGATTTTCCCCTCTAAATTTCTTTTTTAAGCAGCCTTGACGTTAGAAAATAGAGACCTTTTCCACATTGTATGACAACATCACACATATATTATGTCTCTGCTTGTTGTAACACTTCATTGAAACTATATGATGCTTACACTAAATGAATTATTTAAACCACCATGTTTTCATGGCTGCACCATAACATCATTTGGAATCTTTCAAGCTGTCATGTGATTTTGTACACACTACACATTTTCCCACAGTTTCGTCTGACACGTTATATATCCCTCGAGTCCTCGAGACATTGACTAGAAGTTAAAGCAAAGTTTTGTGGGTTTGAACAATGCCTGGCTGTACAACATGCGATTGTAACAATGGTCCAGGTTGAAAAGGGTTTAAGGAAAAATGTTCTCAAACACACTTTGACAAAGTGATATACAAGTACAATACATTGTGTTTTTCTTTGTCTTGGAGATATCTGGAGAAAAATATTTAAAGTGCAGCTACAATTCAGCCTTGCAAAATATAAGTGCTGCATATCAGGTGTAGCTCTGTCCCTCAGAATCAGACAGAAAATAGCTTTTTTTCTGTAGCTTTTAATCATTTTACAATAATATTCAACAACCACACAGGGAGAAATCCACTGTAAAACGAAGGAAGAAGGATGTTGTCATGGTCACAGGTTATCATTTGTCATTTTTGAGGCAGTTTCCGTCTTATATAATATATATTAAAAATATAGGACTGAGCCTTGTAATGCTACTTAAGGTATTCATAATGCTATTTAAAGTGTGCATATTTCTGTTTTGGGTGTGTTTGATACTGTTATAGTGGCTGTACATTACAAACAGTACATATTTGAGACCTGGAAAAAAAAGAATGTTCATGTTTGTTACTTTTGTTTTAATATTTTATCACAATGCATAGCATTTCTAACTGTACCTGTATGCCATTGTGCCATGCATCTTCAACATGAACTAGACTAGCTTATTGCATGATAATGTGGTTTGTGCACATACATGTCAGGGCCTTGTAGCCACTCTGTGACGGATCTGATTGGAGTTTTCAACAAACCACTGCTTGCAAACAAATTTTCTCGCTAACTATGTCAAACCTCTGCTCAGTTCAGGCCCTGTCTGTGGGAGCAATCAAAGGACGCTCTGTGAGACTCATGAGATCACTAACTGAAATAGTGGAGGCAGGTCACAACACTTCATCACAAAGCCACATGGAATGCATTCAACATCACATACTGATGATATCTAACTGTGGCGTTGGTGGACTTGTCTTTTAAACTCAATAAAGCTTGACAATGCAAAACATTATTTAGTAACCAGATCAGTCACCTATGTCTTTGTCATGTTGATGACCTCAACAGGTGGATTGACTCTGCTTGCCAACAGTCATAAAAGGTTACCACAACACCGGCCGTCTTTATTCTCCTGGATCACTGGATCCATTGTCTGAGCTCATTGTCCAACGACAGGAATGACGACGTATGAGAGTATGCAGCAGAGTGTGCTTTTGGTGAATTCGTTATGCACACCTCAGTACTGGAATGATAGCCATCTGACGCAAGAAGGAAGTTTAGAATCAAGACTTCGCATACGCACATGGACAGACGGTTGACAGATGCAGAGGTGTGGTTTGTCAACAGGGCTATATTTAGGGGTTGATGTGGAAGCTTTTGATTCTTACCTGCAGTCTGACTAAAATAAAAAATAAAAACAGACCTGGTAACTGCTCTGTTAAACTCTCACAGGTGTGAATGCAACCTACATGTTGCTACATATCCTTTCATGCCAGTTTCTGCTATGATGTAACAAATCTTTCATGTTCTGTCCATCTGGTATATTTGAGTTATTGCTCTTATCCAGAGTGAACAAATGTGAAATTTAGCATTCAGAAAACTCTTCCTACCAATGAATAACAAACAATGGCTCCACTAACCAGCGAGAACATGGTCTGATGCAGTGTCAGGATGTTGCTCGGGGTCAGAGCAAAGATAAGAGCAGGATTTATTTGATTAGTGTCTTTCTTCTATTTGAATGAACACAAAGATAATCCTTACCATGGAATGACAAACTGTTTATTATAGTGTGTCTGTTTATGTGTATACAGCATGCACTCGACACTCCCGAGACTACAGGCTGGCGCTGTAGCAGCGGTGGTAGGTAGCACTTCTGCCTTTTTGTTTGTGTTGCACTGGAATGAACTTGCAAAACAAAAGGTTGATCCGTCACGTGTACGTGACTGCAATGCAGGGAACGCTGGTACGAGACTCTAACAAAGCCTAACTTGCTTTTTTGATGGGAACTTCTGATGGTGATTCCTCTCTGTCAATCAAAATACACCAAAGAGAAAAATATGCTCCAACTTGTGATGTCAGTGTGATGAATGATGAGTCTTGTGCTGAGATAATTGATTAATTAGAGCATAAAATGAAATGACAATTTTGACAAACGATTAAACCAAAAGTCATTTATCAAGCTTCTCATGTCACTTTGGGCCCTGGGAACTTATAATGTGCATTTCCTCCGATTTACATACATATTCTAAATAATATTATCTGATTAAGGAAGATTATCGATTGAAAAAAGATCAGATAAAAATAAATGGCTTTAACTTGGAACTCAAGCAGAGGTGCCTCTGCCTAGCCCGCCTTACAGCTGCCAAGAGACTGATAGCTCGTAGACGGAAATCTCTCCAATCGGTCACAAACAAAGATGACTTCTAGATTGTAGTGATAAAGATAGCGTGGCCGTGGAACACAGGGGAGCAATGCACTATGCTAAAACTAATGACATGTCATGCTGGGAGCATGCTTTTGTCACTACAAAATCTTATAGATAAAGTAAATAAAATAAAGGTACAATTTAGCTGGATTTACTCTGGTTTGATTATCTGGAATGATTGACTCATTTTTCCCTCACTCCTAACAAACTTGTAATCCCATTACTATACTGTTTTGATTAAACTTCAATAATAAATTATCAAAACAAGTAGCATATTATTACTTGCAGTCCTACAAAACTCAGAGTTGATTTCGATCATCAGTCCTGTCTGCCTGATGTCAAGATGAGGACTCTGATTCTGGTCTCTACAGCAGAGTGAGTAGGTGGTAGGTAATAATGGGGGCAACTGTCTGTCTGCTTTAACTTACAGGAGTAATCTCGCCTGGAAGGGCATTCCTGTGTTGCCGACTAATGTTCATTACATCACTGTGACCGTGACACAGACAGAAGTGCAAAAAGGGCCAAAAGGGTGAGGAGGTGTCCTGGGAAAATGACAGTGTAGGAGTTCTGCGAAACACCAATGGGATAGATGGAGATAAAGACAGATTGAGAGACAACTTCCCATTCATCACCACTTCTCCTCCTCCTCTGCACGAGAGGTTGGACAGAAAACACAGCGCTGTCACTCAACTCATAGCAGTTTATCCCCCGCAGCGATACATGAACTTGGAAGTATGACAACCGGGCTGCATTAGCAAGGACGGGCACAAGTGCGTACATGCACATAGACACACACCAACGCAAATACGTGCAGTGTGCACAAACATAATCGTCCCAGTCCAAAGCACACATGAACACTCCAGTGCTAAGGGAGACAAATTGGGATCCGCAATAAATATTTCAGATTCATTGATGTTTAAACAAAGAAAAAGAGAGAAACTTCTGCAGCTATTATCAATCACATGACAACAAGTTGTTAGGTAACTGTCCGATGAAAGGAAACTGGAATGATATTGAAAAAGAACCAACATTAGTTATAACATTACAACTTAAATGCCATTTTATATTTTGTATTAGAACATCTGTTAAATGCCTTCTTGTGTTTATGAGAAGAGTCCCCTTGTGATGGAGTATTTATGAGTGTAAGTGGAAATTATCAACTCAGGGTTCATAAAAAGTAAACTGCAGTAAGGATATATCTTTGATAATGTAACATTTTTTAATTAAAAAGGGGCTCTCTAATTATTTTACACATTACAAAACATCAGTTTACAGGCCACGGTGGCACTGGTGGAGCTTCCTCAGGTCCAGAAAATAGCCACAGCTTTTGAGACTTCAATTTTCTTTACATAGAGCCTACATTAAAAAAACTGGGGATATGGAATTTGAAAGCCATTGGTGTTTACTAGACAGGGATGGTCCAAAAAAAGACAATACAAAGTTGCATTACAGCAGAAGTTTGTAAACTGAGCTTGGTTTATGTAGTTAGGCCGGCTGATTTTGGCGACGCACCAACACGTCAACATTAGCAGCAGAAGACGTGAAATAGCTCGAGGAGGCGATTAAGCTACAAAATGTAGTGATTTTCAAATGCAGCTTGAAACTACAGGAGCTAATAGAAAAAGAAATATGATGAACAGTATATTGAGCTGTGTTTATTTGGACTGGCTCAAGAGACTCACCATGGCCTCAGTGTATGATTTGTAAAGAAGTGCTAGCTAATGAAAGCATGTGTTTCAAGGACAGAGTGGTGAAGGAGTTTTAAGGTGAGTGAGTTGCAACGCACATTACTAAAGGCAGGAAAGACCCAATGGGAGAGGGTTGGGGGGTTGGGGGGGGGGGAGATGTGCAGTTGACTCTACCTTTGTCTGAGTAGGGGCTCACAGTGTCAGACTTTGAAATAGGAGGTGTAGGATTCAGTATTTGTGGTGTGTGATCCACACTAGGGAGTAAAAATCTGGCCTCCGTCGCAACAAATTTGATCCGACACTCATAAACCCCCAACTTTATGTGTGTGCAATACCAAATAACCCTTCTTTCTGGCATATTCTGTAACCGTCTTCCCATGTTATAAATATGCCGGAAAAACGCACACGCACAAGATTACGCCACCTAATTCATATATTATACTGTACTAATTCACACACCTATTGTCAATTTTAGCATCTCTGTAGTTACCTCCATATACTACGTTTACACACACAGTCAGTGATCATTTCCAGCCTTGTAAATCTCCTAACAAGGTCTAAACACAACCGTGAGAACCAGACAGAGGAAACCCTCTGATCACACTAGAAATATCCACGACCACAGCACTGTTTATTGCCTGGCAACCAAAAGTAATCCTAACTATTAGAGCATAATACATGACACACCTTTGCAAAGAGCTCAGGTAGAGGCTGCTCAGAGCCAAGCCTCAATGTTGGCAGGATCCCACAGGCTGACAAGTGTGATTGAAAGCACTGCACAACAAATACAATGGAAACAAACGGCAGCCATGACAGTTGGATCAGTTTGAAACTTAGCTGATGGGTAACTCATTACACCCCTGACAGCTTCAAACCACACGTCTTTTGCTTTTACATGTGACTATCTGTGAAAAAATGGTGGTAGCTTTTTTTCTTAATTTTTAACCAGCATGTTGAATATGAAGTAAACAGCTTCCATGAGCACAGACAAACTCGCCACCACCTCTGCAGCCTTAAGGCATTATATTCCAAATAAACACATGCAAGTGAACGATTACAGACACACACGCACACACACAAACCACATGTGAAGCACACCTGCATATTTAACCCGCTCTCACGCCGCCCTGGTTGATCGCCCCTGTCCCAAGGGGCAGGGGAGATAAATGAGCCCATGTCAGACACACACACTGACAGGGATAATGATGAATTACATATATATTAGCGCACACAGCCTGAAGACTCACTCCTCTTAGGTACAGCCACACATGCACACACACACACACACACACACACACATCTGCACACAGGCCCCACATGGATCCAAATTTTCTTGCACCTGGATCCAAATTTTCTTGCACCTAAATAGCAAACACTACCGAAACAGATTGTGTCAGCTAGATTGTTATTGCGCGCGCGCATACACAGACACACAGACACAGAGACACACACTTGATGACAGGTATTTCCACTTCAGGAGAGCCACAATGCTGAGCTGTGAGCCCGGTGTCAGTCACTTCCTGTCTGAAGGGGTCAGAGGTTAAACACTCCTCAGTCCCTTTAACCCCACAGAAATAAAGAGACAGTGAGAAAGAGAAGAAAAATCCCCTCTGTAAGTGAACTGTTTCCCTCTCGTTATCCCTGCCGTCTTTCCCCTCGGTTCCCTCTGAGCTACACATGTTCCAAGTAATAGAAACCGCTGGATATTCTACTTTTGAACTGGAAAGTGAAATGCAACCTCAGACCCGAAGAATAGAGGAAGCGATTGACAGACAGAAGAACAGCTTTAAAAATTGAAACCTTTAATCCAAAAAACATTTCTAGGTTCTGAAATGTTAGAATTTTCTGCTTTTTTTCCGTTTTATACCACAGAAAATTGAATATCTTTGGGTTGTGGACTGTTGGTCGGTCAAAATAATAAGACGTCACCTTGGGCAGTCGGAACTTGTGATCCCTGATGAAGAGAGCTGTGTTTTTATTAGTCGACTAATCAAACTATTTATAAATCGATAGTCGTAATTTTTTTATGCAAACTTGGCAGCCTCTCAAATGTGGAGATTTCCTGCTTTTCTGTTTTATATCATATTAAACTGATTATCTTTGGGTTTTGGACTGACAAAAACATCACATTTAAAGGAAACAGCCTTGGACTTTGAGAAACTGGGGTGAACATTTTTGGCTATTTTCTTACATTTTATAGACAATTTAAAAAATAATCTGCAGATTAGTTGATAATGAAAATAATCGTTAGTTGCAGCCCTAATGCTGAAGGTCAGTGACCGCAATATTGTACGTTTAATAAGTGCTGCAGTGACTGTGCAGAAGTAATTTATTTTATTTTCAATATCTCTATATGGTGTGCAGTAGACAAGGCTTGGTTCTTACAACCACTTAATGCCAGCAGAGCTATAGGATTGGATTGTATGACAATATACAGGAATTTCTATTTTTCTGGTCTATTAATCTATAAAATATTGTTCAAATTGGACATTTGGCATCTCTCAAATTTACCAAAGTACCTTCACAGAAACTACTTTGTGTTGTTCTGGCTGGATCTTGAAACCTTTCAATGCTGCCTTCACAAATTCCTTTAGCTGACAAAGTCTGTAAGCAGATGTTGCAACTAGTGTTAGCTTTATTGATGGACTGGGTTGCCTGATAGGGTAGGTAGGCATCAACACTAAAGGATCTATTGTCCATTTGTCCATGTATCACAAAAGCTCTTGTGAAAGACACTGAACTGTTCCTTTGCCGATAGGTCACCGTTGGCTGATTTGACCAGTGTCTGGAGTGGTTTTCAGTGCGGTTTCAGGGTTAAGACCTTGAATGAATGAGCCGACAAGCACAAAGAATATAGGCTCAGGTGTGTGACCGGTGCTTCCATCGCCTCAGCAGGCCTTCAGCAGGGCTTCCTTGCTAATCCTCCGCCATCACTCAACTGGATCTCAGCTTTAATCTCGCCAGGCCAAAGCTCAGCAGAGGGGCGCTCCTAGCTTTAAACTGAGAACCTGACAGCTAATCTCGGCCACAACACCCCTGGGTAACCCTACACCGTCCCAAGGGGAGCAGCCACAATACCCCTGGGCCACAGCGATGAGAGAAAGACCTCCCAAATATCAAAGACACTTAAAGAGAGATGGAGAGAAAAAATGACTGCTCATTTTTTGGTTTGGATGCTCACAGCTGTTATAAACACAGGTACACGCACACTTGTCTATGCACAAGCTGATACAAAGAGACACATATACTTTGTGCTTTCAAAGCGGTTTCTAATGCAGCAGAATTGTCTCACCAGCTGAGTGAGTCAATCCAACACGCCCAAAAACGGCCTCGCTATTAAAGTTACATTTTCATCGTTGCTTGCCTGAATATGAGCACCCATTCAGCACCAACTGGCAGGATGCAGCCTACATTACTCTTCAGGAGGCGGACTGGCTTGTTTCCAGCTGTTTAAAAGCATACAATAAGCAGCCAGAGGCTGTCAACTGGACCCATTACATCTGATAAGTGTATGGTCCCAGACACAATGACCGGCGATCAGATACATGCAGAAAAAAACATGTTACATTCATGTTAAGGTCATATAGAAGAGGAAATATCTGCTGCGCTGTGTCATGAATTACACAGAACTACATGAATTCATTTTATCATAGTAGATCGCCTTTATTCTGCAGCAGTGAGTGTAGTTTGTTGATATGGTCTGCATTCCTGCATGATAAACTGCACAGCAAGCAATAAATCAGAAATAAACTGAAACAAATGCTTCTGGGAAACAAATAGTTGGCAATCATGAAGTATAACATTTGTAGTTAATTGGCTAAAACATGCAAAACCGCCAGTATGGTCCTCTAAGTTATCATTAAGTGACAAGTTAGCTTGGGCTGAAGTCAAGAGGAAAAACCCTTTTGTTTCCGACACATCTCTAAAGTCAACCGTACAAATGAAAGTACAAAGTTTGAAGATCATGATGGTCTGTCACTTATGGGCTCACTCAAGGCAATATCAACAACAACAAACATAAACACCCATGATTAGGACAACTACTGTCAACCCAGCTGTAGCTGTGGCCAGAGACTGTAGGTGTTCAGGCCATTTGCTAGCTTAAAAAGAAAGAGCTCAAAGTGAGAGAGGGTCATGTTTATTACTCCTCCTCACCCATGAACATTTGAATGGCATTTTTGCCATAGTATGACAATATAAAAAATAACACAAAAATAAAAATTGGAGGTTGTTGTTACATACAGTACTGTAGCTTGCATCTTAAACCACCAGGGCACCCTGAAAACAACTATTTTATAGCTAATGCTTGTTATGTTAAAATAAAGGAGCATATTTAAAAAATAATCTTGATCCACTTACTCGTTTTTTATAAAGCTAGTGAATGGATAAAGTATCAGCTAATGTGTTAATGTGTGTGCACATTAAGTTCCTTCAGCTAAAGTCTGGAGCCATTAACGCTAAATCAAGTAAATAAAAGTTCATTTCAATCCTTATAATATGTGCCTTGGAAAAATACTGTTCCATGAAGAAGATATTAATTCTTAAATGTTAAGCAAAAGAGAAGAGCAAAACCAAATTCAGGCCAGAAGACAGAACACACAAAGACAGACAGGGAGAAATCTGACTTACCACTTCAGTGGGACGGAAGTATTTTGGGTCCACGTTCACATGTACTACTCCTGTCTCTTGGCAGCGGCCAACCTCCTGCTCATCCTTTCCCTCCCACCTGGAGAGACACAAATCTTAGCATAAAGGAAACATTTTCCCACAGCTGCTGGAAGGTTCAGCTGTCTGTTCCTTCATCTCCCTGATTACTTCTTGTGCAGTTTGTTTCTTTAACGACTCGTGCAGACAAAACATGTCACCTGTCTTTTTTTCTGAAATCAACACACAGCTTCACCAACATGTCAGAGTGTTCCAGGACACAAGAGGGAGGTGAATAAGAGGTGAGACAGAGGAGGGGACTGAGATGTGGCATTCAAGTTTACACAATATAGCTTCTTTCAGACATACAGTAGAACCTGTGACATTGCTGGCTTCATCTATCCAGGAATGTTCTCTTTTTTTCTTCTTTTTTTGTGACATGTTTAGGCCTTTATTAGATAGGACAGCCTTAGACATGAAACGGAAGACTTCTTCTAACGACATGCAGCAAAGGGCTGCAGGTCGGAATTGAACCCGCGACCGCTCAGTCAAGGACTGAACCTCTGTATATGGACGCACCCTCTACCAGGTGAGCTACCCAGGCGCCCCCTGTCATGGCTCTTTTCAAACATGAACCACTACAGAGAGAGCTGCAATGTGCAATGTGTGATATTCAGAATGCATGAGTGAAAGAATTTGCTAACTTATTTTGAAAATGAAAAACTGGTTCTGGATCTCCATTGCTTAATGGATGACCATCCTGCTGCTTCTCACTCCAACAAAAAAATCATTTTTGAACTCTGCTAGCGCAGCTAAGGGAACTACCACACAGAATGACAATGCCAAGCCTCCTACTCACCAACACCAGATCGATCACACACAAAATGGATGATTAAAAAAAAGTTAGAAATGGAATTTCTATGTTAGAGGCATTTTGCTGTGTATATTTAAAATGTTTTGCTTGGTTAGCTGGATGAAAGTGAAAAACTAGGAATTAGCTGATAGTCTGATGATTACTGTGCTTTTCTGAGGTGTTTTTGTCTTTTGTACCTGATTTCAAGGTATAACAATAGATACATTTGTATAGCCTTGTCTCATCTCATCGTCTCTACAAATTGGCTCATCGACATTATTTATTTCAGGGCTCCTAAGAAGAAAAAACTGTGTATTGAGTATCTCTATGAGTTCATGCTGTGATCTTTACGTTAAAGTGCTCATATTATGCTCATTTTCAGGTTCATAATTGTATTTAGAGGTTGTACCAGAATAGGTTTACATGGTTTAATTTTCAAAAAACACCATCTTTTTGTTGTACTGCACATTGCTGCAGCTCCTCTTTTCACCCCGTGTGTTGAGCTCTCTGTTTTAGCTACAGAGTGAGGCATCTCACTTCGGTTCCATCTTGGTTGGGAGTCGCACATGCGTAGTACCTAGGTAAGGACTACTAGCTAGAAGCTAGCGCTGCTAGCGGTTAGCTACCTCGTTCTCAATGGCAAAACACTGCTACAACACTATAGAACTACTTACATGTCCCTCGCCTGCAGGTATTCTACGCAAAGTTGGAAGTGTGCCCTCGTTTAGAAGTCTCCCGGCTAATCCTGCCTTGTACTGACTGAAGTTGGAGAAACAGCTAGCTGATGTGGTATTAGCTAAAGTGGTTAGCACACACAAAATGTTTCGGTCGATGACGTAGACGGCCCTGCTGATTTTGACCAGCTCACCCGGAGACTGAAGGCAGGATACATTCAGAAACCTGCATGGATGTTTTTTTTTTCCAAGTTTCTATGTGTGTGGAAGCACCAGAGACACAAAATAACACCCCAAATCCCAGAAAGTGTTTTTTTCATAATATGGGCACTTTAAAGTGATGGCATTCAAATCTGACTGGAAAAGTGTTATAAAAATGTCAGAAGGTACGTCCTGTGATTGTTGTGACTTTCATGGAAAAGTGACATGGGGGCTTATTCATGATACAGACATGTAAAATCACCAAAACATGTATGGAAATGCCTGATTGTGTACCAAATGTGTATCTGTGTGTACTCACACAATGGTCTTCCCCACACGTTTGAAGGCCTTCTCCACAAACTCCCTCACACTGTGCACCTCCCCCGTCGCTATGACGAAATCCTCTGGCTCCTCCTGTTGCAGCATCAGCCACATAGCCTGAAAGAAACAGCGAGACAGGGACAGAGAGGTTAAACCACTGAGAGATCATAAAGACAGTTCAGCGCTCCACACTGGACCGTGCCCAACTTAGTCCTGACAGACAGGAAGTGAACCTGCGACCTCTGAGCGGGGCATTCGCCCGTACCTCTGTCCTGACGTCACTGCAGGGGCTCATGGGACAAATATCGTGGGAAAGGAGGACAGAGCGCTCCCACAGGCCCACTGTGCTGCTGGCACACACAAAAGCACACACGTGGCCATGAATCCACATGCACCTATGCACGCAAACACAACTGACATGGCCCAACCGATACATTACACCACAAGTTATTCAAGATTCAAAATCCTTTATTAATCCCACAATGGGGAAATTCACACTGTAGAATTGTTAAGGAGATGATAAACTTACAGAAATAAAAGTACAGCAGCATCTAGTTCTGACTTGTATTTCTAACTACACGGTGCAGCCAGTATTATCATTAGCCTATATACCCCAGTGAAAGCTGATAGTCTGAGTCCCTTCATGGACCCAGCACTATATTAAACAGCCAACAAGGGCGTCTGTGCGTGGTTCCATAATATTTATGGTGAACCAGAGCCAGCAGGTCAGAGCCACTGACCTCTGGAACGTCTAGCCTGATTAGTAGAGACTCGAAGGGAACAGACAGACAGGCAGGCAGGCAGACAGACAGGCAGCCAGACAGGCAGACAGACATTTTATTGATTCTGTGTATTGTAAGTTCTTATGTATTTGTGCTTCGGATTCTTGGCATACTGTTTGAGCAAAAAAAGAAACCAAAGTATGTTAAAAGCTAAGTTTATTTTTTTAGTAGATTTGTGTTGCCATTTACAGTCATAAATGTCAACATGTTCTGCGACTCCTCACTGTTACACCTTCAATATACTAAATTAGAGACCATAATTCATAAATCATGAAACTTCATACTGAAAACTCAATGCAGACATACAGTAAGACTTCCTGTCGATGCCTCAGTCCTAATGATTTTGTTGTGCCACAGTTACAGCTTCTTGTAGTCTCAGTAACTGACATTGGCGACTCGTTGGTGCACAAAAAAATGTCTACATAAAGAAATGACGTTTTTGTGCATGGTTCAGTTTAAAATATTTGGAAGAGGAATGGTAAAACACTAAATAGATTTAGTGAGCTGATTTGATGAAGAGATAAATGCAACAGGTGCTTTACAGACGTTTACTGTAGATTAACATCAAAACTCCTATACTTCATGAAGGTAAGTGACAACTTTGACCTCTTCTGCTGTATGGAAAACTACTTGTGCAGTGACGTTTTAGTCACACTGTTAACCACTAGCTGCTCTGGCCTATTGTAAATGTGTCCAACCGCACACTGTCTGTTCTCCACAGCAGAAAGGTGGATAGGTGTGGAGTGGGTTTCCTCTCTGTCTTTACAGAGGTAACTTAAACACTTTGTCTGTCTCGCTATCTGAGGATCACAGCAGCACAGTTTATGTGCTCTACTTGGATTTGTATTGAATGGTGTGTGTGTGTGTGTGTGTGTGTGTGTGTGTGTGTGTGTGTGTGTGTGTGTGTGTGTGTGTGTGTGTGTGTGTGTGTGTATGTGTGTTCCATTCAGCCACATCAGGATGTTTTATGTGATACAGTTGGACAGAGCAGAGACTGGCTGTCTCCCTCTGCACATTTAGCAGATTCTGTGTTCCCTCTGCAGTAGTACTCATAGGTGTGTCTTTTGCAGAAACACACAAAGAAAAGACTAAAAACCTGAGTTCCCATAAGCTTCAATGTTCATTACACCCCACAAAAAAGCATGCGACGGAAACACTCTTTTATTCATTTTAGAGAATAAATGTTCTCAGTATACAATACTCGGTATATATATAAATCTACCTACTAGATTTAAATATTTCGTTTGCATAAGTAAACATTTTTGCCATAAAGTGGTGCTAGAGGAAATGTCAGGATGCCTTAAAAATATAACAATATATGCTATGACAGCCATGATTATCAACAGCAAATTTAATGTGAATCTGCTTCAGATTGATCTTCTGGTAAATATTTATATAAGTTTTAATGGCACTATGGCCGTTAGACATGTTGCGTACAACTTTTACATTTGACGTGTTGGTGTTGCTAAAGGAGGCTTTTTGTGTCCAAAATGGGAAATGTTCATCCTCTGGGGAGCAGGAATACGTTAGGTTATACTTAATGGCAATCTTCTAAAAATATTTTGAAATTTCTTGTGTATAGGCACAACATTTTGACCTGTGACAATGGCAGAGGATGAACAGAGGACAGGTCAGGGTGGGTCATCCAAATCATTAGGAATTATTCTTTTGGGGACAATGAATATTGATTTTTTATTTTTTTTTTTTTTTTAAATGTTATGGCAATGATATCTTACTCAGGGCCAATCAGAAAAGACTGAAGGGTCAAGGTAAGTTGTGATACTAAAGTACTGTATGTGCAGATTGTGGCTTTGTATAAGCACATGCCTAGCTCTGAAACACACACACACACACACACACACACACACACACACAGTGATGGAATGTTCCTCCTTGGGGAGGCGAGGCCATCCTATCTGAGGATCGTTCAGGGTCAACTGACCGCTCAACGCTGAAGGCTCCCCTGAGCCTGACCTCTCACCCTCCGGCCCTGATGAACACAACAGATTCTCACACTGCTACATGAGCCAATAATTGCATCTCAGTGTATGATTGACAGCAGGACAAACGAATCGAAGCATGTTTCCACGACCAGAGCGCCATCAGAGTCTGTGTTTCCAATTGTTTCCACATTTTTTGTTTGTTAAGTCAATGTGCATCCTTGCATGTGCGCAGGCATGAAATAATCAAAACTGGGACGCACTCATAGAAAAAACAGCCTCAGAGTGCTACAAGAGGTCTACAACTGCACAGGGAACCTTTAAGGAAAAAGAAGGGTACAAAAAACATACATGGAAAGTATTTCATTTCCTTTACCATAAATGATAAAGGAAAGCCGAATTTCACCATAAGTAAAAATGCATGTTACTAATCCTAAACATAAACATCAATTAGCTGGTTAATGCACTGACAGATTTACAATAAGTCAACTTTATTTCTATACTTTTTTTATGCAGGTTATTGATGGACATTAAAACACGGAGAAGCGGAGAGAAAATCAACCACAATTAATTGGGTTTTCAAGCAAAATGGCAAATTTAAGTCAAAAGACATTTCAGCTTTGCTGTGGTTCTGTTATATATGATTGTAAAAGGAATATCTGAGTTTTGGACTTTTGGTCAAACAAAACAAACAATTTATAGAAATTGTGATGGTAATTTTTTTTTTTTTTTTTTTTTAAACAATTGTTAGGCCGTTTTCTAGATCAAACAAAAAAAAAAAAAAATCATTGCTACTTACAGCCTGACATACAATATAGTATTTAAGAAAACAAACAATACCGACCATAGATCTCGCCTGAGAATTAATTCACATTCTGCCATTTTAAAATAATCCAACCTTTCCCTTCTCAATGTGAGCTGGATTAATTATTACTAGAAACGGTGAAATATCAAACACCGACATCTACACTGTAAAACTGTTTTGATCATCTTGACTGGCTGATTATTTGAACTTGTAATGAAGCAGGCTCTTTCCCTTTTCCTGCTGACCACGCTGATGAATGTGTGGCCTGTAGTAAACTGGACTGCGATGATGGGAGTTGGGAACGCAGCTCGGCTTCTCTCGCAGCCAGAGAAAATGTTTACAGCAGGAGCTGAGTGATATAGCCTCTGCTGATTTTTTTTAACCAGGAAATGTGATAAATAATATGATGTGTATGTGTCTGCTCGTTGTAGTGGGAATAGAGTGAAATCATGGGAGACTGTGGTTCATTCTTCTCTTCCCCGTTCAGGGATAACAGCTTAGGGGAGAGTGCTGGCTTCACTGCGGGTTTTCCCACATTGAACTAATTTTTTTCTCAAACTCTTTTACATCACCCCACCCTTCTCTCTTTCTCCTTGTACCCCCATTTCACTTCTCTCCTCTGCTGCCCCTCCTGCCTCTCTCAGCATTGCTCTGCTTCATTAGATATCTGATAAACAGCTCAAAGGCTCAGCCCTTCACACTGAACCCGTACCTTCCTGTTCACATGGCCACAGGATGACCCCCATCACACTCCGTACTCGACCAGCTCAGAGACAGACACTGACCCCTCCAACCACCCGCAACCCCTTTACCTGAATTATATTCTGACACACACAAGGGAGAAGGGGTGACCAAAGTTCAAATGCTCTATTTCTCGTTCAGAGACTGTCGAAAAACATGCATGTATGTAACGTCTGTGACATTTTCAGATCTGGTTACAAGTTGGTAAAATACCCAGACTTGTTAAGCTTTGTTGCAAAGTCTAACACATTTCTTATTATTTAAGTAGGATTGGGAAGGATTGGGAAGTACGACAATACACTTTAGAAATGTGCCATACTGTTTATATTGCAAACCAATGAGCAGGACAGATTTTTACACCAATGTGATGAAGCATCTCCATCCGTCAGATATTTAAAATATATAACATAGATTAAACAATGTAATCCTAAAAACATAATGACTTAAAAATAAATTCAAATAGAGAGAATAGGGTTTTAAATGAATGAATATGATAACATTCTATTGAAACCCATTCCTAGCTGAAAGGCATCAGCTGAAACTGCTGTCAGTCAAGGAAACCTGCTGCTAACTTGTCTATAAGCTTTTATGTCTCCTCAATGGTACTGTACCTATCAAAATAAAACTAAACTTGTAGCAAAAACATAATAATCACTACATCAAATAGAAAAAAGCAGCAGTACTTCACAAATCAGTAAATTCTTTAGGATGCGCATTTCTGGTGAAAACGGTCACTTTAATACAGTAGGAGTTTTCATAACTTTAGCATTCAGCTGTGGTGGCTGCCACTTCTTTTTTCCTGAAAGTGTATTATATTTAATCTTTTCCATATGCCCCTGTCAGATAGAGGACAGATAAAGCACAACCAAAGCTACTAGGCTGCGGGAAAATCCCTGGTACAAACCAAAGGCAGTCTGCTGACTCAGAATAGTTATGTATAGGTCACATAGTGCTCACTCTCAGCACTGTGATACCAAAGGCTGCAAAAATGCTGTTTCAGGCCATGAACTCTTTATTGCTTATGAATAGATTGTCATAATGAAAATAATGTATCAATCCCTGTAGCGTAGATTAATTTGTCCTAGATACTATTACACCTAAATAAATAAGTGTCTTGCTCAAAGACATTTCAGCAAAGTGGATGGGAAGAGGAACAAACCACACTAAACACCAGCTAAAGTGACGACTTATCTGGACCTCCCTTCTCTGCGGCCAGCTGACCCCCTCCATCCTCCCCTTCCCCTCCTCTGTGTCTCTTGCCGCCCTCCCAGCGTCCCAGATTGTTACGCCCCCCTCGGTCCTCTGTCTCTGGCTTCTTGAGTACAGCTGACATGTGGAATGGCTCACGGTAAACACTTAATGGAGCCGCTATTATGGTCGCAGAAAGCCATCAGGCCCAATCACGGCCTGCTAATGCCATTAACCCCCAGGGTCACACACACACACACACACACACACACACACACACACACACACGTACGTATGTACCTACCCACATGGGGCACACGGGCATATACACAAAGCACACTTTATGCCTCACCCATTTACATGAAACCACAAATGCACTACTGCAGGGATTCATTCAAATTCCTGCACAAATACAGACAGAGTATTGTAAATTTCAAATAAACTATATATATGCCTTTAATTTCTAATCACTTAAAGCCACATGACATGAGTCTGTCTGAATGATTGCGGCTTTGCCAACAGGCAGTGTATTCTCACAGAATTTAACATGGGCCCTAATGGTATATCACTGGAGAGTTTGGGAGACTCTTCCACGCTACAGACCTCGACCGGAGCGGCTTTTCCAGATCATTAGTAGCTTAAGAGGTTCTCAGCTCTGTTCCACAACATGCTTGCATAGCTGCCAGACAAGAATGTTGAAGCCTGAAAAATAAGAAGAAAAGTGTTCTTATTTTGGCGTGGGCCAGAGAGAAGCCTTCGATTGGAGCAGACGCAGCTCCGGCCTGCCAGCCCAACCTCATACCACTGATAATGAGATTAATGACCTGCGCTCACAGCTATGATACAAGACATTCATGCATCAGGGTGGGACGTCACAGTTGGGCTCCAACATGGTTTCGCTCATGTACGTCATGAGTCTGTGTTATCAGCTGGTCTTTTCAGACCCACATCCATCAAGGCCACTACTTCCCGGATACACTGGCAATCATCTACAGCCATCATGTACTGAGATTAGGCAAATAATATTGAAATTACGACTCCAGAATGACATAGGCCCCAAAACTGATACAGCACTGAGGCCAGATAACCTCCTACTACTGTAGATGTTTACATATGCCTATATTTAACTCCAAAGTTCTAATTACAGCTTGCATCACAACAATTCAGAGGATGACAAACACCATGGGTCACTCCCGCTTCCCATACACAGATCTCCATCTTGACTCCAGTTTTAGTTCTTAAAACTTAGCCAATGGTTGAAGCCAATCTTATCCTTATACTTGACTAAGGAGAAATACTATAATACTTTCTACTTGTCATGTAACTGCATTTCGTATACTACTTCCAGAGCACAATGAACAAACCATCATAAAAAGATGCTGCAATGGATTAGACCTTGAAAAAGACTTGAAAACACGTATTTATCGCCCAGCTTCGGCTCTGTCATTCCTAAAAACAATAATGTGGTCCGAAGGGGATATACTGTACATAAAAACGCCGGTCTTGCATGATGGGATGAAAAAGGCAAAACAGTTTCCCAAAATTGGCAGTGAACAACGGAACGCATTTACACTGACAGAAGAAGCAGATATGTGTGATATAACAACAGTCAATCATTAACAGCGATATACGCAAGTTTACCAGTGAAGTGAAGCCGCAGTAACAGTGGCTTGTTTACTTCTGTCCACAATCAAGATTTGTCTAAAGTGGTAGTAGTCTCACAACAGTAAAATATGTCAATGAAAACACCTGTACTATGTTTAGCTATACTAAAACGGAGAGCATGGACCTCCGCTAAGGACAAATGCCCTATTGTGAACAATAATTTGTGTATCCGCCTCGCGATTCGGATCCGCTCCAAAATTGAATGGGTTTTACTTCCTTGGCTCATGCTACACTCTTCCACCACCTTTCATTAAAATTGGGCCAGAAGTTTTTTCGGTAATCCTGCTGACAAACAGACAAACTGAAAACATAACCTCCTTGTTGGTGGTAACGGCCATGGATGGTAACTTATCCTGAGATGAACAATTTGAAATTTGCAAAGATAAATTCAAGCATTTAACGAGTGGGTTGTGGGTTGTGTCACCTGAGCGAACAGAGGGTGTATGAAGTTACATGTGAGTGAATGGCAACACATTGTGAGTGTGTCTGTCTGTGTGTTAAACAGCATTCCATAACAGTGCAGGATTATCCCAAACACCGGCTTAGAGAAGAATGGACACGTCTGACAGCTTCCTCTGAAATTCTGCTCTCAAAGGATCCTTTTGTTCTTTGAGCGTACGTGCCGTAGTACAAAAAGCACACACCTTTTCATAAACACACCCTACAAACACACACACCCTACACACACACACACACACACCCCTCTGGGCTCTGACAAGTGGTTTCACTCTACAATATGTTAAGTGGCATCTTATTAACCAGGTGATTTGAGTCCTACCTGCCTCTCTAAACAGCACAACAACACGTAAGAACTGCACAGCGCTGCCAGCACAACACTGTCACACAATCCATATCAGTACAAACATTTTGACATAGCACAGCTGGGACAGAGAGGAGAGGTAGTTTCATAAAGGTTTGCAATATTAACTTCTTTTCTCTGTGGCTGGGTATTTAACCTTAATACTATTTGAAAACTGAGCGAAATGTGTCTGTTTTGAGCATCAAAGTGCATTTAAAACTTGACACTTTAAGCATCAAGATTGATGGGAACTTTATTCTTTGATTAAATATTTCCAGATCTAAATCTGGAAATTTGTCTAACTTTGGACTTTAATTTTTAGGTAAAATCAGAACAGTGACATACAGTTTGGCATATTTTATTAAATGAAAAAAAAGAAGAAGTTTAAAACGTGTTTATATTTACCAAACTAAGGTCTTATATTGGTGTCAAATCTATGTACTTGGGCCTACTTTTGGTGGACCACAGAAACTCAAATTTCAAAGACGTTGCAGCATATTAAACCGGAAATAATTCCTAACAAAAGCACCTGGTGTACCTAATAAAGGCTACTTGAATGGTAATTATATGTTGAAGAGAAAAATAACAGAATTGAAGTATGACTAAAAAGTCTTGAAATATTTTTAGTAAGAAATATTTCTTTATCTATATAAATATTTAGCTACTATGTGATATTTGGAACACTACAGCCAAACAATCAAAACTTTTTATACGTATTTCCATATTTTCATACATTTAAATAATACAATTTTTCTAAGACAATGAAAATACTGTGGTTATACTGCATAACTGTAGGCTACTGGGGGATGTATGACATGAGCACTAGACTATATAAATATGTGGAGCCAAATGTTGATGATACATTGACAATAACATTTTAAAAACAAAACATTTATATTCATTACAAAATAATAGTTTGTTCCAACTGGAAATGTATTCACTGTACATCTCTCTTCACAATAGAAAAGCTAATTACACAGAATCACACAAACCATAAACTGAGTTAGCTAGAGTTAAAATGTCAATAAAGTATGTGCAGCAGGTCGTTTGATACAGAAACATCAAGACTATTTCCTGAAATGATGTTGCATTAAACAGTATTTTCTGTGACTATACTCGTAATGGCCATAACAACCTAATAACACAAAACTCATATGTTTCTCAAATTGGGCCTGCCGAGACATTCAGTCTGAGGCTCAGTGACTAAGTCCTGCCACCCATTACAACTCAGTACAGATAAACCAGCTGGTAAAAATAGCATTTAAATGAATGCAGTTGAGCACAATAAAGGCCTACACCCTTTCAACAGACAGCCAGAGGGACCAGATATAGAGTGGGAAAATGGATTAAAAGCACTGAAATGGAGACTGGTGGGCTCACATTCCTGAAGTTCCTTTCATCGAATGAGTTTTCCTTTCCAACATATTTTATGCAACTTTACTCAATTATGTTTGACTACAGTCTATTTTCTCATTTAAGGACTAGGCTTTTTTATTTATACTTCCGCTGGCATCTCACGATCCCTGATGGTCTTGTAATGAGTCAGTAAAGGGCAGGACCTCGAACCAGACCAGACCTAACCAGACCGTACCAGGACAAATTGGGCTATAGCAGCCCAAACATGACTGCTTTATAACACACACACACACACACACACACACACACACACACACACAGCTAACTTTCCCAGGCTCCACCTCAGGGAGCACACATCATCCAAATGGCTGCTATGGAGCTGTGATTTTTAGCAGCACGGATTTTTTTCTGTTACTGAGCCCCCTATTTTTAGAGATGGCTGAAATTATTAAACCCCCTCCTCTTCACCCACACAAACACACTCCTCCTCCTCCTCTCCTCCTCCTCTCTCTCTCTCCTGTTGTGTTTTGACCAAAAAAGTCAGAGACTGCAGCGTTTCTCCTTGTCAGACACAGACTGTCTGGACGTCGAGTCAAAGACAAGGCTATATTTACAGGCTGACTTCACCCCATACGCACACAGAGACACATGCACACGCTGCTGTAACATGGACGGGGATGACGCAGAGATGGCCGCACCTCGGCACTGTCTGTTTCACTCTGACCATGTTCTGCTGGGCGAGCCTCACAGCAGTGGTTAACCTCAGAGGATGCTCTTTCGCAGTCAACAGCCCATTACCCTGAAGAGGTCACACAGTCTGATAGATGAGGGAGGTTGCAGTCGATCACAGAGAGTCCAAAACATTGCATTCACACAGTGCTGAGTCTGGTGAGTCCCCAACGTCTTTTAAATCAAGACTGTGTCCAAAGGAAAGACAACTTAGAGGAACACACCAACATGTTAAAGCTTTTTACTCAATCACTCCCATCAACCTAACTTAGCCCAGGACAAAGCGTACAGTATTTAAGGCTCACTAATTATTAACACAATGTATCTCGGTTATTTAATCTGTAAACAAATATTCAAAATGACAATTTATGGTTTTATGGTTGGTTTTAGGGGGAGTTACATGCTGGAACTATTTCTTGGCGAACATCAGCTGGGAGCAGTAACTTTACAGAGTCTTGTAATCACAGTGAGGTTGCCAAGTCTGGTACTTTCATATCAGTACAGAGAGCTACACCAAAGCCTCAGCTCACCACTTGGATCTGGCAACCCACATTCTAGCCAGACATGCTGCACAGAAATGTTGGGCAGACGAATTAATTGTTATTTGTTAAATTAACTACAAGGTCTGACTTAAAAATCATGTTATTAACTTCTGATTCTCACGCAGATTGTAAGGATTGTTTTATTCAACTATCAACCCTTTTTAATACTCATAACAAACTAATACATTTTTCATACAAAAACTTAACAAAAAAAAAAAAGTTACAGATGTATTAAAGCTATAGTCACTGTCGGTGCGTCCACATGATACAAGCCTTCCGTGATCGCACACCGCCCCAGAGAGTGGCTCCAGTTGTGTGGAGCTGTTAGTCTTAATAAGCTTTGTAGCAACTCATTTGGCAATGGCTTGAATGTAACGGACGTTCATTAAAGGTGCTGTAGGTAGGATTGTGAAGATCCAGGACTTTGAATTTGAACATTGACAACTTCTCAGTCCCTCCCCCCTTTTCGCTAAAGCCCAAAACGGTCTCCTAAGCCCCTCCCCCCACAAGGGAGAATGAATGCGTGTGCATGAGCAGTGATTGACACACAGTTAGACCCCCCCCCCCCCCCGGCCCTGATTGGTGCATCTGAACAGGGAGCGGTGGATTTTTGCAAATCTCACTACAAGTTGTAGGTGGTGCCAGAGCTAGATTTTATTTTTAAATTACCTGCTTCATGTAGTTCTACTGGAACATAGGGTCAGTTTCAGCAAATATGACAGAAAGTTAGTTTTATAAGTCTTACCTACTGCACCTTTAATATCAAAAAGTTATGCACTAAAGCTTTAAAGCTCTTGCACACCTATTGTCCATCAATTTTTTTTCAATCATTCATTCATATGAGTACATAGATTCTGGTGACCTCACATAAATCCTAACGCTGCCCAACTCCAACCTGAGCAGAGGTCGTACCAGCCCTCTGTGTGGGTGCACGGGGTCTTTAAGTAGTCATACACAACGAGCTTGATCCTAAAAGCCAGAAAATTAGATTTGGTTGCAGCTAGAAGGGGAAAAAACGTAATTGTAATGACACAAGTGTACTTGATAGGGTTGTTTAGGGTATAAGTAAAACAAACAGAAGGAGCACTCTTTGGAACGTCTGTCAACAGCAGAAAATCTCTCTAAGCATTCAACCGTAACAACTGAGCTTTGTTTATGCAGCAAGAAGAAAGCTAAGTTTACTAGACTTCTGCAGGCTTTAAACTGTTGTTTATGAATACACTTCAAATGTGATGAAGACGGAAATTATGATTTTAGTCTAAAAGAATAGAATCAATTAAAATAAAATAAAGGAATACACAAACCAATACTGACTTGGTGGTACATGTTCATATGGGTGATGCTTGTCACCAGATGTTGGTAAAATACTGTATGCTAAAGCTTTATTAGCGTCACTGAGACACATACTGATGAGACAAGTGCAAATCCCTTTCTTCGATATTTTGGTGATATCTTTAAATAATAAGCAATCACTCTGCCATGTGGTTGGATTTTCTGGGGATGATTTCTTTAATTCTAATAGATGTTTTCATCAGACAACTTGGCTTCCAACACAGTTCTTCTCCAAACAAACCACTGTTGCTGCTGATGAAAATATTAGGGATGTTTTTTTGGCTAAGACACCTACATGACAGCTCCAGCCTTAGAGTTTAACACCTTGCTTTTGTGATGTACCACATCAATATCTTACAGATCACATTAACATGTAGACGGATATATTCTGACGGAGCAAAAAAAAAAAAAAAAGAAAAAAAAAAAAGCGTCATAAAAAGGAAAACAAAATTCTCTCAAGCCTGCAGCCATTCCTTTGATATTATCAGTGTAGTAGTTGTGCATCTAAACATAGCCACATGCACGGGGAAGTACACACACACACACACACACACACACACACACACACACACATGACTTTGACCTCTGGCTGTATGAACAGTGAGTCCTCAGTAAACAACCTTTCCATGTTTTCACCAGAGGAAGGGAAGGGGTCTCATAAAGACTGTCATTCACTATTTAATGTTAACACACACACCCATGCACACACACACACACACACACACACACACACACACAGGTTGGGCCCAGCTCCTTGTAACGTGGACAGAGCTGCTGATTCTTGGAGCTCTGCGATAGCGTCATTTTTACACCGTGAGAACATGAGAAACATTTCTCAAAGGAGCCCTCTCATTTGCCGTGAGTGTTTTACCATTTATGGGGGGGAAAGGGGGGACCGGAACACACACACACGCACACACCAGTTAAGCTAAAAGTTAAGTTAAATATAGTAGATACATGCTAATCTGTCATAGCTGGGTTATGAATAGGCAGGGGGCTAGAGAGAATGTGAAAGGCGTTGAAAATAGTCGCTTCAGATTTTCTGTACTTTATTTCACGTAGTGTAACCCAATATCACACATGCAATATGTACACACACATCCTCGGCTGTCAGAAAGAGGGTATCAATAGCAGAGGGACGAGTGATGCTGGGCCAGAAAAGCACTTTATTTATTTTGCCCTCTTTGAACAGGCAGGAAGAAAAACAAACATCAGCAGGGGGAGGAGAGCGACGTGATCGCTGCTTCCCGACATAACGGACCCACTGACTGGGTAGCTTTACTTCTATATCGCTCACCACAAACTGCCTGCTGCATGGAATATCACAGCACTTACTTCCTACAGAGGAAAAAATCTGCAGGATGATAGAGGACGAGCACAGACGATGTGAAACTGATTTCCAAAGGGGAGTGGTGGACCCCGACAGGAATGGACGGGGAATAGGGCATCAACGTCTCGATTTTATTAGTGGTGAAACAATTGGTTGCTTAATCAATTTGTCAATTGGCAATTTTGTCAACATTAATCACAATTGTGTAAAAAGTAATTCATCAATGTTAACGTTAAACGTTCATTGGTTCCGACCTCTCGAATGTGATGATTTGCGTTTTTTATATCATTCTAAATAGATTTTTTTTGGGGGGCTTTGGACTATTGGTTGGACAAAACAAATACTTGGAAAACATGTCCTAGGACTCCAAGGAAAGTTAAAATAAAGGCTAACTAGACTTGGTAAAGGTGACTTGAAGACATTTCGTCTCACTTCTTCAGTTCTGACTAAACGGTAGGGAAACCCAGCCATCTGTGGGGTCATTGTCAAGACGATCGATACCGCTTTGATCGTTAGTGCTGTTCGGGCTGTTGTAACGTCCTTATGGCTGTTGGAGACACTCGAGGCCAAGTCTGAACCACCATAGTTGGCATTCTAAACTGATGCCAAATGCGAGGCAAGACCAATCACACGACGCAATAAATCAAAGAATGCCTGCGTTGATTAGCTGCAAGCAAAACCATACAAATTGGGGGTTTTTTTCCTAGATATGGGAACAAAACAAAAAAACTAATGCAGGTTTCGTTTGACTGAAGAAGTTCTGATACTACTTTGTATTGGGTTATCCCAAGAACTGATAGCCAGCTGTAATGATGAATCCATTTTTTATAAATCAATTCTGAATTCAACTCCGTAAACTACAGTATGTCAGATGATGTACCCTCCCTTGCTACCAACAAGTCATGCCTATAAGTGGGACCATCATAATGACCCCCTCTCAAACGCTGCAGAAAGATACAAAGTTAGTTGACAAGATGCCTTCACAAAGTCAAAGCTGGTTGGCTAATTTATCTTATCATCGCTCTTATTTATGAAAAAAAAAGGTGGCGGCGGTCTTGGAGGACCGGCAGTCATGTGAATTAGGGATCGACCGATACTGGTTTTTCAAGACCGATACCGATTATTAGTAGTTAATAAAACCGATAGCTGATATATGGAACCAATATGCAATTCCAGTAAAAACGTCAAAATTAAGATTTTGGAAAAGTTATAAACTCCAACACGAATCTTTGTTTAAATGCTTTAAGCAATTATTTAATACATTACAAACTTTCAACAAACTACACAGTAAAAGAGTCCGATAGCTTTGTGGGCGGGACATTAAGTCAGATGCAGTGGTGAGTGAAACCGAAGCAAAATGACAGACACAGAGCTGTAGAAGAGCCAAAGTAGCGCACTATTTAATTAATTTACTTTATCGGTTATCAGGCAAATGAAACGGCGATCCAGATAATCTGTAAACCAAATAACAGCCCGATAATCGGCCAGTGCCGATAATCAGCTAGCCGCTACTAAATGTACAAATTGTCGAAATTTAAACAATATAAAGCAGCGACCTTAATGCAAGGGGGACAGAAGAAGGGCTGTGTCATTTTTTTTTTTTTTTTTTTTTCCCCAACAGGGAGGATAGTAACCCCCACCCTGAAATCAAGCCCAGAGCATGTGTGAAATGGAGATAACACCATACACAACACAGGAAGCTAATTGTACATATGTTTCGTTATCAGTGATGGTGTAATGTGATTGGCTGCAACATAAAGTCTGATAGCAGGAGATAGATTTAGTTTAAACTGTGGGAGTTGTAATATTTATAGTCTTTCCACGAAATCTGAAAACAGATATCGCCATGGGAAACTGGAATCGGACAGACCAGATGAACGAGGTGTAATCATGAAAACCAAAAGGAAGAAAGGAAAGAGAGAGTCAGAGATTCAGTCAGGAGAGTCACTCTTTTTAGAGGGTTTAAGTGACAAACCAGAAGCAGGGAAGACAGTAAAGGGGGCAGCAAGTAGACTGTCCAGGTGTCAGTCCAAGCTAGCTTTGAGAATTGAATTTCCAGATTTCTACAACAGGTTAGGTTTAAACTTTGACCCCTTGGACCTCAAGGCTGAAACCAGGAGCAGCACTGCCAGAAGACGACTCCGTTTACACTGTAAAGGCTCATAAACGCTCCACTGCTGTTCCTCTATCACTCAGAACAAAGTCTGCTTTCCTCTTCACAGCTGTGTGTGTGTGTGTGTGTGTGTGTGTGTGTGTGTGTGTGTGTGTGTGTGTGTTGGGCTTAGTCTCTCTGCTTAGAACATGGTTCCAGGCGCAGTGATCTCATACGAGATGCTATCAGCCTGTTTACTGTTTCTCTGCTCCCCTGAGTCCCCTGCGGCCACTACATCGCTTACAAATTGGGCAATCAAGAGCAGGTGTGTGTATGAGGTACACATATGTGTGTGTGTGAACCACTAAAGCAGCCCAGTTTGAGTTTTAAATGCAACTACATCCTCTCCCCTGCTCCTCAAATCTCCACTGCAGGTGGAAGAGTAACTCCTTCCCTGGTGTAAGCAGGGTGCACACAGACGCCCAGCCTGTAAACTTTTAACGGTATTTTGTCACATATTTAAGAAAGCTGTTAGTGTATTTATGGAGGTGCAGGGGCCACGGGCCCTCCGGGATGCTGCCGTCCAAACGAGAGCCATGTTGGATTGATTAGGCAGTCTGGGAGGGGCTGCAGGGCAGTAATCATTTGACACCAACAGTTTGGAGGGCAGATCTTACACTGCAATCAATGATTGCTAGATGACTCTAGATAATAGCCATTTTCTTTAAATCTGGGATACATTTTAAATTTTTAGTATAGCAAAAAGGTTCTCAGGCCATTTAGAGAGCAGTTTCCATCATGTTCAGTTGAGTTTCCTACAGGTATTACATTTTTTTACATCCTCAACCCATCCCGATTCAACTCAATGTCATATTGTAGCCAATAATTCTTGTTTCGCTTTGCCGGCCCGACCCTCCTCCAAAGCACTGTAGGAGGGTCTGGCTACTCCACATAGCATTCGAGATGGGAGGAAAACGTGCTCTGGTTTAATGGCATTTCTTTAAACCAATCACAATCGTCTTGGGTGCTGGTAAGCGCCGGAGAAAAGCTGTGGTGCCGCTGCAAAATAGGCTCGGAAGGAACTTGTTTTGGTGGAACGTGTTAAAAGTTTTTTTAGTCGTGCAACAGAAAACTCAGATTGAGCTAGCTGTCTGGATTTACCCTGCAGAGATCTGAGGAGCAGTTAACCATAGTCCTCATAAATCGGCGGTTTAAAATGCCGAAACAAAGGAAGCCCAAGGCAACAGCTATCCGGCCTAAATGAGTGAAATCCGGCGGATTTTCCGGCGGCAACGGAGCAATCCCGGAGGTGGAACGTCAAGGATATAGACTAGGGCGGGACAGACGTAGTCAAGAGATTGATGCTATACACTGTCCAGGTTAAGCCGTCTGGCAGAGAGAAGGTGGATGCTTTATGTCAGCCTAGTCTCCCTTGGAATTAACTTCATATTGTAAGATTCTGCAGCACACTATTCATGTCCAATGTCAATGTTGAGTGCCACTGAAGGAAGTAGTGTGTCCCTTTTTGCAGCGAGATAGAAACTATTTCTGCGGGTGTCAGTAATGGCGGCGAATGGGCACATAGAAAGGCTTTAAGTAAAAAACCAGCATGTGTTTTTAGTCTTAAACCAACCTTTTTTCTAACTTTAACAAAGTGGTTGCCTAAACTGAATCACACCGTTTCCTTACTGAAGTTGTCGTATGTTGGTATAGAAAGAATGAAAGAAGAAATGGCAAAGGAGGTTAAAAAATGTTAGAATTGAAAATAATATGGGTTTTACAGAAACGTCCAACATCAACTCTGTCTGACGAGTGGTTTGCCTTATCTTCATATGCTGAGACAACACTGATAAAGTACTGGGTGACAGAGAGAGAGAGAGAGAGAGAGAGAGAGAGAGAGAGAGAGAGAGAGAGAGAGAGAGAGAGAGAGAGAGAGAGAGAGAGAGAGAGAGAGAGAGAGAGAGAGAGAGGGTCTTTGGGGACATCTGGGAAACGGCACATTCATCATTTTCACAAAACATGAGGTAGGGCACAACATAATATTTTAAAAACAGATAAAATCCCGCTCCATCCTCTGTCCTCTTTATCTCTCTTTCAAGTGACTATTGATTCATTAACGTTATCTGACCACGGCAGCAGGAGCAAAGGGAGCCATGAAACACACAAACACACTCACCTTTTCCTGAAACACACTGGCACACACACAAGTTTCCTGTGGGAATTTATTTTCAAGTCAGCTATCTGCGATCACCTGCTGTACGCTACCAGCCTCATCCACCAGCTTCTATAACGTCATTAAAACATCACCGTCTAATACAGAAATCAGAACGAAAGTGAGGACTACAAGGATACAAAAAAAAATGGAAAATTGGATGGGAAACATTGTGACGTGGAAGGTTACAGAGAAGGAGGCCAGGAAACTGCAGTATAAAGTTTAGAGCTAACATCAAGATGAGTAAGCCACACCTGGGAAATGAGCAATACAATCTAATCTGAATGTTTGATATCAAGAAGTAATATCAAGTATAACTGACACACATACATGAAGTGCCATAGTGACAACAGTTACTGTTTTAGACAAATGAAGACTGAAAGTAAACACATGCGTTGATTTTGTAGCAGAGTTTTATTTTAGTTTTTTAGTAGGATTTTAGTAATTGACATAAAAAAAAAATAAAGGTTTTCCTCTAAAGTTAAAATCGATCAATCGTCATGTTCATTTTTGTCTAAGAGGCTTTATTATGGTCATTTGATTTTCCTTGTAGTTTCCCATGCTATAATTTTGTCAGGTAAGAATTCAAATAAATATAAATGAATTATTTTCTCTGATACGTTCTCACTAGTCTATTTCGACGGCGTTTCATTTACAGTTTTATGTTGTCTGTTTTTCACTGTATATTTTAAATATGGAACTATTATACCGCTGTCTTGGCCAGGACTCCCTCAAAAAGAGATTCTGAATCTAAATGGGATTATTTCCTGGTAAAATAAAGGTTAATAAAAAAATACAGGATTGTTCCGGTGCCGCCGGAGTTTCCGCCGGATGTCCCTCATTTTCGGCCAGATGTCGCTCAGCTTCCGCTTTTTTTGTGTTGGCATTTTAAACTCCAGTCGATTCGGGAAACATCCTCCAAAGTAGAACTGACAATCAAATTATATTGATCTTTTGTTGAGTAAAATTCTCATCACACACTCAACAGACATTTTAATTCCAGAGTTTGCCACCCTACGTGCACGTTCCACCAAAACAAGTTCCTTCCCGAGGCTATTTTGCAGAGGCACCGTTGCTCCGTCCGGCGCTTAGCGCAGCCCAAGAACATTGTGATTGGTTTAAAGAAATGGCAATAAGCCATAGCATGTCTAACTCCTATCCCGGAATGCTGTGTAGACTAGCCAGACCTTTGCCATTGCCAGAGGAAGGTCTGGCAATGCGAGACTATGTTCTCACTAACTTCACTTAACCGTCTAATGCATCGTATTGCTTGTCAACAAAAATGTACTGCCACAATTCAATGACAAAATGGACACTGATACATACAACATGCAGCAAAACACACAGATAAGGCTGTGACACTCGGGCATTACACGATGAGCACAGAGCTCAATAAACATAACTCCGCTACCATACACACACTCGCCAGTGTTATCAGCAGGGAAACCAGATCAGATGAGAGCGGCGTCCCTGCTGATACTGAGGCGATAACATCCGGACATTAACACACAGATTCAGGGCCAAATGACACTGTAAAGGACAAGCGATTACCAGCCAGTGTCATCAAAACATTGCACATGGTCGCTCCACACACACACACAGACGCACGCAATCTCTGAGCTCATCAGAGGTGTGCGTTTTTTAAATGTTCCTGTAATGTGTCCAATGTGTAAGATAAAACAGGAACAGTGTAAACAGTAGAGTGTGTGTATGTGAATGCAGTGCCTCCAACATGTTGAGCATAGGAAACAGATGCCTCACCCCTGGCTATGAGAGAGAGGGAGAGAGAGAGATGGGGGGGGGGAGAGAGAGAGAGAGAGAGGTTGTGTTTGTATTGGAGCTTTTCAGCAGGGACTCTGCAGTCTTGTGGCTGTCGTTCCATATCGTTCCACAGTCAGACGCCCAGTGGGGTACAATGATAATAAAGCAGCGGTGAAGTTGGGCCATTTTCAGTGGTTCATGCTGACCTTTGCAAATTCTTCACATATGGCAATCTGTGCGTCAAAGGTTCTCGAGAGAGGTTTTAAAAGTCTGCACTGTTACCCTGTGAAATACACACGGAAAGTTAAAATGGAACAGTAGCGGTGTAGAGTTAACTTGTAACCGCTACAGCTGACGGAGAGGACCTGTGACGCACTGGTGACACCCAGGCTGCAAACATACACTGACTTTTTAGTTTTTACATATATGGAACTTAGAATGTTCAGTGTTTTTGTTGTCGTTGCTCAGATTGTGAAAGAGAGGTGTTAAAACAGCACAGTTTATTTCAGTAACGGTGGACAAAATATTTGAAACATTGATATCATTTAAGGCAATTCAACACTTTCGTCTTGCAAAGCTAATTATTGAATTATTAGTTCCATAATGCGCCCAAAACACTTGCCTTCTCTGAAGATTAACTGCAAAATCGGAGGTCTTCCTTTTTTGTTCCGTCCGCAGAACTTTATTAAAAATCTATTTTTGGAATCTGTGAATCGATTTAGAATCGGAAGATAAGAGTCTCAACTCTTATGTGAATCAAAGATTTTCTTCCACCCCTAACCACCAGTGACCAAAAAAATAAGATATATACAATAACATCAAAGGAAAAGAGAGATGCAAGGCTACACCTGCATACATTTTAGGTGAATTGAAGTAAATAATTTTGTACTTATAAGCCCCTGACATGTATCAGATGCCTTTGAGATACAGTGAAATTAACTCATCAACAATTAGCAGACCTGAGCCCTGGTCAATGGTCACTGAGAACATACAAAAGAATATGCCCATCCATCTCTTCCCTCCCTTCTTATCACATCCTCCCTCTCTTCCCCTTATCCATCTCTCACACGTTCTCCCTCTCAGTTTCCTTCACCAAATCATCTCATTTTGCCCTCCCCCCTGCCAAACTAAATGGATCCATCGCAGTGATGGTGCCTGAGGGTGCACTAACTCTGCCCTTACACTTCTGCTCTAGCCTTTCCTGTGGAGCTGCAGTGGGAGTCACTAAAGGAAGTCTTCATCTCAGAGGACAGCCCACTTCCTCCTGAGAAAGCCGGATGGAGTTGAGGGCTGAGAGTGAGAGAATTACAGGACAACAAACCTTTTTGTTTGCAACAAAGTGAACAGAAAAAGAAAGCGACCCCTGTATGTTTACAGGCAGTAGTTCCAAAATGTTGGATGACGTTCTATGTTGTGCTGTTATGTTATGCCTTGGAAGGCTGAACAAGCCTAAAATAGATCTAAGCGTTGTTACAATCCATTCATTGTTTGTTTTTTTTAAAGCCAGATGGATTTTTTTGTTGCAGTGCTAAACATTTGGTGAAATAAAAGTGAATGACGTTAAACCTATCGACAGAGTGTTGACATCGGACGATCCTGCAAAACGTTTAATTACGTTTTTGAGCGTTCAATACAACAACCTTTGAAATTACTATTTAGTTATTTCTACAATATCAGTGCATGGCGACTACAGTGTGGTTAGGGTTGGGACACTAAAACACTTGATACATTTTGGGAAAGATCACGGTTTAAAATGAATTATTGGTCTGCGACGGGACATGAAGGTCCTCTCCTGCTACAAGCCCATGCACTACTACACGCTCCACATTCTTTGCATCACCACATAAGAAAAGAACACTACTTCCTGCATCTTACTGAAGGCTGGCACTGGACGTACACCATGCGCTGCAGAATCTTTCAACATTGTAACTCATAGGGGAACGGGGCTGAATTAATTAATAAGAACAATTGTGTAGCTAGGATAGTTCAGGTGGTAATCTTTGCTCTAAAGGAGGCTCCTGTTGAGGTATGATTAAGGTTTGGGAACAAGCTCAAACATTTAAGAAGTCTGATTTCAAATTCAGTGTAACACAGCCAAAAGAAAGGTGATTGGCTGGGCAGTAAACAGGTGGGTGAACATGTGTGCAGTGCATGTGTATACTAGCAAACTTTATCCAGGAACCTCATTGTTTCCTCATCACGGTTGAGTAAAACTTCTGTCAAACTCTCAGTAATGCTGCATAAATCAGTGGAACCACTTAATATTTCATCTGCTGCTGCTGGCCAAAGGCCTTGGCATCTACAGCCATGAATTTCCAACGTTTCAACTGTATGAGCATGCATAAACATTCTGAGTAATGAAAACATGCACCTGTACTCACACACACCATAAACACGCACACACATTAAAAAATACTGTAGACCAAACTATAAAGTCAATCTGGCGGTGTAGTAGGACAGGGTTAAACGATTCATCTTTGCAACCAGCCTGAACAATAGAGCCAGTGTGATTTGAGGTATGTAGTGTAATATGAAAAAAAAAATCTGTCATTCTCATTCACTTTCTTTCCCAAAAGTAAAACACATACTCTTTCTGTCTCTACACCACATGTTATTGTACAAAAACCTCAAAGGGCTACATCCACTTGCAAAATGGAACATTCCTATCTGTGGATGCAAAACGTGCACACAAAATTCACGAGAAACAAAAGCACTTTCTGTACGCTAGCGACAGTTGGCAGGGAGCACTGTACAGAACAAACGACACGGGTGTTTTGAATTTCCCCCAGGCACACTCACTGGGACTTAGTGGGAAATATTTTCCTTCCTATCACACACACACAATTGCCTGAGGGTGTTTCCCTGCATCTACATATTCAAAGAATCCTTTGTTTTGATAAGATAACAGTTTAGGCTCAGAGGGAGGCGACCGCTTGAGTGAGGCACTCATGCAACAACAACAATTCCTCTTTTTGTATCAGTAAACTCTGATAAAAGGCTCTGGTCATCTGTTTGTGTCATACTCAGTTTATTATACACAAAGGGACGCCAAAAACACCAACGCTGAGCTTTCCCCTGTATTCCTCAGATATGTTTTGTTTTTGTTTTACTGTAAATCACCCTTGACTACGACTTTTCCATTACAACTCATAACTGGCACTTGCAGCCTCCATTGCCTTCACAATCATCAGGATCATGTACAGTCAACTCTCCCAAACTCTGGGCCAGATGTACGTACATTTGCGAATGCAGCGTTATCAGCGCCATGGCCAACCCGAAGAAAGCGCACGCTGTGATACTTCAACTCACGTTGTATTTACCAAACCTGCAGTTCATCGGGTAATCAGCGCCTTTCTCCGCCCACTATACCATAAATTGCGTGCATCTTTCTATCATGGCTCATCCACCAAGTCAGTCAAAACAGCGAAAACAAAGATTTAGCGAAAATGAAGTTGATCTGCTTGTTTATGAGGTAACAGCTTGATGCGTGTTATTTCGGCATTAGTGGTGGGGAAATGTATGTATTGACTAGTGCGCTGTAGCAAAGCGTTAAGTACTGGTGCTATGATACGGCTGAGTGCAGACTGCAATATTCCCACTGCTGATGCTATGACTGTTTGAAATGATCCTGATGCCAATATTTGTAATGTAGCGAGGAGTTTAACAACTGCTGGAATGGAATGTGAACGCTGAGTCGGAGATTCGATGTCATCTTTGATTTCTTCCAGTAACTGTAATATGGCATGGCTGCTTAATCTGTAATGCTTAATGATTTCGTGTTCACTCAACTGAAAAAGTATGATCCTTGTGGCAAAAATCTTTTCAGCTCGTCTCCTTGGCTTATCTTCATATTACTGCTGCCATTTCACCAGGAGGTATATGCGAGGAAACCCACTTGTGGCTGGTTTACACCTGCTTTTAAGAGGCGGAGAATTTTCACCGCAAAATAGAGGCGTGCTTTCACGGGCGGTTTTTGTACATACCGCGGAATACATAATTAGGCGCACTTAACGCTTCCCTCCCATCTCTTTTTGGGAAACTCCCACTTTCCCCTTCACCCTCCCATGAATGCATATGCATGACACGGAAAAGCGCAATTTGCCATTTTCAGTCCAGACAGGCAGTCTGCGCTTTTACCTCAGTGCGGCCTGTTTGTACATACCTCTACATTCTCCCCCTTGGTCAGATACTCGGCCACTTCAACCTGGACTTCCACTGTTACGCCGATGACACCCAGATCTACTGTACCTCAGCACCCACATCAACTCCTGTCTGCCAGCTATTAAAACCTGGATGCGACACAACTTCCTCAAACTCAACAGCGATAAAACAGAATTCCTCCTCATAGGCTCCAAATCCACACTCAGCAAAATCAATAACCCCACTCTCACCATCGACGGCACCATTGTCTCCCCATCTCCCAAGGCCCGCAACCTTGGCGTGATCTTTGATTCCACCCTCTCCCTTGAGCCCCACATCCGCCAAGTCATTAAAACCTCCTTTCACCTCCGCAACATCGTCAAATTCAGACCCTCTCTCACACCCCCCGCTGCTGAAAGACTAATTCACGCCTTCATCTCCTCGCGACTGGACTACTGCAACTCACTTCTCCTTGGCATCAGCTCTACCTACATCAACCAACTCCAACTGGTCCAAAGCGCAGCCGCCCGACTCATCACCCGCACCAAATCCTGGCACCACATCACTCCAGTCCTAAAACAACTCCACTGGCTTCCCATCTCCCACCGGATCACCTACAAAATCCTGGTCCTCACCTACAAAGCCCTCCACCATCTGGCCCCATCATACCTCACTGACCTCCTCTCCCCCTACCAAGCCTCACGGTCCCTCAGATCCACCTCAGCCGGTCTCCTCTCCATCCACTAGTCCAACCTCCGCAGCTTTGGGGACAGAGCCTTCTCCAGGGCAGCTGAGTCCCTCACCATCTTCCAGTCCCACCTCAAGACCCATCTCTTCACCTCTGCCTATCCGTAACCCCACGCCCCCCTCCCTTTTCATCTGTGCCTGAATCTTGTTTTGTTTTCTTTTGTTCCGCTTCGTTTTTTGTTCCCTGCCCTGTAAAGCGACTTTGAGTCCATGAAAAGCACTATACAAATTCAATTTATTATTATTATTATTATTATACCTCGCCATGCTTTTACGTGCATGTTGCGAAACAAATACGCCTGAAGTGGGCGCAAAAACGTCAGTACATCTGGCTCTCAGACTGATCTAGGGAAGCAAATCAGAGCTGCCTGGAAAACAGTAAACAACTCTGCTAATATTCATACAATTAAGAGATGCTGATGATATTTATTTTGAAACAATCTGAGTTAAATCTAATATTTAAAAACAAGTTGGGGCTGGGATATCATAACTAATCAAAATAGCATTTTGTTTCTACACGACTTGCTACTGATGAAACAATACCATTACTGTTAAAAACGGCACCTCCTATTGAATGAGACATGTACAAGCTGTGGGTTTACCTTAGAAATATGAGCAGCTATTCAGTCTTTGGTAGTGATTTATGCAAATGCTAACTGGTGCTATGTAGTGGTTGGACTAGAGGGATATTCCCAAGAGTGAAAAAGGGAGACCTTCAACAGCCCCCCAAAAGAAAGAATGTCTTTTTCATTTATTTTCTTTAATTTATAGTATACTATGTAAAAACATTACCCCTCTAAAATGTAGTGGAGTAGAAGTATAGATTAGATTAAAATTACACTGTACAGTAAAAGCAGTAATGTTATAGTTACATTACAGACCTTGTACAACCTGTTATGGCAAGACTATATTCAATTGTCATAATGCCATTCAAGCAAATGTAAGAAGAAGAAAGTTCAAGAGAGGGAGGAGGGTGGGGGGAGAACAGAACAGGGGAGTAAAGATGCAGATCTGGATGGGGTTAACCTAGAGTGGACCCTGCGGGTGGGTGGTATAGAACCAGACCGGCTTCTTTACATACTTGAGTTAAAACCTCGTTAAAAGCCAATTAGGCAAAATAATAATCCACGCCAAATTAAACAGAAACTCACAATCTGCAGCTCTGCCTTCTACCAAAATAAAAATGAAAGGAGATAATTTTGAACAAAGGAAATATGATCTCCAGTTATTTTCTTCTCTCTCTCAGTGTGTGTGTTTGTGTGTGTGTGTGTGTGTGTGTGTGTGTGTGTGTGTGTGTGTGTGTGTGTGTGTGTGTGTGTGTGTGTGTGTGTGTGTGTGTCTGAGAAGAGAGGCTGGTTCCCAGGCTTGTGGACCACCGGAGTGAGCAGGTCCAGCTCCAAGGCAGTAAAAGCCCCAGGCGCTGTAAAGGACAGAACTGGACCAGGTCTTCGTTCAGAGCACGAGGGGCCATGTGTGAAATGGAAGGGAGTCTAATTGCTGGGATTCCAACGGCCTCAACGAATACAGCAAGTGGCCATAAAAGCACATGGTAGTGATTAGGCCACACAGATAAGCATCTACAGTATGTCCTTCCGTCTTTTTCTTGCTCAAGTGCACACCCACAGAGCTATTTAAAAAAAAAAATATACAAAGACATCTACAGATAAGAATCTGATAAACACACACACACAACCTAAAAGGAGCCAAGAAACACCTGCGGTCATGACATCATACAGGTGTGGTGACAGCTGACAGCTAAATATGCGTTTGTCTTCATGCTAAAAATGGCTCTAATTAATAGTTTTCCGTGCCTCAATCAGCAGCGTACACGTCAAAATCTGCCGTGATTTTGAATCTCAGCAACAGGGATGGGAGAGGGGAAAGACATGCGGCAAAGGGCAGCAGTTCGGAATCGAACCCTGGGCCGCTGCGGTAAAGACTGAGCCTTGGTACATGGGGCCCCTTCGCTGTTGATTCTACAGTTGACTTGCATGCCTGCACTTGGCAGAGGATCATTCTGACCGAATGTAAACATATACTGTATTAGTATTAATAATCAAACTTGGGACACCACATCCTTCTGGAGCTTCCAGTGGATGCTGCAGTGGAATCTGAAGATCGTTTGTTTGAACGCAGAAGCAAAGGCAACAACAACTATTCCTTCAGTTTCTATCTTGACAAAGTGGGATTGTATGTATTTCCTATTCTCAATAGCAAGCACATGAAGAGGTGGGCTTTTTTTGGCTGTTAAAATATGAACTTCACTGTAGGATTTTGACTGAAACAAAAAGTGAAAATGTTGATTGTATCTGTGTAATGTGCAAGTTATTTTGTGGTTATAAAACCAAAACGAGACAGACGAGTTCTGTGTTTCCACTGCCGTTGTTTAAACACGGCACACTGCAGTGCCAGAGCAATTCGGAACATACCAAAATAACCTTCAAATACCTAATCATTCAGAAATAGAAAGCCTCTGTGTAGTTTTAAAAACAAATGTGCATCTGACTATATTGTTACAGCTCTAGCCTAACATGGAATTCACTGCTGTTTAGCTACCGATCACTGATTGATTCCAAATTTAACAGATTTCTATGTGACTAAATGCTCACTTGAATAAACTGTTTTAAAGCTTTTCTTCTACGTTCTAACAATAACCTGTGTCAGTATCGCCGTTTTGATGTGGTCACATGGGATACATAATTGTACTTTTGAAGGTACAAATGGTAGAGGTACAAAAGGTGTGTTCAAAGAGAAAATGAAGCAAATTTTCACCCCACATCATACGATCGCATTTTAACCGCTGGACTGTGTGTGCAGTCTGCAGTTCAAGATTCAAAATCCTTTATTAATCCCACAATGGGGAAATTCACACCTTCACGTCTAATCGTACAGTAGGCTACTGGGCGTGTACTTGGAATTCCTCAACGACGGAGGTTTTTTAATCCGAAAAAGCAAATTTTTTTGTTTTCTAAGAGCTGTTAATGTAAGCTACTGCTGCTGCACTGTCAAGGCTCAAAACTGCATAATCCCGCACTATAAAGTCAAACAAAATAGATGCACTGTGGAGAGACATTACAGTGGCTTTCATATTTGCTGTACAAATCCTCATCTCACCACTAATCCACGATGTGCCATACTCTGCTGCAAACACTCATTCCTGCCAACAATCACTGTCCTCAAATCCAGATGTAGACCCTAAAACAACCTCAAGCAACATCACCTCGCCCCTGTGACACAAAGAAGTAAAACAACCTGCTTGTTCATTAAATGATGCGATCAACGCTAACTGGCTAAATCAGTACCATGTGGCTCACAGGGAGCCTCCCTGCCCTTTGCTTTTCAATATAGTTGGATGAACATCAGAAAGGATGGGCTGACGAGATACATATGTCTAACACTGCATTACCACATGTGGGTGTACAGCAGCAATCCCTTTAGGTCAAGGGTTTCACATTTTTCAGCTTGAGATCCAAATGATGTCTAAACAGTGATACCCTGGGAGCAAGATGTATCCAAACATACAGTTCTTCCATCAGGCATTTTGGGTTCTAAAAAAACGTTCCAAGTTCTTGAAAATGCTGCATTAAATTACTACTCAGGGGTATCTTAACTGGTACATTTGCTACTACAAAACCTTAAACCCAGCGAGATCCACAGGTACTGTAGTTTAGTCTACGTGGCTAGAAACTTAAGCAGACATTATTGCTGTGTAAGCACTGGAGCTGTTCCTCCTTGGAATGTCTTTGTCTGTTTTCCAGAGGGAAACCGTATCCCCGGTATTCCTGCCTCCGTTAGGCCATCGAGGAACGCCAGAGAGAAAGCGAGCCCAGCCCGCCCAGCGCATACCTCCGGCCTCCCTCTTATTGGAAAACTGGGATAGCGCACAGAGGAAATGCCTGGCATATTCCCAGAACAAAAGGAGCAATCTAGACATTGAGGGCAAAGAGGAAAATATATTGAGTTAAAATTAAAGACATTTTTGTCATATTCAATACGCAAAGTCAAAAATCAGAATCAGATGATATTAACCAGGCGGCAGAAACAAGAGAGCTGGGTGATACTTTCAGCCTGTTGTGGATACAGCTCTAAGCAGTTCAGACACAAACGGTGTGTGTATATATATGTGTGTGTGTGTGTGTGTGTGTGTGTGTGTGTGTGTGTGTGTGTGTGTGTGTGTGTTTCTGAAGTGTGTTGTGACTTGTGAATGGTGTAGACATTAAGTGGCTGACATTAGATCTAGTCTTTGTGGGCTGGTCCACTTGTGTGTCTCCTGGTGTGTGCATATGTGCGGAGTGTGCGGAGTGTGCGTGTGTGTGTGTGTGTGTGTGTGTGTGTGTGTGTGTGTGTATGTGTGTGTGTGTGTGTGTGTGTGTGTGTGTGTGTGTGTGTGTACACGCGTACACAAGTGCTTTCCAGAGCATGCACCTGTGTCATATAAATCCTCTATGAGCTTGCTCCCGTAGCAGCGCTACATTTCCAATAACAGTCACAGAGAGGGCTCGAGGCGAGGGGTGGAGAGATGGCTACTGTACATTGCTGTAATAGAGCACAGCTGTGTATGCATGAGTGCATGTGTGTGTTGTACGCACATGTGTTAAGATCGTCAGAGAAGTTCCACGGACGAGCGCGTGTTTCTGAGGGAGGGAGTTGGTTGGGGAGCTGCTTGTAAATTTAAGAAATTGGATTTTGATTGCATTTGGCTGCAGCTGAAACAAAGCAAATCGCTTTTTGATGGGTAACCAGAACAACTAAAGATGTCTACTATATTTCTGTCTGAAGTGTATTAAGTGGTGAAATGGTAAGTGTGGAAATGGTAAAATTAAAAATGAATTGCAGGATTTTGACTCAGGGTTCGCATCCTTGGTCCCGTGTGTTGTTAGCTTAGGGAAAGATTGTAGTTTTTGTTGAAAGAAATTAGTCATTGCAACATATCAAGTCAGCATTGACTTTTTCCAAATTTAACCAGGAACACAATATTTTATTAAACATGATTGCACTGACTTGCCCATACATAGCTAGAAAAACAAGTGCTGGTTATTATTGGAATTTTTTATACTATCACCAATATTTTACGTGAGTTTAGGTTTTGATACCAAAACAATTAAACAAAAGAAGCCATCGTTCTCAATTATTAAATGCTGTCGCACATGCAGCCTATAATAAAATAGTCTGGCTTATCAAAATTGTGATTTTATTTAGAAACGTTCTGATCAAAGATTAAAGTGCCCATATTATGAAAAAAAAAAAAATCACTTTTTTCCATGCTGTTTAGAGTGAGCTACGGGTTTCTGAATGTATCCTGCCTTCAGTCTCCGGGTGAGCTGTTCAAAATCTGCAGGGTTTTCTACGTCACTAGCCAAAACGAGGGGGCTAAACCATGCTAGCGGTTAGCCCCCTCGTTCTCAATGGCAAAACACTGCTACAACACACACGGGTTCACCATAATCTACAAAAGAACTACTTACATGTCCCTGTTCTGCAGGTATTTCACGCAAAGTTGGAAGTGCGCTAGGGCTGAACGATTTTTGAAAATAATCTAATTGCGATTTTTTTCCCAAATATTGCGATTGCGATTCGATATTAGATTATTTTTTTAAGCTCTTTGTCTTCTGTATTATTCAACAAAGAATAATATAATAATGTATAGTATGAACACACAATTACACACTACACAGTTAAAAAAGTAAAAATATAGTATATACACACACACACACACACACACACACACAAAACAGTGTATTTTTTTTTACAGTCTACAGAGAGGAGCTGCCTCCAGCCCCTCCCCCTCGTGAAGTTGCGTGCTGCCGTGTGCACTTGCTCAGAGAGGCTATCGTTACGTTAGCTAGTTGCTGGTGTTCTTGCTGTGGGATTAACTGTACTAATAAAACCGTTGAAACACCGCGGCCACGCTGCTGTGAAAGCTCCCCCAACGTCATTTATCAGTCTGATTGTTACCCCTCTGAGTGGCAGCTCCTCCACTCCATATCTTTATAACGGAGCTAACCGCTAACCGGAGCTAACCGCTAACCGCTAACCGGAGCTAACCGCTAATCAGAGCTAATCGTTGCCAACCGAGCCTTGAGTTCTGTGTGCCTGTATCCATTAACTGCATGTATAGACTCAAGCCCGAATAAAACCCTTCATTTTATTAAAATGGCTGTAAAAGTTTTAAACTACAACTCAGAGTTGTTTAGCGTGGTAGTTGATGCTTTCTCTGCGGAGTGCAGACTGATTTGCTCTCGCGAGTCATCAAATCGCAGCCTTTGCGATTAGGAAATCGCGTTTTAACATATCGCGATATTATCGCAAATGCAATTAATCGTTCAGCCCTAAAGTGCACCCTCGTTTAGAAGAAGTCTCCCGGCTAATCCTGCCTTGTAATGACTGCAGTTAGAGAAACAGCTAGCTAGCAATTGTGAGCCTTACCTAGCTACTGCGCATGTGCGAATCCCAACAAAGATGGTACAGAAGTAGGATGTCTCACTCTGTAGCTAGAAACAGAGAGCTCAACACACAGGGTGAAAAGAGGAGCTGCAGCAATGTGCAGTACAACAAAAAGATGGTGTTTTTTGAAAATTAAACCATGTAAACCTATTCTGGTACAACCTCAAAATACAATTATGAACCTATAAATGAGCATAATATGGCCACTTTAAATACATAAATAAAGAAACTAAATAAATAATTCAGTCCTTGACAGTTCTTAATACTCTGTTTAATAAACATCTTTGACTCCAAAAATAAGTACTGAGGTTCTTTACCCAGACCTTATATTTACAACCAAGCCCAGTGGAAGTTGTAGGAAAAAACTGAAAACGTTAACAGTGAATGTACTGTCTGAATGTACAGATAAGTACATCATGAGCACGTACAGTTTGCAGATATAGTCAATACAAACATTTTAGCATTATGTTGATTTAAAAAAAAACAAAAAACATTACGTTTCCTACCAAACATTTGTACACGTTTGTTAATGCGAATTAGTTCTGAATAAACAGGTTTTAGGAAACAAGGTTGATTCTCGGTGTCTGTTGGTTTGACTATGAAAATGAAAAAAGTACAGATACATGGACACATAAAGAAAGAACACAGAATAAAGAGAGACTAAAAGTGTATAATAGAGAGAGTAGAGAAACTCCTCGCCATCACAGCCTAGCAGCGGGCTGTGTGAGGGCCCAGGATGCCTCTCTGTGTTTTAACTCTGTGGTTTCACTCCAGAGTTCTTCTTCTCTCCTGGGAAATAAAAACATTCTTGTTTTCCCTCCAAATGAGTGTTCTGGGGGCAGCCAGATGTGCAAGAGGGGAGGAGGAGGAGGAGGCTCCTCTTCTCTCAGACTAAACTGAGGGGCTGGGCGAGGGGACCTCCAGCACAAGCTCCTCTCCTCCAGGAGAGGCAGCCCGCAACCTCGCCTTTCACCTCTGACCCCTCACCCCTGACCCGAGGGATGGGGAAGGGAAGGGAAGGGGGGGGGCGAGCTGAGCTGTGAAGAGCTCAGAGAATGTAAACAGCCAATCACCACATACAGAGTGACTCCCCCCCCCCTGAGTCATTTTTTTGTCTTCTTGCTGGAACAAAGCCAAACAGATGATGCAGATAGTGTTCTTCTTTGCACATATGCATACCAATACTGTATATGTGTGCTTGTTGAGGGGTGGCACTTTTTTTACCTTCTTATTTTGGTTCCTAAGAGAGAATTGCGTCAGCTATCTATTCCGGCCTGTTGGACGATCGGGAGGAGAATACCATCAATCCTTCCGGGACCTCGCGAGAGACCACCGGCTAACACGGAGGAGCTGTCGGGGAGGAGGAGGAGGACACGGGTTCGAGCCCTGAACCATGGGTGGAGTGACAGAAAGATGAAGGGAGGGAAAGATGGAGGCAGATAAGAAGGTGAGGGAGGGTGGGGTGGAAGGGAGGAGGGGAGGGGACGGAGATGGGGAGAGGGCGGGCATGAGGTGTTAAGAAATAGAGGATGATGCAAGAGCGAGGGAGTTGAGAGAGGAGTATGAGGTAAAGAGAGCAGGGAGGGGGAAAAGTAGGAAAGGAAGGATGGAAAAGGTCTCAGGGGAAGCAACTTAGTACAGGACATCCTAATGTAGCGGAATGCTACTTCACTTTCTTCATCTCTCCCTCTGTAACCGATCCGACTGAATGTGAAAAATAACCCGGCAAATTTAACTGATTACTGGAGGAGTCTGGTCTTTATTCAACCAGCGATATTCGGCACATAGCCTACATCAGCCTGACATACAGAACGGCAAAGAGCACAGCCTACAGATGCAACCAAAGGCTATAAGGCTAATATACACACCACAATATGGCTGAGTCTTTATCAATTAAAATAAGATATTGGGATAAACTTGTAAACTTCCCGCCTCCGTTCGAAGGCATACATGGTGTTGCACTCAGTTGTGCAGAACACTGGAAACAACCCATTCAGAAAATACTGTGAAAAGAACAACTGAGATCTGAAATTGCAAAGTTTAATAGGACATTTTGGCTTATCATAGCCAAGCTTCCCTGCAGACTTCATGAAAAACATTTTGACACCGTGTGTGACGTGACCAGAGACTCAAGGCCCAGGTACGCAAGTCCGGAGACTGGATGTTTGTATTCAGCAAGTCATAGAGGACCAACCTAGAAAGGATGTCGGACAAAACATTATAAATTATATTACAGAAATGAAATCACACAAATACAGTAAAAACTACCACTCCTATTCACGGAATATAGTCTAAGATTTTAAGACTTTTTTTTCTATACTGTATTTTTTTCTACCTCTTTATTTAAAGAGTGTTTTGTAAGCTGCTGAAATCTGCTGCTGGAAATCTAATTTCCTTGCGGGAGTCATCCCAAAAGGATCAATAAAGAGAAGTCTAAGTCTAAGAAATAAGGTGCATTTAAGATCTAAGAAACACACATACGTAAACAATTTAAGTGATCTGAGAAGCTTGCATCACAGACAGATAAACAGGGATATTAGCATTAGTTAGTTAAAGTTATAGTTACAGCTAAACAATTAGTTTTCTGTTGTTTGTTTCAACATGTGTCTTATTTTGAAATTTCTATAATGGAAGTGAGAGTGGACATCTATCTTTCTCTCTCTTACCAACCCGGTAAAGCACCCTGGTGAAGGCTGTGTTCTGTGTCGGTGAAACAAAGTACAGTAAGTTATTATTCCCCATTTATTTCTCTTATTACTCAAGCACTTAGTTTGCAGCGACAGCATACCCTTTCTTTTACCCTGAACTAAACAAACACCCTCTATTTTCTACCTTAGGGTGCGGGTCGATGAAAAAGCAGCCCACAGGGCAACAGTCCAAGGTTACTTTGACAACCTCTCACACTAAAACAGTTGTGAGATTGTTGAGAGTCAGATAGCTGGCATGGCATTCTTCTCAACAGGAAGCGGCTCTTTTCTCTGCACTCCCAGACCTGGCATGCTAGGAAATCAATGCACTGCCCTCATAAAAGCCCTCACTTCCTGTCTATACAGGAAACAGTCACTCGTTCGCTGATATCCTGCAGGTCTCAGTCTGTCTGTGAGATTGTTCTGCCAATCAAAACATGTTTATCAATGAAAACAAGCACAAGAATTTGACCTTATCGGCACGTCATTTGTTGTCTGAGAGCAAGCGCTGAGAATGGATCATGTTGTGTGATGAATGGAGTGTAAGGAAATAAGAGCCAATGAGACATAAACTATCTGTCTAATCACAGACGTGTCAGTCCTGAGGGAGCTGGCTGGTTGCATAACGTGTCTCCATCGAAAGTACACACACAGTCACACGGAGTCCGTCTTTACAGCCTCCTTCCTTTTCCACAGTGTAAACCTACAGATTCTTTTTCTATTGTTTCTTTTCTCTTTCCTTTTTACAGTGACCCTCATCTGTACGTTTTCATAGCAAGACTGAGTCTCATGTTACCTGTACACGTAAAGTGCAATGGAGCGCTATCGATAAACTCTACTCCTGCCTTCTGCAAGCAATCAGCACCCGGTGCTCCAGCTTGTGTCTGCATGGAAATGAAAAAATTACATGTTTAAGACAAAAAAACAGAATCCCCAGTAGCATCTCTAGGAGACACTTTTATTCTTCCCAGCGTCACTAATCTTTGAAATCAACTCCCACACCAGAGGTGCTAATCCAACAATGGTTATAAACTTGTTGGATGGTTGTCAACTCTGCTTCCTCTTCAGGTGAAATATGCCCTCTCCCTTCAAATCAATTACCCCCTCCCCCCTCCCAGCTGCTGAGCTCTTATTTATGGGCTGAACCTGGAGCCTGGGATTATGGCAACATTTGACCTCCCACCTTCGACCCTCCAACACGACCCTGTACGCCATTAAACTGCCTCTCTCCCGCTATTACCCAATCTGATGACTCACTTAAGGGGGATCCCTGGTAACATGAGAGCAAGATGGCAGGTCTACCTGCTATAATGGCAGCTGAGGAAAATGGCTGCCAATTAGAGGAGAGAGGGGCTCCGGCAAAATACAACTTCTGAGATCACCAACAGCTCTTGGATGCAAACAGAGCTATCGTTTTACATCTCTGTGGTATGCCACCCAGTGGCACCTCAGGCAACATCTGCATCATGGAAAAGATCACACAAAAGCACAATACCATCTGGGCCTTTTCTTTTCAGTTTTTTATTGTAAAAGAGCAAATAACTTATTTTTTACTATCAAAAATAATAAAACTGTCCCCCCCCTCCCACACACACACACACACACACACACACACACACACACACACACACACACGCTTAAATGGTATCTGGCAAAGCTCATTTGCATTATATTCCTAATTTCCTCTTCACTTTGTTTTACCGGAAGCATTTTTTGAACTTCATCATAAGAGAACCTAATTTACTATGAGACGCAATCAGTGTATTCTTGTAGCAGGAGGTACAACAACTTTAGGCTTGTTTTAGGAAATAAAATCCTGTTGAAAATGGCTTAAACTGATTTGCTCTTTTAAAAAATTTAAGATTTTTTTTCAGTTTTGACAATTTGTTTCTACTAATGTAAGTGCAAGAGTCCCATGACTGTGCGTGTTTCCCGTTTCCTTTTTAGTTTATAGTATATTCTTTAGGGAAAGTATTTAAAAACCAGAACAAAAGTACAGTTTCGTTAGTTAGGATCCCTCACTGAGATACTAAATAGAGTTTTCATTAAAGAACAGCAAAGGATGAAGTAAGTCAAACATTAGGAACCAGCAGAACCTGAGATAGCAAAGTGGAAGCCCCAGCCAGCACCCCACCTGGCCTAGCCATGTTTATTATTACCATTATCCAGTGGTAATGGAAAGTTGAAACAAACACTGGTGCACCTGTTAATTCCACCCCCAGGGAAACGGGCCCACAAACTCTCCAGCTATTTCCTGTGGCCTTGGGGAGGACTAGGGATGGGCAAGCAGAACCAGATGATGGGGTGTTTGGAGGTGATGGGGTGTTTGGAGGTTGTGGAGGTTACAGCTCAGTAGTGTAGTGGCCATCAGGGAGGTAGAGTCAGAGGGTAAAGGCTAGGATGGAGCAGGGCCACACCCAGTAGGACAAGAGGAGGCTGAAAAGGGGGGAGAGTAGAGGACCTGAGCCCTTCATGTGAATCTGTTCCAGACCCAGAGCTAAATGATAGTATATTGGATCCAGACATAAGCGGGAGGCTGTGTGTGTGTGTGTGTGTGTGTGTGTTTATGTATGTGTGTGTCTACTTGTATGACATTGGGTGATTTGGTTGTCACAGTTGATCAGACCAGTGTGGGCCCTGGGAGATAAAATCATCCAGCCGCTGCTCGTTGTTCTCATCAAGATCGTCTAAAGGCAGTTACACACCAACCAGACGGCCGACCCTCGGCAGAAAAGGCAGTTGGACTGTTCAGTCTCCCCGAGTTGGTCAAAAAAGTGCCTCAGAACACACCAAAGCGACGAGACGTAATACGTCTCCATAACAGCAGGCGGCGCTAATCGGTATTGTCGCTCAAAAAATGAAAACCAGCAGCTGATTGGACGAACGAGTCACGTGGGTTTGTTTTCTCCAGAAATTCAAAGACAGACTACAGAATACAATCTCATATTGTACTAAAATAGTTCACCGAAACGTGTTTCTGAAAACATTTTAAGAGAGAAATAGGCCGTGCAGTTGCTGAATCTGTCTTCATTTCAGATCGACAAAATCGGTCAGTTTAAAAGATTTTCGTCAGATTTTGAGAGGCTTAGTCACGCTCATTCCGCTCGCCATTTCCGGGTGAGTCCCGACTGCCCTGTCTCCGACTGAGCATGTCAGGTCGGCCAAAATGAAGGCCGACGGCTCCTCGGACGGACGACGGCACAGAACACACCGAACAGACTCGAGTCACCGACCTCGCCAGACTGTCCAACGGCCGATTATCGGCCCGGTGTGTAGCTGCCTTAAAACATTTTTTATGGAACTGGGACTGTCAACATCACATGTAACAGAAGAATGAATCATTTACAAACTGTTCAAAAACTGCCCGCAAATCCTAAAATAGTCTGGTGTGCCATGAGTAAGAAGGTATTATTTTATTATCCACTTCATCAGGTTTAATCACTCCCAGCTCTATCTGCAGTGCAGAGTTTAGAGTTCTTTTCCCCCCAAAGTCCCTCCATTCACCATCTAATTCAAATTGGGCATTTTCCCTCAGTTTATTTACTCTTAACGCAAGAATAAGAGCATTCATTTACAAGGCAAACTGTTTTTAATTGTGGATGGATGTCCCATTGTAATAAAGGAGAGTTTTTGTTCCTGCAGGATTTTAAGGGATTTGCGAACATGAATCTAATCATAACCTACGTATCATCCTCTGTATTTACTCATTTGTTCAACAGGTGATCCTTACTGACTGTCAAGACTAAAACCAATATTTGCATGTTGGTGACATAATGTGTGGGGTTTCTGGCCTTTGTAGGTTTGAGTAACTTAAAGGATACTTTAAAAAAATGCTGAGATCTGACAATGCAGTGACATTTTTACAGTCCAAGCAATGACAAGCGGATCAGTCAGAGTTGTTGCACCCAGAATGAAAAAGCAGGTGGTCCACTAACCACAAGGTTGGTTCGATCAACAGCTCCTCCTATCCACATGTCAAAGAGTCCTTGAACTTTGCACTTGAGCAAGACACTGAACCCCAAATTGCTCCCATGCAAGGTGACCGTCTGTGACTAACTTGGTAGGTACAATGTTATTATTAGCGATAGGACTAACCAATCAGACCTAAGTTGTAATATACGGGAAGTATCCCTTAAATTCTGTTCCTTGCATTATTTTGTCAAACCACCTCTGGGCCTTCAGACTTAGAGCAGACATAAAACCATCGGTGTACACAGATATACACAGAGACGCTCCCTCAGCCCACCCGCCTGCTTCCCTTCAGTGTGAAAACATGATTCCTTCACCCTCATCATCCTCCGCCCCCTTCATGCTCCTTCTCTTCTCTAATCCCCCCTGCAGTTCTGCATTGAGGGGAATTAGAAAGCATAACAGCCAAGAGGTTCACGCTCAAGGAACACCCAGGTCGCTCTCGTCTCCCCGCCCATTGCCTCTGCTCCACCTCCTTCGAACTTCCTGCCCACACAGCAGGCCCTTTCTTCTCTCACTCAGGCCCGTGTTTCAGGAGGAGCCAGTTCACCAGTGCACCACACCAATGAAGCAGGGCCATAAAGAAGGGCTCTGAGCTGTGGGGATGGACTGGTCGGTGAAATTGAGCATGGCAACACTAAATCCATCACAGAGTGGGGAAGGGGGATGCACATAAATATAGTCTAAAGAAGACAGGGAGAGGGTGGAAAGAAGCAAAAAAATAAGGGTGGTGGGGAAACACAATGGACAGAGAAAAAGGAGGAGGAAGACTGAGCGTAGGACTTTACACCGGGTAGAACAACAAAAACCTCATACGTTTCTGTCAGCGTTTTGCGTAGGCACCAGACTTTTTGTGCAATTCCTGAAATCTTGCAACTACACATCGTGGCTACAGAGATACAGAGACCACAAGAACCGTGGCAGCTTGTGCTCCTTGTGTTGCCTGTTTCTGATGCTGGCTGAGATTGCTGACAGTGACGACAACGTGGAGCAAATGGAACAGTGATTGTCTCGTCTTCGGTGACGCTAGAGGCCTGAGTTCAGACCAGCATTAGCACTGCATGAAAAAATGCAGCCCTATCATTTATTTTCCTTCGGGGTTGTCAGGCAAAAGCGTTCAAGCTGGCTTCACTTCCACTGCAGCACAATGTGCACATATGCCTCATGAGGATAAAATAACTGCTTTCCGTTATTTTAAAACCCTGCCTCATAGTGTTATAGTGTTATAAACCTCTAAGGTGTGTTTTGTTGTCTGATGTTTATAATAAATGGAAATGCTAGTCAAACTGGGCTTTCGGAAATGTATTTCTGGTTACTCCACCAACACAGCCCCTTGCATATTTTTATTGCAGCACCTTAACGCCTGCCAACACATATTTGTAATGGCGATCATCACACTGTTTGAAAAAAAAAAAAAAAAAATGTAAACAAGAATATTATAGGTAAATAACCTATATGTTGGGATTTGGCTAGCAAAACCCTTTCAAGTACAATCCTTGTTGTCACTTTATTTTTGAAAGTGAATTCAAGGTAGTTGATTGTCTTCAGTACACTGAGAATCAAATCTATGTAGTGTAACAGTGGTGCCATTAAAATCAAGCTCCTGTGCAGAAGGCTTCTACGGCAGGACCACTGGAGCACCTTGAAGAAGAAGCAACAAGTAAGTGGGTGAGGGTGTAAGGAGGCTCATTAAGTCAATTATCACCTCATCGGCGAGGGAGCTGGGGCCACTGTGTGCCACTGGACTCTGTGACAGAGATGCCGTCACGGTCTCTCTGTCTGTCAGTGAGTGTGAGGCTCCTCGCCATTGACAGAAGGCTCGGCGAGGAGGGCACACTGACAGACGAGACGGGAAAACAACAACAACCCAAATAGAGTAAGACTGAGAGAATGGAGAGACAATTAACAGAAGAGCAGGGGAGAGAAAAAGAGGGAGGTCAGGGAGACGGATTGACAAAAGAGAGAATGGTATGTTGTTCCATTTTAAGGAGGAGGTCTGGAGATGATTTACAAGAGCTGTGAGAATCCCTCCAAACACGATCTGACCAGACGCAAGCACAAATCACCGCTCAGTGGACGGCTGCTATCACCGCCATGAACTAACCCTCCTATTTCAGACCCGTGGCATGTGCCGAGGAGGATACTTCAAAAGAGTCGTTACATTACATATTATCAATCCGACACTATGCCTCATCTCTGCTGGACCTTCCCACCTATTAATCCTCAAACTTGTTAAAAAGGAGTGAATTCAAGAAGACCGCTATCTCTTTTCTCTCCCACCTGTGCCAGGAATTCCCTCTCTCTCTGACCCCATCTCATATAACATGTCACATTAGTTTCCATGTTCCTGCATGGCCTGCTCTCTGTGTGTGTGTGTGTGTGTGTGTGTGTGTGTGTGTGTGTGTGTGTGTGTGTGTGTGTGTTCTTGTTTAACTATACCCGTGGGGTCCAAAAACCGGGAATACAGTATACTTGTGGGGTACGGACAGCTTTGTGGGGCCAAAATGCTGGACCCCACAACTTCAAAGGGCTGTTTGAGGGTTAAGACTTGGTTTTAGGATTAGGATTAGAATTAGGTTATGGTTAGGGTGAGGGTAAGGGTTAAGGTTAGGCATTTAGTTGTGATGGTTAAGGTTAGGGTAAGGGGCTAGGGAATGCATGTCAATGACGCAATCATTGAAACACGTGCGTGTGTGTGCGTGTGTGTGTGTGTGTGTGTGTGTGTGTGTGTGTGTGTGTGTGTGTGTGTGTGTGTGTGTGTGCGTGTGTGTGTGTGAGAGAGAGAATGTAGGCAGGTTAGTCAGTGGCCAGTGGAGAAACATTACTCTTCGAGTTTGATACCAGTCTTGCGACCCTGGAGCCAACTTCATCGCTATGGAGATTACATACTCTGATTTATGACCCTGACCCATGGCCAGAGATCCTGCTGGTAACATCAATCACTCACTCACTCACACACACCGACAGACACACACACCTGTCCCTGACCAGCTGTGAAAAATCACTTTACAAACGGTGTTGTCTCTCTCTGGTCTTCCTGGATGCGTTTGGCCAGGTTGTGCAGCAGCTTTGCCAAACTCTTCTTTCGGCTTTGCCCTGTTACAAGGAGTTGCCAAGCACTATTACATCTGCAAAGTTAATGCAACCAGCCAAACCATTTGATACGGAAGACTGACCATGGGAATTTATGCTGGCAGTTGATTTCTGCTAGAGGGAGGATGAGGTTTGATAGCTGGAGGATGAATGACTCTTGTTAATTCTGACCAGAGTTTTTGCACATTGTTGTGGATACCAGTGGCCAGGGCTGCCAGTCTATACTTTTTGAATGGCAACACCCTAAATTGTAGTGTTTGTGGTCAAATCTCAAGCAATGCAGTCACTGTAAATGCCACAAATTAGAAATAAAATATATTGTGTGTCAGATGTTACTTCATTAGAATTACACTAGTCTTAAAGTCTCACCATGTATCTCAAAATCAGTCGTTAAATATCTGGGCATGTGCTTCTTGCAAAAAGCCAAAAAATGTATTTAAGGAAAGAAGCCACATGGATGAAGATACTAAAAAAAGAACATGACATATTTTCTAAGTCTAAGGTCACAAGCCTATCCCAAGTATGGGATAACATATTTGAACTAGTATACGGGTGTAACAATTTACCGTGGAACAATATGATACAAAAATGGACTGCAATATTAACTGTATCTAATTGGAACTCCCCGCGCACATTTTTCTTCTACATACTTTAAATGCCAGAGGGGAAAATAAATTGTATCCATTAACAATGTAAGTTATGTGTTCCTGCTTTAAAATGTTGTGGCCAACTGATGTTTGGAGAATGTTACTCCAACCAAGTTTAGACATTTGCTCTTCATCTTTAAGAGGATGTTCTTATCAACATTTTTATTCTTAATCTTCTTGCAATATGCACTAAAACCCACAAGAAAAAATTGTTCATTGATTTAGTTCGTTTTCATTACAACTTTTTTTTCTTCAAAATATTGTATGCAAATTGAACGGTAATCCCTATATCTTGTATCATACTGAATTGTGTGCCAACTAAGCTAGTATAAATGCATGTCACACATAGCAAATGTTGTACCTGTTCCTGCATATCCCAGCAATATTATTAGACTCAACTAAGGTGTACACTGTAAACCCGAATGTTCAAAGTAATTAAATAGATTAAGTGGGGTATACTCAAAATTTTAGAAAAAGTTATACTAACTTAATTTTGTCAAGTTGGTGTAACATGTTCTTCATTTTTGAGTATTGTTAACTAATAATTTTTGATTAAATGGAACTATTTTGTGTATAAGTAAGCATAACTTAAAAACATAACTTAAGTGCAACTTAATAGAATTAAGTAATTACATACTAAGAATTATAAAGTCCTGTTATTTCTATTGTTTCAAATAGGGGTGATTTAAAAAAAAAACTTAATTTATATAGCACATGTTAAAATACAATAAAATCTCAAAGTGCTTCACCAAATAAGTAAAATTGATCATAATAAATAAATTGCAATCAGCAAATGGTCTGAAATGCATTAGACATTAGTGGAAGACAACATGTATTTATTTTATTTATTTTTTGTATTTTTAAAACAGTAACAATTTGATTGAGGCAAATGGTCTGAAATGCATTAGACATTAGTGGAGGACAAAATGTATTTATTTTTTGCATTTTTATTGTCATCAATTTAATGTTGCTTATATATTTTTTATTTTTATTTAAGTGTTGAGCAGCTGCAGGGATCATTTTTTATGCCGAGTTAATCTCTGATTCAACCTGCGAAGCAGAAGGTGGTGCTAATATGCATACTACCTTCCTTACCGCTCTTTGGAAAAAAACAGAAGAAGAAAAGTTTGAACAACGCAGCAAGGCGGGAAGCAACAGACAGTAGGCTTGCAGAAGTTACTACCTAAGCAGCAGCAATCAGCCTCACTGGACTTACTGTAAGTTTTGAATGTTAATATTCATTCACTTTTACTTCTTTTATACATTATACATTTTTACATGCGTTTGTCTCAGAGAGTGTAGAACTTCTCCAAGCCCCCGCCCTCCACTGGCTTATCACGGAAGTCTTGTAGGGATTGGCAACTTGTCAGATATAGGTTAGCTGCTAAAGAGCTAGCTAGCTAGCTAGCTAATTAGCGCGACCACTAACCTTACACACTCCAGCAGCACAGCTAGCGACCTACCACTACCAGACTCACTGAAGAATTTTACGACGGATGAATCTAGTAATCACACGCTCATTCCCCGCTTAAAGGTGGTGTTAGAAAATGAGTTGTTAGTAGAAGCACTAACAGACACCTCATATGCGATAGTTAGTTTTTTGTTGATGGAAACTTTCAATAGTGCACCGCTAAGGTCCAATATCATATTAAAAGAGCATAAACGAGCATAATGAGTCAAACTGAGTTCCTACACTGCAAGTCCGCGCTCCCTGTAGCTTCTAGGGACGCTCGTTTTAAATTCTGTGTGAGCAGACTGTCTGAGACACGGAGATTGCTGTTAACAGAACACGAGTCAACTGCCTGTGCTCGCCCACTTGTGTTGCGTCGGTTTTAAAACAAACGACCCTGCTGGAGGCAAGCTGCTTTTCATGACAAAGATGAATAAAGTAAAAACCCTTAACAGTAAAGCTTTGGTTTGTAGAAATGGCATTATTGTTGATTAAGCATGCAGTAAGGTTCAAGTGCTGCTGCTTTTCTTTACAGTAATGTTAATTTTGCTTGATGGCTTTAGTAACTTCACACTTTAGGGATCAAATGAAAAGATCATTAACAGGGAACATTTATAAGTATTTATAATTCGACACTCTTTGAATGCTTTTACTTGTTCAGTTTCAGATCAGTTTATGCCTTTGCATCTCTCTGTTCCAGTTTCAAAAAGTTAAGGAAGATAACTGGAGATGTGATAAAGATACCAGGTAATCCAATGAATCTCTCTCTCACACACACACACACACCTCTAAATACCAGTAACTTAAATTGGTTTTTTTTTCAGACAATGTTTTAGTGTGGTAACCCTAAATCATACACACTCCCACATACACATATCATTTGTTTATTCTACTTGCCTGTTTGATCAAAATAATGCTTTTTGCCGTATTCAAGTCAACAGTTCATGAATGTCTTCTGTTCACGAATATCATCTTCCTAATTGATATTTAACCTTTGGCACTGAACAGATCATATTTTACTTTGTATTTGCTTGCAAATATTGTTGAAGAAAGATGATGGAGACCACATTCCCCCTATGCCGACAGACCATAGTGATATCCTGCCCACCAGTGAACGAGCTCATGGACCTCTGGCCTGGTCTCAAAATAGAGTCTGAGGTAATATGGATCAGCTCTCTCTTTTAAAATGAAAATTGTGATTCTTACTCATTTGGCTGATATTTTTGCTTTATAAATGTGTGCTAGATTCTTCAAATTGGACTGTTTTTTTTAAGTGTTCTCCTCCTGCTGTTATTTCTATGCAGTTGTATGCAGAGTTCCAGCGGATTACAAATCAGAACCTGCCCAACACATGCTATCCTGAGCTTGACCGCCATCTTCCTCAACCGATGACCTTATTCAGACAGAAGGCATCAAAAACTGGGAAGACAGCAGATGCTCTGGCTAAAATTAAAAAAAAATCAATGATGAACAGGTAAATAGATTTTTACACATTTCATAGGTTGACCCAGTGGAACATTGAACAGGTTCAATGATTCAAATGAGCTTTGTGAATTTTGCAATTAGTCCACTTTATGTTTGCCATTTGTCTGATTGCATTAAAGATGTGAACAGGTTAGAAAGTGGTAAACTACCACCAAGGTTGCAGACCCTCAAGAATGGCTTAATGATGTAGAAACTCATCTGAAAAAAGGCTGCAGGGTAAAGCATTATAAAAGGCTAGTTCAAAGTTATCTCCTTTTGTCTAAATAATGCCTCAAAAAGTTACTGCACTACTTTGCAGGTGTTCAGCCAATAGGCCCAAACTACACAATATGCCTTTGTTCTCATTAATATAATGCAAAAGTAACGCTAATGTTTTGTATGTTTTAATGTTTTTCTTAACCATTGTGGGCTGCACAAGATGACCCACATTTCACTGTGCATTTGATACTGGTTATGTAAAACATTTACATTTTAGAGTTTTAAGTGAAAATGTTTCACTTCAAAAAATTTTGAAATTTCACCCAAATTGCTGCCCTGTTGCCTTACTCAGGAATTAACCAGGAAGCCAAAAGCAGTGTTTTTTTTTCTTTTATAGCTGTAGCAAACAATAATTTCATTTTGGTATTATTTATTATTGTTTTTGATTACTCCGATTATTTTCCTGACTATCTGATTAGTTGTCTGGTCAATATCAGAAATTTGTAATACATATTTATTTCCTAGGGCCTTAAAGCAACACGCCTACTTATTGGGGCTTATTCCCCGTATCCCCCAGAGTTCGATAAGTCCATACATACCCTTCTCATCTCCGTGCGTGTCGTAACTCTGTCTGATGCACCCACGCCTAGCTTAGCACAGATCCTGGAGGTAACCGGCTCCATCTATGCTCCTAATAAGTGACAAAATAACGCCAACATTTTCCTATTTACATGTTGTGATTTGTATAGTCACAGCGTGTACGAATAACAAGGTCACATGAGACACAGCCATCTTCTAACCGTATACAAACTGGGAACTATATTCTCAGAAGGCAAAGCACTGCTACTTGGGTGGAGTGATTTGCTTGCAGAACTCCAGGCGAACTCTCTGCTCCTCACCACGGGGCTTCTCAGGTGCAAATCACTCTGCCCAAGTAGCAGAAGTATCAGTGCTTCACCCTTTCTGAGAATAGTTGTCAGTATGTATACGGTTAGAAGATGGCTGTTTCTCAGCAGCTAGCAGTGGGTGCGTCAGACACGCACGGAGATGAGAAGGGTATGTATGGACTTATCTAACTCTGGGGGATATGGGGAATAAGCTAAAGTCCCAATAAGTCGGTGTGTTCCTTAAGTGACCAGGAACACATTTGGAAGGCTAGAAGTTTTTCTTCTTAAAAATCTCTCAAATGTATTTATTTATTTATATACAATTTATTTAAGTATATTTTAAAATTATTTTTTTATTCTATTTATTTTAATTTATAAATGTTTATTTATTTTTGTATTTCATTTTAAATTTAACTGTTCAAAAGCGGACTTTCATGACTTTTAGATATATTAAGTTAGGTAAACTTAATGTAAGTGAGGCAATCAGTTGCCACAAAATTTTTAAGTTTTGAGTCACATGTTTTTAAGTAAACAAACTCAACATATTTGACTAATGTGTACTTAAAACAATGACAACACAAACTAATAAACATTGAGTTTGGTTAACATAAACTGGTGTGGTTGTGTACTTATTTTTTTAAAGTTCTGTGAACTTATTCCTGTGGTTTGTAAACTCAAAACTTTAAGTCATAATAACTGAAAATAATTGAGCTGCCTTAACAGAAAACTGTAAGTCATATTAACTGCAAATATTTGAGTTGAGTTAAATGAGCACTTTTAATTTAACTGTTATCAAAAGGTACATGTAGCAATTCATCCAACCTTTTAAGTTCTGGAAAATTTTGACTTTTAAGTTAATCAACTTAAAAAAATTGTGGCAACTGATTGCCTCACATTTTTTGAGTTCTGGTAACTTATTCGGGTTTACAGTGTATCCTTTTTGACAGTACTAATAGTTTAACTATCTATCAGTCAAACACCCATTCAAGATATTGAAGACTTGAACTCAACCCCCCTTCAGTCTGATATAGTAGGGAGAGAGTCGACCAAACAAACTACTGTCCCTTTAGAAATGTGAGTGGGACCTCTGACCTCGAAGTTGGATCGGGGTGTGGTGTCACAATAACCCTAACGCTCCATCAGGAGCCGGAATTTCACGGTGAGGAGAAAGCCAGCACATGCAGCAACAAATGGCAGACGTCAGCCATGTAGGTCTCTGATACTAACGCACACGTCTTCACCTCAGACCAGAGGGCAGGCAGAAGACTCCGGAGAAGTGAAGAGACAGAGAGAGGATGGTCTGGAATGGGGGGTGGGGGGGGTCATATGCTAAATAACCTTAAACCCTTTCACAGAGAGAGTAACAGAGAGACGACAGATGGTGGTTTGTGTTACACACAGATGCTAACACACATTCTCAGGCACTCGCACTCCAAAAATCCATCAAACAAAGATGATTCATGATCTCTGGAGTCACAGGGGAGCAACAAACACACCGGACACACTTCTTACGTGTGTCATGCGTGAGGTTGGTAACCACAGAGATTCTGGTATGCATGTTATCTTACATACAGTCAGTCCTTCTAGTACTTCAGAGGCAATACAGAAAGAAGGCCTGTACTTCTACTACGTTTTTATACTATAATACTGTAAGTTGGCACAACAAATACTGGATCTCCTCAGAGGTGTTATTGTCTCCATGGCTCTCTAATATGTAGACAAAAAATGTATCACAATCACCTTAGTAGATAAGAAATAGATTAGGGTTGGTCGATGTAAGCACTTTTTATTTTACTATATCTTGTTACATAAATATTTTTTTCTACTTAAAAACTAATTAAAAAAAAAATAAGAATTTCCTAAGGTTGCTGCTCTCCCTCTCCTCTGTCTGCTCCGTGGCCGGTGTGTGTGAGCGACAACCCGGCCAGCAAGCTTGTTACGTTACGCCCGCAATCTCTTGTGGAGCATTATAACTTCGAAAAACCACAGGTTCCAGTTAATCTTATAATGGATATGTGTGTTGTGTTATTTAAACAAACGATCGGGGAACTAAACGCCTCTTGTCCGCGAGTCTCCTGAGAGAGCTCCAGCCAGCTCACAGCGGGTCTGTGAAGGTGGACAGGCCGACCGGCATGCCAGGGACCCCGGCAGGCACTGCATTTGCAATTAGCCATCAATTTTCCTAAAACAGCACATATTTGAGCTCTACATAGTTGATTTCTCGCATAAAAAAAGTCTCAGAAGTGAATTTAGTGATGAAATACCAGACGAACAATGTATAAAGTTTCCAGTTGTTGGCCACAACAGCAATCTATGGTTGTTATGACTGTTGCGGCGCTTTGCACACCAACACACAATTGACTTTGAATTTCTGATTGGGCGAGCCAGCTGTCAATGTGGACGGGCCCACAGCTACGCGCCTGCCTGCAAAGTTTGAGACTAGGAATAGTGTGTGTCTGACAGGGTGGGGGGTGTGGCATCACGATGGTGGCTCTCCATTGTGATGTCGCACAACCCTAAAATAGATACTGAGTGATAACCAACAGATGAGATATTACTTTATACGTCATATACATACAGTAGCATCAAGCTACTCATAACATCCAGATATGATCTGTCATCAAGTAGAGGTGTGAATCTTCACTGATCTCCCGATTCGATTACGAGTATTATGTCGGAGATTTGATATCTCGATGCATCACGATGGGTCAAAAACATTTTTCTATTAAAGCCATATAGGATATTTGACTTGACAAGCTTGCATTGTCAAGTGCAATGCCCAAGCTGCAATAAGTAACTTTAGACTGGAATGATGAGGTGTTTGGGTTTGTTTCTTTAAGGTAGCTACCACGAAGGATAAGTCCTATACCACCCTACTTTTAATCTGGAAATCTATTGTAGAGTTTAGATTCTCGGCCCAAGCCCGAGCCCGACCGGACCTCGGGTCGGGCTCGGGCGTTATTTTCCGCTGCATCCTCGGGCCGGGCCCGGGCCGGATCCTTGATCAAGCAATTTTTTTTTTTTTTATCCATTACCTTATTATCCTATTTGGGTGGGGAGATAGCTATCATAATCAGAAATATTATATATATATATATATAAAAGTAACAAATGTGTACAAAAGTTAGGCTGCAGTTACAAAATGCAGCACTTCATGCGCGGAGTCTCCTCCTCTCGCACGCATCACACCGGGAGCTTGAAGATGTAAAGAAAAAAAGAAAAACAGGAGAATTAACTTTGAGCAAGTGTGGAGGAAAGTCGGAGGTATGGAAGCAGTTTAAACAAGTCGTGGGCAGTGACGACAATATGTTGTTCATCATTTTTTTTTTTGTTTTTTTTACGTTTCTTCATTCGGATCCACTTGCGATCCGTTCCATTCTAAACAAACAGCGCAGTTTACAGGCTTCGTCCTTGTATTATTCTAAACAGATTTCTGTAGTTCAAACAATTCTGAATTGTAGTTGAGAACGTCAGTTATAACGGCCCACGTATTAAAAAATTGTCGGGTTTAAATCGGGCTCGGGCTCATAATTACAGTTAATGTGTCGGGCCGGGCCAGGCCGGGCCGGGCTCGGACAGGTTCGGGCTTGATTTTTTGGCCCGATCTAAGCTCTAATCTATTGTGCTGTATTGGAATAACTGACCCCAGACAACTCTGTAACAAAAAAGGTATTGTTTACTGAACGATAAGTTAAATGTACAAATAATATTTAGCCGTTAGATTGAATAACAAAAAAAAAACAACATATAACACAAATCACACCCTTCAAATATGCTAACTGCAATATTTCTTCAAATGATATTACACACAACTACCCCTTTACCCATTTCGGTTTCCACTTAAAACACTCCAGCTACACAAAATTATTCCTCCTTACAGCAGTTTCAATGTAAAACTTGCTCAAAACCTATAACACACACACACACACACACACACGCCTGATGGTAGCTTGTGTGCGATGCGTCCGACAGGACGTTATATTCAGTGATCAAACACAGAAATCCCACTAACAGTTAGCTGTTAGTCCAAGAAACACAGCTCAAACACGAAAACCAGTCACTAGCTACAGCAAAGTCCTCTTCAGCAGGGAAACGCGCTGTCGTCTTCTCCGGTCCGAAATTAGCGTCCTCCGAATCAGCAACTCTCCACCGTTAGCTCCAACTTTAGCTAGTCCGTTAGCTCCAACTTTAGCCAGGCACACTAGCACAACGTTTGTTCTAAACCACTGCTGTTAGACAAGAAAAGTTTCATAGTGTACACCTCTTCAGCTTCGTTACTCCACTTAGATCTTCTCCAAGCTAACTATTCTAGTGTCTCTCGATGTTTCTCAGTGTTTTCTTTCCTCTTCTCGATTTGTGATTGTCTCCACTGTCCTCGTGTCTCGGCTCAGCCGTTTTGCGCGTGTGTCTGTGTTTGTTTGTGTGTCTGTCTGTCTGCGTGCATGTCTGCCTGCCTGTCTGCCTGCCTGTCTGTCCGTCTGTCTGTCTGCGTGCATGTCTGTCTGCCTGTCTGTCTGTCTGCCTGTCTGTCTGTCTGTCTGCGTGCATGTCTGCCTGCCTGTCTGTCTGCGTGCATGTCTGCCTGCCTGCCTGCCTGTCTGTCTGTCTGCGTGCATGTCTGCCTGCCTGCCTGCCTGCCTGCCTGCGTGTGAAACGGGTTAGGCTACTGAGAGTGTTATTTTTCATTTGAATGTTTATGCTGCGGGCGGAAAATTAACAAGCAACGTCATTGCGTTATAATCAATTATGGTCGGCCACTGCATCGATACAGCATCATCCATGTCCGCATCATGATGCACTTGCACACATTTATTTGATTAATTTCAACACCTCTATCATCAAGGCAGAATATCAAAACCAATGTAACTAAAAAAGTAGTTAAATAGTTTAGAGGAGGTCAGACATGTGGGACAGTGCATTGCAACCTGCAGGTTGGGACCTCAACAAGAGACACGCAAGCTATGACGAGGGGTCTCAGAGTTATTTCTTAATATTAAGGGGTCACATGCAAAACAATTGGGATGAGTGTACTTGCAACTGCATTCAAGAAAGCAGCAATAAAACCACCAAAACATAACCTAACCATAGCTCAGATGTATCAACCAAAACACGTTTCTTTAGAAACGTATCCTGCAAATTCTCTTTAAAACATTACCGGAAAGAGGTACAGGTGGGATGTTTCTCTACCTGATAAGCCTTCGTACTGTATGTCCATGTACTCTTTTCTGAAGATAACTTTAGAGGTATCCAGTTTGACTTTTCCAAAGAAAGGACAGACGTGTACATCGACACCTGACAGGCAAGCATCAGCCTCAAGCGTTTGACAGACACAACTTACTGTAGGGGAACAGATGTGCTGTTTACTGCTCGTCATAGTGATGCGATGTGTCATGCTTGAACAACACGGAGTCAAAAATTGAAGAACCAGGTTGTGTGCGTAATACTGCAGCCCCAAAGCTAATACCCATTAAGTATATACATGTGGTGGAGCATACAAATGTATAGGTTGTTGTCCATATCTGGTTTTTCCTAGATTTCACTTTCATGAGGCCCGACACAACTGCAAAAAGCTATACAAAAATACCATAAACAGACAATAAACAATAGAGAATGAAACGCTGTCCAGTATTTGAAACAGTGGTGAAACAAAGACAGCCAGAGCATGGCGCGCTCTCAGGTAATTGTTGAATGTGTGTCGACATGCTTTGCTGCAGGCGACTTGTCATCAGTTCTGTCTGTGGCAAAGTGGAGTGCAGCAGAGTAGACCGAGAGGTGCTAATACTCAGACAGACACAAGACTCTCAGTTAGAGATGAGCTGCAAACCTGTCACAATTCACTGGTCTCCTTTCAGCACTCTGGATTCTGCTGGAGGCTTCGACGTGCCACTCAACACTGCACTACAACACAAAACACACACACACACACACACACACACACACACACACACACACACACACACACACACACACACACACACACACACACACACACACACGTATTTATATTGTGCACGAGGTCAGAAAGAGGGGTTCTCTTTGTATCTCTCTTCACACATGCACACACACACATATACACCTGTCTTCACTTAGCCAGCATGCTTATCAATAAAAGACTATTGTACTGGGGATGACAGAGAGATCTTTTTTGTCCAACAAAGCCAGGGAGTATTTCATATCACACATGCGCAATAAACCCCAAATCTCACTGAAGTTCTAAAAAACATTTCCGTTGTTTTCTAATGTTTTAGAGTAGAAATGCTCTGTAGGTTAAAAAGGATCAGTTCACCCAATTAAGGGGAAATGGATATTTTCCCACAAGTGCTATCAAGCCATGTAGATAATTTAGTTTTTCTTGCCAAAGTTTTAAGAACTTCACTGAGAACTTCAGTGAGAAACACAACTCCAATACAATGGAGTTGAATGAAATTGAATTTGCATCATTGCATTTAAAAGTAGCATCTCTTTCCATAAACTACATTCACTTGCCAATTTGTGACGTACACCTCCCCTAAAGAAGCACTCGACATAATTCCACACATGAAGTTCAGTTTACTTGTCACGAGGAGTACTAAACCGTAAAAACTGTTGTATAATGTCGTGACAAAACAAAAATATATTTCAGTTCAACAGTTATAGCGCTGCAGAAATCTTTGAACAAAATGCTCCCAGTTCACTACTTTAGTTAAAACCCTTCCGTGACCCTTGAATGATACAAGATTGTTGCTTTGCTCCTGCTCTCTCTACTGTAAAAGGAGCTGAGCAGAGGAATGATAACAGACAGCGGGATCAGGATGATGTAACTGTAGGTTACATGGTAAGACGAGATGTTCGATGTCAGACAAAAATAATCAGCTCTAACTCTATTAGATATGTTGTTTTCTATTTCTGTGCTGTAACTAAGGAGCAGACTGGAGAGAATCACAGTGGAGACGTTGGTCAACATGTCGTCAGTCGTCAACATGATGTCATTGGTCAACCAGCTTGCAGAGAGAATCGCACATAGTTTCAACACAAATGTCCACTCTCCTGCCCACACAACACATGTCATCAATAACCGCTGTCAGTTCAGTCTGGTTCCACCTCATTGGCTGTGATTAATTGTCTATCATGTTTTCCCGTGATTCTCAGCGTGGCCGGCAGATTGACTCCAGCTTAGCATTCTGGGAGTGGACTCTGGCAGCGCTTCTCACCGGAGCTATGACCTCTTCTTCCCCCCCCTTCACCGCCCGCCCCCCTTTAACCTTTCCACTCTACCCTCGGTGGGCTCAGGATGGACAGGCAGCGGTCGGGTGAGGAGGCCGCACTGGTGAATTATAACCCGAGCCAGGACATGGTCGACATGCCAGGATTTCTCATGCAGGACTGAGAGACATGGCAATTACAATTTCAGCCAATAATTGGAAGCATAATGAAGATGGATGGGGTCAGCAGCGAATGCGTCGAGGTCGCATCACAGGCTAATTCACAACATTTATTTCAGAGCACAGCGAGCTAATTGCTGGGATAGAACAGGTGAACAGGGCTAAACAGAGGACGCTCATCCCTCCACCCAGAGGGGTAAACATGCAAACAATCAGCAGCTGCCATCAGTGCATTCACAAGTGGAAAAGAAACATAAAAAAAAAATGACTGACAGGTGACTCAACTGTCAGTTGGGTCAGTCAGATTTAGACATTTTTAACAGACTGATGGAAGGAGAAGAAAAGCAAATTAGAATCATTGTGCTGACATCTGGAAATGTAGTTACCATATTTTTTGTCAGGTTTATTAAATTTTCAGGCAATGTTTTAATTAACCCCTAGTCCCACTTGATCGCCCCTAAACTTTAACTAAAGAGTACTTCTGCGGCCTCAAGGTGCATATACAGTAAAGTAGTCTGCCTGCTGGTTTATGTGTTGCACTCTCTAGCAATGCCCTGATGAATTAAACTGAACACAGTTGCATTAAGCAAAGATGTTTAGATTGATAATGGTTAGAAAATGGCAACTTAAAGAGATAAGGTGATGAGAATAAAGATTTTCATTTTGTCAAAAATGTTATTTAATGATATTGGGTTTAAGAGACAAATAACACTGATGTACCACTTTTTCTGACCTCCGTGGAGTAAAGGTGCTGTATGGTAAATAAGCTCTTACTGGCATACATTTTTCATAATTTGCTTTGTCATGATTATAAATCAACAAACTAGCAATACCCGTTTTCTGTAGTAAAAAAAAACAAAAACAGAAACATATGAAACTGTAAAATAAAAATTAATTGCAGACAGGAAAAATAACTATACACCTACAGTAATATGGTTTTAGACAAAGCACAAGGATTTAATGGAGATGGACTTATGGGGAAGAGGCTTTTAGGTTTTGGTTCCTTTTGATTTGGAGCAAATGATAGCAACACAGCCGAATGAACTAGTTTTGGTTATTTACAAGTAAAAACACATAAAGCTGTTGACTAAAACTGGGCCACATTTTGTTGAAACTGTGTTGTTTCAATATCATTTCAGTGACTATAATCAACATGTACAGAAGAAGGTTGTAGAGCAGAGTAAATAATTATTGTGCTGGTTTATAAATGACATGTCATTACAATAATAGCGGTTGATAGTTGTATACTTTCATCTACAACCAAATCTGGATTTGTGCAATTGCTGACATTAAGATTACAGACCACCGACTGTCCAGATCTTCCAACCAATAACAGCCATAGTGGGTTTGTTTAGCCACTCACTGGTGGTGAGGGCATTGTGCTATCTAAAAACTGCCACCAACGCTTTTGGCAAACTATAGTCTAAGCTACAAAAACAGCACCAAAATCCCCCTCTTGCTGGGAAAAAGGATATCGTAAGCAGTGGTTGTGAAAATAGACAAGAATGAGACACGGATAACTTGTTAATAAGTTCTAGTCTGTTCACAGCGAGCTGTATGAAACACAATAGGTCAGGTTTTTATCCATAATGTGTGCTCAATCGGCCATAATCTCTTCATAACTCGGAGTAATGCCTAGTAATATGAACAAGGGACGAGTCTTGGAGTCTCTCCTCCCGTGAGTAAATATACAACGACCTGGGAGCCGCGGTTCTCATATCTGACCCATCTGAACACACTAACAGTCTAACACAGGACCATCTGTGGATCTTTGGAAGGACATTGATGCCTTATTGGCTTCTTGTGAGTGAGTTTGTGTTAGCTACAGTAAGCCTCAGCCATGCCCTGCCCAGAGGAAAGAGGGGAGTGGGCGGGTTGGGGATTTAAGAGGCTCTGGTTCTGCCTGAAACCACTGGTGGTCTCCACAACAAGCTCATTATATAAGATTACATACACTAACTGCATATTAATCATTTTCCTTTAATCAATTTTGGTGAGATGCAAGATAAAAAATGTCAAAATAAGTCAGTAAACAAGGTGCATGCACAGCGCGAACTGGACCTGAACCCGGCTCAGGCTCTGTTTAAACTAAACGATCCAAGTTAATGCGAACAAATATCCAGTGAGCTGCTCAGAGGTTTCCTCATATCCTGCCCTAGCCCACACACACACACACACACACACAATATGGAGGTATACACACAAGCATACACAATATTCTCCACCCGAAAAAAGGGGCCCCATAACTACTATAACAGTGTTAAACCATTCCTGTAGCATTCGTGAGAGCAGGTCAAATCCCTCCATCAACAATGCCCTTTGTTTCGGTGTCCAAGATGTATTTTTAAAAAAATAGCGCCTGGGCTCGTTTGTCAAAATTGATATTTTTGTCGCTCTAAAACTCCCCAGCTTTTCCCTGCTCTCTCAGACTCTGGGCGTACCTCAGAGTGACTTTGCCAAAGCTTGTACAACTGCTTGGTAAAATAGTGCAAATGCAGTCTGAATAACTCACCAACTGCGTTTTGGCAAAAGCTGCCAGCATGTTTCTCTCTGACAGTGACCCACTGTGCTTAATATGGCATTGCCTGCCAAGGGTCACTTTCCATTTGGCTTCAACACGCTGAGACACAAACCGAGAAAGACGTGGAGAGAGTGAGAGAGAAGACGCAGACAGACGGCGCAGCCGACCAGGCATCTGCTGCTGTTTAAGCAGGAAACACCCTTCCTCGGTGACAAATAGATGAACAAGCCCACATCACACTTTTCCCCTAATCAATAATTCATCGGTGACCTCATATGAATATAAACACGCTCTGAAAATTTAATAAGCACAGCTTTGTCCAGGGCAGCCAAACAGATGTCTTGTGTCTACAATTTGCACTCAAAATATTCAAATCCTATTATAAACCTTGTGCTGTTGATTCAAACTCTGTGTCTCTGAAGATGTGAGAATGTAACACCCTGGGGTGTCAGTAGCCTGACACTGACTGGTCTGTGTGTTTACAAAAGCTAATTCTCATGTCAAACTGAGCTCTTTCTCACAGCTCCTGTCTGCTTCTCTGTCGCTTTCCGTCTCCGTCTACATCTGTCTTCTCCTGGCAGTGATAGCTGTTTGGAGCACAGCAGGAGGTCAATAACAACTCGTTCCTCTGAGGTCTGATTTCAATATGCCTGAGCATCAGACTGACGTCTGAGAACAACAGAGGAAGAGGAAGAATCTGGTCTGTGGTCTGAGAATGTCAGGACATACATTGGGGACGTCAGAAGAAAACGGTGGACTGGAAACTGCTTATTTGGGGCCGAGAGAGAGACATGTACACAGACAGAGAGAGAGAGAGAGAAACTGACAGAGGTTGAGGATGATGGATAGCTTTTCATATTGGGCCCATCCATTTTCCAGAGGCTAAAAACAGGCATGGCAACTAAATCTGACTTGTTTTCAAATATCTGTATATGAAATGTGCTTTATTTAAGCCCTAAAGCTGAACAGCATAAAAGGATAATTCTGTCATATTACATGTTAGATCTTATTTCATGGTTTTGTTCATTTTGAGTTATGGCAACAATGGACTCACCACACTGAATGCTGAGATTTGGAAACATATCACCATCCTTACAAAATCCAACGGGGCAAGAAATACGAGCAGTAAGGCAAGTAACAAGCAACAGCTTAACCAGATTATCTAAAGCATTCATAAACTGAATGTGATCGCACCCAAAATGAAGACTATAATCCCTCACTGCACAAAAAAATGGTTTGCGTGCACAACTGCGGTAAGTACAGTAGGTCAATTAGGGAAACCGTTCATTCTGGAAACAACTGAAATTCCAGTGTCCACTTACAATTGTTTTCTGGAGCTTTCAACTGCATATAACAGCCTTCATCAGATGTTAGATTTTGTCATCATGTACTTAAGCAGGAAATGTGTCAATCGATTTTGTTTTGACTCCACCCCCACATACAACTACCTGTTATCACATGGATGAAGTTCCATGCTTAGGTAATGTGATGACAACCAAGTCATCTCCATGACAACCGAGCAAACTTCATCCGCTGATGAGCCATGTGATACAGCTGAGACCTCTGGATAAGCCACTGTAGTAAGTGTTGTGTTCATTTCTTTGTCTACTACCAATCTGTGGCACTTTTGAAAGTCTTTTAGACATGTGTGATCATTACCGTAACTGACTGTATAAGAATTTAACCTGAAATTTAAGATTTTTATTTTACCTTCTTAGGACAGAAATATCATTTTAAAAAGTGTGGAATATTTTGGTTCTTGTCAACTATTTAGAATCTTCCAAGACTCAACAAATCTGGGCCTGCAACGTATACACAGAAAACCCGCCACGGCTCCACAACCCCACCTTTGTTTCTAACCTACTGAAGCTGAATGGAGGCAGACCCCCATCAGTGACACCACCCACCCTATTTTACTTCTGTTGCCAACTGGAGATATAAAGAGCAAAAAAAACCCGACAAAGTCAAATGATGAGAAAGTGTGTGTGCGTCTGGGATATGAATAATGTATGAGTAGCAGATCTGATTGATGTGGGGTATAGGGTTTCCAGCCAGCCAGTGGAGGAGCTGTGTGTCTGTGCCCAAACCCCAAAACACTGCACTGCTGACTTCAAAGGGTGTGGTCTGGACTCACTCATATACAAACACAAACTCTCTCCCTCTCTTTTACACACACACACACACACACACACACACACACACAGATGCACAAACTCACTCTCAGACACACACTAAATAGATGAAGACACACATCTACACACACACACACACACACACACACACACACGACTTCCTGTGCTCCCAAACAGGAACACACAGGGTGCTGTGTGCTGGACGGTGGGTCTGGGGTTTGGGTGGAGGGAGGCCTGGCTTTCCACACCTGTGTTTGCAGCAGTAATTAAGGCCGCATGCTATTTTGGGGGGCGGCGAGTGACCGTGCGCTCACACACACTCTGAAGCACACAGAGAGCGCTCTCACTGACTGAGGCGTACAGTACACGTAGGCTGGTGTTTGCTGTGCAGCAGCTTGCGTTTTCTGTGGTTGGAGAGTGTGAATGCCAGTGGAAAGCTCTAAATGGCCTGTACATACAACAGTCATATTTCCATTTAAGAGCTCATCATGGTCTGCCCACGCAGGCCTTTAGGACATGACCTAAAGGACAGAAACCTCGAGGATATGAGCTCAGCTGAGATGCATCTTAAAGATCTTAAATCTTAAAGATTATTATTGGCACTACCTGTTCATTATTATTATCAAAAATACGAGGAGACCAAAACTATCAATTGATCTATCCAAGTTTGTCTGTGTAGCAACAACCTCTACCATATAGTCCAAAAACACTTTAAGCCCCATTAACGGATAGTTTTTATATCAACGACTGAAATAATTGCATGTAATTTAAAAGGAATCGGTGACAAATTGACAGAGGATAATTCCTCCCACCCTCTTTGTTCAGTGCGTTTTTGTGAAAAAAATAAAGTATCCATCCATCGCTCTATCTTATCTTATCTCTATAAAAAATCTCTAAAAAAACACACAACTCAAAAAAGTTGCCTTGGGGTAAATGAGCACTGGTCACAGGTCAAATGTTGGGAAAAGCTTGGAGAAGCTAATCTTTGTCAGCCTCTTCATCAGATAATCCCACACCTCTCTTTACAGTAGCTTCTATTCTGATCTGGATTTCTAAATTTGTATCTGGTGTATTTTTGAAAGCTGTACGTGGCCAGCACATGAAAGACTATGTTACCCACCTCGCGGCATGTCACCAGTCTGCAGCTCAACATCTCAAGGAATTAAAACAAGCATGACAGGCCTTGACAGTCACCAATCTGCAAGGTCTATACTTTGAGGTTGCGCTGGTTTGGAGAGCAACGAGGCAAGCTATTGCACTGTGAAAAACGAACGAATTGTGAAGACGGGGAGTAAACACTGGGAGGGTGAAACGTGCTTATTCATTCTCCTTCTTCTTCGCCATCTCGTAAACACATGCGCACAGTAATTACGTCTCATTAGAGCACTCAGAGCCTTTCATGTAGCTGCTGAACATGGCCACCGTATCTCCCCTCTGACCCACAGGCATAAACAAACACTTCAGCTGGCCTGCCCCCTGGAGCCACGCAGCCTCCGCTCCAGAATGGAGAGCTAGGGATTCCCCTTCACCACGGCGCATGTCCCCACCTCTCCCTCCACAGCGCCACCCACATCTTTTTCTTTTCATCGCATCATGCTTTTCTTCTGTTCTTTCCTGTTCTTTAAACAGACAGATACAAACAGATGAAGACAAAAGAGGGAGAAAGAGTTGAAAACAGAGAAAGAAAGAGGGAGACAGAAGTCAGAAGGCTGCCTGCCTGCCTGCCTGCCTGCTGTGGGTCGGTAATGATATAATGAGAGGACTGCCGTGTTTAGTGGGCGGCTCTTTTTATAGCAACTGTTGAGACAAATGTGCAATCATTCACTTTGATTGAGTGAGTGTATACGCTCACGAGCATGCAGGCATGTACATGCACGCGACAGCTCAGTGCACATGTGTGACGGGAAGCTGACTAGGGGGACTGTGAGGTAGAGAGAGAGAGAGAGAGAGAGAGAGAGAGAGAGAGGTAGAGAGTGAGGGAAAGCCAAGAGAGGGAAGGGAAAATGGAAGGAAAGGACGTGACCAGAGGAAAAAGAAAAAGCAAACAGAGAGGTGTCATGGTCACAGAAAAGAGAAGGAAAAAAAAGCCTGGCCCTGGCATTGAGTGGGGGGTCAGTGAGAGGTGACGGCCGGGTCAACCTGAGGTCACATAAGGTGCAAAATCAGTAACTCTGGGGAAAGTTTAGAATGAAAACAAACTGCCGCTATCACTGCAGGTCACAGACAGGGCCTCCCCTCAGGATACACACACACACACACACACACACACACACACACACACACACTTTGCCTAGGCCACTTAATTAAAAAAGGGATCCCTGGCACTCCCTTAGAAAGTCCCACCTTCTAAAAGCAAATACACGGCTCTCCATCGCGGCTGTTTTAACAAGGATAGAGTTCAATACGAGCAGCGGCAAGTGAAAGCCTCATTGTGGTGGAGAGAGAGGCTCTGAACGCCATGTCAGTTCTCTCCTCATCCATCAGACCAACACCCCGGCACAGCATTTCCTCACCAATTATGAACAAGTCTGCAACCTTGCTATACATGTGCCCAAGTGCACACAAGCCTGTTGGTTTGTATGCAGTGTGCTTGTGTGTCTGAAAATGTGTGTAACAATATTAACAGCACAATGTATCGTTTATTACCCTGACCTTTTTCCTCAAATTGCCTCCACATCATATTGCAAACATGTGTGTTCGTGCATGCCAGTGTGTTTGCCAGTGTAAAATATCTGTGTGTGTGTGTTTGTGTGTGAGCTTGTGTGCCATACAGGGATGTACGTCCGGTTTAATATCATAAGCCTGTGCGAACTATGAGTCTAATAAAGAACAGACAACATGAGGAAGCCATTTGGCACTGCGCGATGAGGGAAGACAGGCTTTCAGTGCTCCGACCCAACAAATGTTTCCATTCCATTAAAGCCATCAGGCCTGTTTGAAGTGGACTGGTGGGGATGCTGTCTCTGCCACGGTCAATAGACAAGAGGCAGCTCTCAGTGGGCCTGGCGGGAAAATGCTGCCTGGATCTGAATAACTCCATCTCTGTACCTGGAGTTGTGTTCGGCTCATAAAAAAAAAACACAATCAGGTTGCTAAATGAGGCAGTTCTGCATAAGTAGAAAACTCTCAGTGGAGAGCAACAAAAACAAAGGCAATGTTCTTGACTTGGATGTGGAACAAAACTGACTTAATCATGGATTTTTTTTTTTTTTTGCCTGTGACGCTGCCGCAACTGCATTATTTTATGAAGAGTTTATTTAATCGCACACAAAGGAAAAGATTTCTTGCACAGGTTGCTTGCAGATGTCAGAATCAAATCGTTGTTGTAGAAGTTTATGGATAATAATAAGTTAGTATGAGTATTTGAAATCAAGTCACAAAAATCAAAATACAGCAAATAAACATTAATACAGGTGTGGGTTACATTAAAAAAAGTGTACAAATTAGAATATACTGAAAAAGTTTATAGTGAACAGAATTCATTCTCTACAGAAGCTAGGGTGATTTAAATTCCAGACGGAGTACATGTACAGCCCAAAATACTGCTTTTGTTGGTTTGCCGATACATCACATCCTTTACAAACAGACATGTTAAATTTGAAGGTGGATTTCTGAGTTTTTACACAATGCTTTTTACTGAAATAAGTTTTGGAGAGCCAGACCCCACAAGCTACAAAGACCGCTGTAATGGGAACTACAGAAAAGACTGCCTTCCTGTAACTGCTTTGATGGTGAAGGGAGTGCTGTCTGTTTATCTGTAAAATAATGTAATCAAATAAATCTTATAAAACCTTTTTTTGTCCACTTGTACGGCACTTTTTGAATCAATATAACTTTGCATAATAGAATTTGTATTATTTATGTTTCTGTGGTAAACCTGACACCACAGATGACCTTTTGTAGGGGAAACGCACAAAAAACTATCAAGGATGAAATAAGCTGCAGTACAACTGCATATATTAAACATAAATTGAAAACAATATATCACACAAACACAAGCAAACAAATACTTTTCAGATGTGCACAATGGGAGCTATATATCCTTATAGACCAAGTAATATTGAAGCTCCCACATAAGCATGCATGCATGCAGTGTGAATACATGTGCACATGCACACAAACACAGCCACACAAAGTGTGTCCACAGAGAGCTAAGTATCAAAGGGGTCAGTCAGTCAGACAAAAAATGTAATCGAGAGAGAGAGCTGTGAGAGAGTAAGAAGAGCTGAGACTGTGACTGAGCTCTTGTAATATTTGGCTCGATTTCGATACTCTGCAGTCTGGACGGAGAATCTTCCCACGAGCGGCTCGACAGAGCGAGAGACACACAGAGAGCGAGCGAGGGGAGTGTGAAGGAGCGAGAGAGAAGGTCACACACATTCCAGTCCCAAAGAGTCGACCAGACTCCTCACACAATTAAAATAAGATGACCCCCCACCCCAACCCCTCTAAACATCCCTCTACTCCATCAGTCCTGTCTGCTAGACCACTGAAGGATTCACTTCACTCCCTGATACTCCCTAGAATGTCACTACATGAGACTCAGCCGTTTCTGTATGACAAACACACACAAGTACAGACACATGCACACCGCACACGCACACACACACACACACACACAAAGGCCTGGGAGAGATTATTGCATTAGGGTGCCTCTCACACTTGTGCTTCCCAATCAGGGAGTGTCTCGGCTTCACAGACCAGCTGTGGACACTCTACCTACTGCTGCTTCTCTCTCTGTTCAGTTCAATTCCATTGAATAAAGCTTTTTTTGGCATCACTAAGGTACGCACTAAAATGTGTCTGTAGCACTGAGCAAGTCAGTAATCGCGTTTAGTTTCTTCTTTGATCAGTGAGTTCCTAATTTGAATCATAATCTTACCATTTTTAGACTATTTGATTTGGAAAGGCAGGTTTATCATTATACAGTGGCACTCATAAGTTTATGAACCCATGCTAAAGTTGACTAAAAAGAGGAATAAAAAAATCATCTTTTGGAAATTGATCTTAATGCCTTAATTCAAAAAATGAGGAAAAATCCAACCTTTAAGGACACCAATTCTTTGTGAATGAATAATGTATCGTAAATAAATAAATGTTCTCCCTTAAAATACAGGGGGCATACACAAGTACACCTCTATGTTAAATTCCCATAGAGGCAGGCAGATTTTTATTTTTAAAGGCCAGTTATTTCATGGATCCAGGATACTATGCATCCTGATAAAATAATCATCACATACCCTTCACCATACCTAGAGATTGGCATGATTTTATTTCAGTTAGCCTAATAGCTGGTTTGATTTGCATTGAGAGATGATTTTATGGAAAGCACCCCATGCCAATCTCTAGGTATGATGTGGGGCTATTTTAATTCCAAAGGCCAAGGGCACTTTATCAGGATGCATAGTATCCTGGATCCATGAAATAACTGGCCCATAAGCGCCCATATTATGCTCATTTTCAGGTTCATAATTGTATTTAGAGGTTGTACCAGAATAGGTTTACATGGTTTAATTTTCAAAAAAACACCATATTTTTGCTACTGAGCTCTCTATTTTAGCTACAGAGTGAGGCATCACACTTCCATTCAATTCCATCTTTGTTGGGAGTCTCACATGCGCAGTAGCTAGGTACTGCGCAGTAGCTAGGTACTGGGCTACTAGCTAGAAGCTAACGCTACTAGCGGTTAGCCACCTTGTTATTAATGGCAAAACACTGCTACAACCCTTCACCCTAATCTACAAAAGAAATTGTATAGAACTACTTACATGTCAAAGCAAAGTTGGAAGTGTGCCCTCGTTTAGAAGAAGTCTCCCGGCTAATCCTACCCAGCTCACCCGGAGACTGAAGGCAGGACACATTCAGAAACCAGTATCTCACTCAAAACACCATGGATGGTTTTTTGAAAGTTTGTATGTGTGTGGAAGCACCAGAGACACAAAATAACACCCCAAAACCCAGAAAAAGTGATTTTTTCATAATATGTAATATCATAAAAAAATTTTCTCTTCTTTTTAGTCAATTTTAGCATGGGTTCATAAACTTATGACTGCCACTGTAGAAGCTTTTAGCAACAAGGTCATTTAAAGGGCTTTTTCTTGCGTTTAAAAAACTTTTAACATTTAAGAACTTTTGGCTTCTTTTCTTAAAAGACAAGTTTTTTTTTGTAGAAAAAGCACGCTTATATTTTTAAAGATATATATATACACACACACACACACACACACAATCAAAAAGTAATGATATAGCAAATAAATGAAACAAGTTGTTACTGGTAACAAACGTCCAACTGAAAAATAACTGCTGATTCAAGAAACAAAAGGAACATTTAGCAGACACGTAATATTGTAATGTCAAATAAATAAAGAAGGTTCCAGTTGTCTTGAAATATGCCTTGTTTTTTGACAAGCAATTATAGCTAACATTTTCACCAGGGAGAGTTCAGAATCAATTATTCTCTCAAAGGAAACATAAAGGTTGAATTTGATGTCATGTGTTTGAGTATTTATGAAGTACGGGTTGTGACATAACTTCACCTACATGCAAGCAGCACAGAGAAGAGAAGCAGTCTTGAAACATTAAGTTATTACTTTACAAATATTTTGGGAAGACCATGGACTCCCTTCTGCCTCGAATTCTCCTCTCTTACACCTCATCCTCCCTCCTGCCCCGACCTGTTAAACCCCCACCAGGGTACTGAGCCCTCCCACCGCCTACCCCCTCTGGAGCCATCAGCCCCCTGCTCCTTCACCCTCTCCTGCCCTCTCTCCTCCTGCTGTGCTCCCTCTGTCCAGGTGGGAGGTATGACTCTCTGCTGTGCGTGTTCACACACACACACACACACACACACACACACACACACACACACAAACACAACCAAACCAAACCTGTCAAACACAGCACTAAACCGCAGGACAACACAGAGGCTGCACTGGAAAATAAACTCTGTGGTCTTTGTTTTCCGTTTTATATCAAGACAACTGAAATAAGCCACATAAATAACATGCTGTTAAGACGGTGCAGCATGTTTATAACAATAAATCATTCATGTTGAGAAAAATATTGCACAATCACTGGCGGCCTCAGCCTTTACTTAGCGAATATTGCATTGTAGACCGTTAGGACGGGGTATGAATACGCTTGACTATACCAACTATAGAAAACTCCAAGCAGTCATTGAATGTTTGGTTAGTCTGTGAGCTTTGTAAACTCATTCTTTGATCAGATATTTCCTATTTTTAATCCTTTTTTTTTTTTTTTTTTTTTTTTTTTTTAAAAAGACTAGGTATTTATCTAGTTTGAGTTCTCATTCAGCAGCTCTGTGGATATAGGGGGAAAGTTTGGCTTATTTTGTTAAATGAAGAAACATATAAAAACATCCTCATATGCTTCAAAGTGAGGTATTTGGGGATAAATTGGTTTTGGTGTCAGAACTTAAACTGTTTTATTGGCAAAAGTAAGGGAAAACTGAACACTGGTTCAGATTTTGTGAGAAATCAACTAAAAAGAAGACAGATTGCTTAACAGCTCAAAGCAGGGATCAATTGTCAATTTCCATGAGCAGAAACATACAACTGTTTCAATAAGATTGGCTCATCTTTCTCTTCTCGGTTTTCAAAACAAATACCCTCAAAGGAAAAGTTGGCAAGTTGAGGCAGGGCAAGTATTAAAAAATATTTATGACAGGAAGCAACAGAGTTTATGGGAAATATGGTGTCAATTTTTTTACAAGAGTTGTGCTGCGATGTGAATAGATTTTAGTAATTTCTATTTCCTTCTCCTTTTCTTAGGTCACTTTATTATGTTGTCTTTGTAGTGTTGTAGCCTGTTAGGGAGGAAGAGGTTGCATTTTTTTTAGTTTGGATCCATTTGTTCATGACTTGGAATATGCAATAACGTTAAAAGAGTTTGCCACACAGTGCTGAATTGCATTTGACTTTGGGGTTGCCTTCCTTTTATGAATAATGAGCTCCATTTATCTGAGCGTCTGTATTGTCTTTCTGTATGTCCGTTTGTCGAGCTGACCGTCAGTCTGTCAATGTTCATAAGTGTTTCTTTGCTTTCTGCAGGACACTGGGGTGCAAACTACCCTGCAGGCTTCATATGAAAGCTGAGGACTCTGGTTACACAAGGCGGCAAGGAGAAAAGAGAGAGAAAAACATATCAGGAGAAGGAGGAGGAGAGCATCTGCTTTCATCCTCAACCCAGCAGGGGAGAGCTTAGGCCTGTCACTCTGAGAGAGACAGCCAGCTGCTGCACGCGCACACACACAAACTCACTCACGGACACACACTGAACCACAAATAGACTAAGACACACATCTGCACACTCATTCCTCACAAATGTACACACACAGACAGACACACACAGACAGACGCACACAGACACACAGAGACAGACGCACAGAGACACACACACACACACACCCCTTATTTCACCAACTTGTACATTTACAGAGCATGATGGCTGAACATTACAAAAACATAACAGACTGATAAAGGATATGTGATCCCAGATCAGATTAGAATTGGTTCGTCAAGCCTCTAAGGTGTGTTCTTTTCGAATATTGGCTCAACCATAGCCATTTCTTCCAGTGGTTCTCAAAAGGTAATTGCTTGTATTTTACGGGTTTTACAATTAAAATGGATTGCAGTTCATGCTCGTCATCAAGGTAATTAAATACGTAAGGCGCACAGACCTTTACCGAAAAAAACCCACACACACTTATTTTCTGGAGTCGCATTACAGCTCTTAGGCATGGACGTGTCTCTTTGTTTTCACTATTATAAAGATATATTCCTATTTAGGGAATATAAAAATTGAGGAAAAAGCTCATACTGCAAAGTAACGGTTATAATGTGTCCAACAACTTTTTTCCACCATGAAGGACTTTCAGCTTTTCTTCTCTCCTACAGAAAGACAACCCTCATACCAGAGCAGTCACAGCTGTCCAGCTGGACCGACCATCTCTAGTTCTCACTAAAAGGCAAAGGCAAGAACCACTTTGGTGTTTTCGACTCCATCAGACAGAAAAAGGCACTGGCATGTCGACTATACATTTTTTATGAATCTTTGGTTCCAATCACTTAAAAATGATTTGCACTCGCTATCAATTCTGCAATAAAACCTTATTGAATCTGACATAAATTTCTATTACAACTTCCAAAAGTCGTTCTTAAACTGGACGGGGAAGATTATTTTGGTAAAGTATTTTTGTAGGTTCTTAACTTCCAGTGTTTTATGGAGTGACCCAGCCTTGAAACAGGAAAACATAGTCATTACTCGTGTCAAATGTAATCATATTCACTGCCGACTCCTGCAAAGAGGGATAATGAGTGCTAGTTGCTTCATTTTTGATGGATGGTAAGCCAAAAGGATCACAAACACTGAACAATATGTATATAGTATATAGTGTCACCTCATCGTATTTTCGTATCATCGTATCTCGATTGTTATATTTTACTATTTAAATTTTCTATTTCTGTTTGTCTGTGATTTAAAACACCAAAGATACTTTTGTACCTTAAAATAATGTTTCCAAAATCGTTTCAGTGGTTCATCAACTCGTAACAGGGTGAATGGCACCTTCTGCATTCGCTTTGCGGCCCTCTATCGGCTATAACCGCACTATGTAAGTTTGCCAGATCGGGTAGCGGATCTGTAGTTCGAATGACAGCGGTAATGGACAATTCCGCTTCCAACCTGTAGGGGGACCGAAGAGGAAGAGTGCTTTGGTGTTGTTTTAACTGTCAAATTGAGAGCTGCTAAAAGTTGTTGTTTCGCTGTTCAAATAAATAACAATGAAGATCTTTTCTACAATAAGAAATTGTTATTGGCAGACAAAGCAAGTAAAACAAGGCTAATGAAGTTTGAGACTTGATTCAAGAAGTTTACCACAGCATTTAAGAATGAGAACCAACAGAGCAGCGACTGGATGACAAGAAAAGTATCTAAAGAAAGAGATTTGACAAAAAAAAAAATCCATCTAGTAGCTGTTCTGGAGCTTTCAATTGTATCGCAATCTCCCTCACCCTGCCCAGTTGTCAGGATATTATATAAAAAAAAAAAAAAAAAAAAAAAATGCCATGTCATTCATGACAACGGTACATTTGAAATGAATCTCAAACTCTGCTTTTTGGTGCTCCATGTCTATTTTTTCTCCTCTTTAAGTAAAACTGCAGTTTTTATTTTGGTAACCCTTTTCATGTGAAGGCATCATTAAGGCTCAAACATGAATTAAAGGCGCTGTGCTCATAAACTTTATAACCATCAAGGTACAAATATGGACGGTCAAGTTTTAGGGTTAGAAATCTGCCATATGTCCATTAGGAACACTGCAATATCGATTTTACAAATTTAAAAAATGAACTCCCCGTTTAACACCGAAGGACTTCCAGCAACCTTCCGACCTTCTGTTGTTTCCTTTACAAACAGTGTTCCAGCCAATATCAGCTTTGATCCAACTCTTACAGCCAATCACCGCGAGCTGTACGGCCAAATACTGACTGGGAAGAAACAGAGGGGTAAGAAAGAAAATAAAAGACGTTCCCTGAAAACCCCTGAATCTCAGCCAAAAATGAGGACACCTCCTGGGTCAGGTTTCAGTCTCTAAAGTTGCAAACCCTACCGTGGCCTCTTCACAAAACCAGTAACCCTAGAATCTCTGCTGCCATGGATCTGTTCGGTTATCTGTTCCTCTATTGTTAGAGCAGCAAGAGGGAGTCACTTTTACACAACCTTCCTCCATTAATCTTTCTGCAGCTCTAAATTATCTGGACTGTGAAAACCCTCAGTATAGCTGCTCTATGACCCCCGCTGAACCTCCCTCCCTGTGCCTCTGGTACGATGCCACAGTAAATACTCACCCCATGTCTGATGATTTAGGATTTGGACTTAAGATGGGGCAAGAGTGTCTCCCTGGAGATCTATTTTTAAGTCTCTCACCCAATTCTTTATTCTTATCGTCATATCTCATCAGCTCCTACGCCTCTTTCCTGTGTGTTTATCCAAGTGCAACTCTCTGTCTACCTGTGTGTGTGTGTGTGTGTTGTGTGTGTGTGTGTGTGTGTGTGTGTGTGTGTGTGTGTGTGTGTGTGTGTGTGTGTGTGTGTGTGTGTGTGTGTGTGTGTGTCACATTCAAATATGTACAAGAAGTACTTCATGCCGAAATCAACAAGTAATTTACATAATCACCTACTTAACGGAAAAATTAAAGAAGCACATTTCAAATGAGTCTATCCAGTTGTATAACACACCCAGATCTTCCAGTTAAAAAAGGTTGAGATGTTACACTGAGATGTTAAAAACAAGTGAAATACTTTGTAAACTATAGAAACTTGTTTGTACCAAACATGGAAATATGCCAGTTATGTAAATAAAAAAATCTTGATTATATTTATTGAAAAAACAACATTACATTAAAATCAAGCCACTACAAACATGAAGCACAACAAGAAAAAGACAAAACTTGAAAAATGCAGGTGCTTGCCACCACTAAAATTGTCTTTCATGAGAAAATGTAACTAATCCACTGAATTGTCTTTTTTGAAGGTTTTTATTTCCTTCGATGGAATCAAAATCAATTTCTCTTGACTTTATATCGCCAGATGTTCTCTGCTGCTCCTTGCAAGAGGACCTCTTTTAGGTAAACTACAGAGGTCAGCGTCTTCTTGATGCAAAACACAGCAACTTTTGGGTGCATGAGAACATAATAGATTTAAACTAATCTGATCCTTTTTGTTTGTTTTTTTAAACTGATTTTATTTTTCGGTAAAAGTCTGTGCACCTTACGTATTTAATTACCTTCAATACATGAAATCAGAGAGATGACGAGCATGAACTGCAATCCATTTTAATTGGAAAACCCGTAAAATACAAGCAATTACCTTTTGAGAACCACTGGAAGAAATGGCTATGGTTGAGCCAATATTCGAAAAGGACACACCTTAGAGGCTTGATGAACCAATTCTAGTCTGATCTGGGATCACATATCCTTTATCAGTCCGTTATGTTTTTGTAACGTTCAGCCGTCATGCTCTGTAAATGTACAAGTTGGTGAAATAAGCCGTGTGTGTGTGGTTCAGTGACGTTTTATTGCTGTGAGCCACAGGGGAGGCAAGGAGGTTGCGGGGGGGGGGACCCCAGTTTATTAAGCTGCTGTTAGGGCCATGGGTCGAATTTCACCTGCAATTAATGTCACAAAACCTGCACACACAAACACACACAGCTGCTGACGTTTACTCATCCTGCTTGTGTGGGATGCCAAGTCAACATGACAGTAGCTTCTGTCACAGCCTCTCTCTCTCACTAAATGATCTACACTCGTTCAAATCCCCCTCGAATCCCCCCCCCCCTGCAGAGAACACACACAAATCTCAAGAGATGTCATTATGATTATGCCAGGGTGGGTGTGTTGAGGCAGCAGTGGTTAAGGGGGTGGGGGAGGTGTAGTGGTAGTCAGGAGGTTTTGGTGATGAAACCCAACGCGCCCTCTCTTCTGCCCTATTAGCTCCCATTTTAGCTCTTTACCACTCCAGCTGTGTTTATTAAAACCTTACAGAGCAGGCTATGGTATTTATCAGCTCCCTGAATCACTGCTGTAAAGATCACTGCTGTAAAGATCCAGGCATGCAACATGCAACACACACACACACATACACACACACAAGGTACAAACACAGCAAGGGGACAGCACCCTCTACAACACAGCAAAGTGCACTAGTGAGCCTTTATAAGTTTCAAACCTAAATACTTGGGTTTTGGACTGCTGGTTTGACAAAATAAGATGTTTGAAGACGTCACGATGGAGTCCAGGAAACTGACATTTTGTGTGCCCAGTGATTAATCCATTAATCCGGAAGCTAATCAACAGCTAAATCAATAATGAAAATAACCGTTAGATGGAGCGCTAGTTGGAACTATGCGGTATTATATCACCTTGGCTGTGTGGCCACTAAGTAGTAAGTAAGTAAAATGGACTGAGTTGAATATAGTAACTTGGATAAATTGGTAGAATACCACGATGAATCTCCGATATATATATTATCTCCTTTTCTGTTTTAACTAGCAAAGAACAATGTACAAAACATGGAGGCTGTCAGGCTCAAACACCCCCCAAAAACTAGCACGTCTTACAGTATGTCTGATCTCCACAGTAAAATATCCAGTGTCCATCTAGTCTAACGCCCTGTCAAAATGTCTTTTAGAAAGATAATGAGGCTCTTTCGCATGCTAAGTCGCACTGGATAAGCGCCTCAGCAGAAAGTTCAAAATATAGACGTACATGTCTAGTTTACTGTACCAAGTCCCGGAGCCTGCCCCCGCTGTCACCTCCCAGGCCAAAAACATGTGATGAATGGCCCAGAACTCTCATCAATCATCTGTGATTGGCCCTGATCTGCGCTGTGATTGGCTAATTAGCCTCATCTGTAACCATTACTGCACAGAGAGGCAGCTGTGGCAGAAAAAAAAGGATAAGAAAAATAAAAGGAGGTGAAAAATTGCACCATCAGGGCTGTCCTGTCACCTCGCTGCCTCCCCACAATGCCAGGAATCAGACAGCTAACGCCACACAGGGGCAACCACACACACACACCACACACACACACCTGATGACTGCAAGGAAACACCTTCCAAAGCCCAGAATTTCACAGGTAATTATATTTTGAAAATAAATATGCGAACAAGACAAGAGCAGGGAGGAGGGGTTGTCAGGACTGTGTGTCAGCAGGTCAGCCACATCTCATCTGGCAACAGTTTATGGTCCGCTACAGCAGCGAGAACAGCCACGCCAGCTCCAGTCAGGGGAAATATAAGAGCTGGTTATTAGATGTCAGCGGGAAATATCTTGTAACTGGGTGGTAACTGCTCGCCAAACGAGAGTCGGACTAGAGGGAGCGACAGTTTGGTGGAGCACTGGTCTAGTGACGCAGCTTTTCAGGAGTACAAAAGCCCAAAAAGTAAAAAGTTAAGAGGCGGGAGGAACATGAAGAATAAAAAACACAAGGCGGGAGAGGAAACAGACAAAAAGACAGAGAGAAAGTGAGGCAGGATGGAGCCCAAGGGGAGAGAGAGGGCCAAAACCACCAGGCCGACTTCTGCTCCCTCCCAGCCAGCCCTCTTCTCTGCACAGGAAATGGCTCTCTGCAGCCAGAAGGGGAGGAGGTAGGCAAGGGGCTCCAAACAGCTGTACCCACCACGGGCCAACTCAGGGTGGGGGCACAGGCTGAGAGGAGAGGAAGGAGTAGGGAGGAGTGCAGTCCTTGGTAAAGATGGACGACTCTTACATCTTTATCTGCTCTGACAGAGTCTTTAGTGAGGGACTGCTATGGGTTTCCTTTTCTTAAAAATGTGTTCTGTATCGCCAAATCCAAGCAAACCGCACTCAAAAAAACAGACGCAGCCAAATGTTTCAAACGGCATCACCAAACTGTAAAGGTCCAAAGCTTAACCCCTTTGAGGAAAATGAGATCAGGAGGTTTTAAATTATTTCATCTGCCGATTTTAAACTAAAGCGTTCAGCTCCCGGCATCTATTCCATAATACCATAATAATAAAAGGACTCCATTGAGAGTAGCTGGGCAGCTCCAGGTCTGTCTGCCGGCCTGGGACAGACACCCGATACCTGGCTGAGACGATGCCCAGCCAGCCGCACGCCTTCAGACGTCGTTAGAGCAGACACACAGCACGCCCCTCCTGCCACCCGCAATCCATCCACAGCCAATTACAAGCAATTTCCCTGTCCTGGGTGGGGTGAGGAGAGGGAGGGAGAGAGAGAGCGAGAGAGGGAGGAAAAGCAGTTGTCAGCTTAAAGCAGACACACATGGTTCTGTTTACAAATTGCCAGTTGTTTGGCTTTGCCATGGTAATACAGCGCTAATGCTGGCTGGACGGATATTTCAAAGTGAGACGGAGAGAGGGGGGTCGTGGTGATAGTCGCGGCCTTTGATGGTCTGCAGGGCGGGGTGAACTTTCAGCTGGAGAGATGGTTCATTTATGCATAATGTACAAACGTCTCACAAACAGGCATCTGTTTCCCTCATGCCTTCACCCCCCCCCCCCTTCCTCCTCCTCCTCCACATCAGTTCCCCTTAAGCACCTTGGGCTTCTGTTTGGCTTCCTGAGATCCGCCTTACCGAAACTGGAGACACACAACGAGGAGGTGCCTGATTCACCAGAACTGGAATGTCGGCCGTCCCCACAGGAAACCTGGGGCGTCTCAAGCCAGGGTGCCCTGGACAGGCGAGTGTACACACACATACATCCAGCAGCACAGGGTTGCACGTACAACACATAAGTACACTTACTGGCCAGTTAGACTAACATAACAAGATGCTGAATGTGACCCAACAAGAATTATGCTTGTACAAGAATAAAACCCAGTCATGTTGTTTAACATAGTAGGTCTTTGGTGTTTTTTGCCACCAACGTCTCCTCCCAGGCAGCGCGACAATGGTTATGTTTAGGGTTAGGGTTAGCTGCCTGGAAGGCGCCGTTGGAGGCAAAAAAACACCATCGAGTAACATAGTAGCTAAGTGGGCAGAGCCGCAGGTTCTGGATGTTGTTTTGCCTCACTTTAAAATTAGATTTAAAACTTAGTTTTTGATGACAACATAAATATTTCTCAAACTAGTTTTCTATACTACAGTTGGGATGAAGAAGACAGCAGCCAGAGGTACAGGTCAGCGCTACAGTTTACGTGATTTTGAGCACTTGCGTTGTGATGAGGAAGCTCAGTATAGTGATTTGGACGTAGCTTTTATTGTCCACCGTTTCCAAATATTTGCACTCATAATTCATCAAGGAGAGTTTAATGGCAATCAAACAAAAGATGTGCTCACATCGGCGCGTGAAGCAGAACTTTGCCTCACTTTATTCCCGCCAAAGTAACTGCTGGACTGTTTGAGCAGTCCAAGTTAATTAACCACAAACAGCCAAACAGTGACTGTACAGACGTTAGCTGTAGCTAACTAGCAATGCACTGTCCATGTGTAGGGAGAGTCTCTGTGTGACAGCTCAGACTGATCTCACAACTTAAAACTCCAGTTACCTTTTATTTTCCTCTAGTTTTTCCACCTTCATCCTCTTGTTTCTCTACGTTCATGAAGCAGAGTCATGCAGGAACATTATCAACTCACACGAGGGCATGTCTTTACTGGGAATCAGAGTCTAGTCATGCCCGCCTGGGTTTTTCCATCAACTTCCTTTGTATGCAATTGCGCTGTCTATAAAATTCACTTCTTTTTTTTTTTCCTTCTTTCTTTTATAGAAGTGGTGCTTTGTCTGAGAAAAATGAAATGGGCTTTTACTTCCAAGATCATCAAGATATTAACAATACATTATTATAAATACCATCCATTATTTTGTCAGATGTGAATCCATTCGTGCGACAGCGAAATACCATCCCACAAACAGTTTCTTATTCAAAAACAACAAACCTTTTGTGCTTTCATTTTACCAAACCCAATTCAAGTCTGTTACCCTACCACAGGAGGCAAATATTATTCAGTGTGGTTACAATCGGATATGACTGATCTGAAGTCTTCCCGTATCAGGCGGTGACTGCTTTACTGACGCCGTGTACGCCTCTGTGACCAGCCTTAACAGCGTGAGCCACCGCTTCACTACCATCCTGCTCTGACGCAGTGACCCCACACTGCGATCTGCAGTTAAACTGAGGTTCCTCACCGTAACCTCCTCACCCCCGCTCCCATCTCAAAGAGTGCCCCCCGCCACCACCGCGACCATCACCTCCTAATAATAACACGGTCCGCAGTGAGGGGTCTGCTGTCAGACATGGCAACCCGTCGAGTCTTTCATCTCAACAGCCACACACACGTGTTCCAACCTTAACCTATCACACACACATAGGAATGTGCGCACACACACACACACACTCATGCACGGGGGGAAAAACATACACATTCAGAGACACTGAGGTCCGTCTGCTCCTGGACGTGGCGATCCCACTGTTCGTTTCATCTCCCCACTCCTTTCTCTGCTTGCTGCTGGCACCATTACGTTAACACAAACACCATATTTCTGTCATCGTCCCCAGGACGCAGTGTTCCCTTAATATCTCTCTTTCTTCTGCGGGCGCTCGGGGAATGGCGATGGGGGCCTGAAGGGATCTGGGACATGGGTGAGTTGTGGGAAACCAGAGTGCAGTCTGTGGCCTCACAGCATGAAGCCCTCTCTCGCTCCTCCCGCTCCCCCTTTCTTTCTCTATCTCTGTTTCTCTTTTGGCAGAGAATCATAGGAGGCTTCATGCAGATCGCATATTGCGGCCTCAAATGATCTGGGAAAACATGCCCTGTTAATGCTATGTGCACATCTGAACCCTGTTCAACTCCGAGGCGGTGCACGCACAGTTTGTGTCCATTTCTCTGGGCTTGCGTGTGGTTATGGTTGTGTGTGTGTGTGTGTGTTTTACCTCCACATAGTCTTTGGCATGGCCCCAGTCCCTCTTGGAGTCCAGGTTGCCCAGGCTGAAGCTCTCCAGTTGACCGAGGTGAATCTTTGCCACAGAACGGCTGATCTTACGCGTCACAAAGTTTGAACCTAAAACACATACATTCAAAATGCTTTGTTGGCATCTTCTGAATTCAAATCACAGTTTACATTAGATATAAATATTACAGAGGTTTAGCTCGGTCCAACACATACAAACACAGATAGTCAGAAACCGAGACACAAAGAGTAGATAAGTGAGATCCAGGCCTCCTCATGGAAGAATTTAGAGAGCTTTACCAAACTTCCACACACACACACACACACACACACACACACACACACACACACACACACACACACACAGACACACAGACACACACACACACACACAGACAGAGAGAGAGACAGCCTTCCAAACCTCCACTACTGCTCCAACTCCTCTATAGCCAAAGCAAAAATCCACCCTGAGTCAAATCAATTCGTTACCACCTCACATTACAGCCACTAGATCATTTTAGATTCCTTCTCTCTCATTTTCCTCTCTAATTCCCTGTTTCAGTGTCAAATCTGGGCTGGATCCCAAGACAAATCTCAGAGCATCAGTCTGTCTACACCAAAAAAAGCTACAGGGAAGTGCCACACAAAAAATGACAACCAAACAGGACCACCCTAGCTCTGCCTGCGCAGCGTCCAGTCCAGAATCACCGCATCGTCAGCCGATTCATCTGCCAGATCGCACAGCGGTGCTCCTCATTCCGAGCAGACACACGTGGCGATATTATCTGCAGGAAATGAGCTCCTAATGACTATTTCTGTGCCACTAAAAGGGTTAGAGAAGTTTTTGGGTGCTTTTGGCGGACGCTGATGGCCGGTGTCATGTTCTCTGTTCCTGCTGCGGGGGGAAAGATGCCGCAGAGAGCCTGCGAATAAATGCAGCAGTCCTCCAACCCAAACACAGCATTATACCGATGGAAATCAACACTAAATATTGGTGTCTAATATTGCCACCATCTTAGTTGAAACAGCTTATTAGAGTTCAACTCTGGCTTGGCTCTTCTGTCTCGTTTTCAAAAGCTAAAATGGCAGATATGTGGGTCTATGTGAAAGTCTAATTTCAAAGGAAAGCTTGAAGCTTGCATCAAAGAGTTGGCTATTTTTAGCCCACGCAACATCTCTGCTGTACATAAATCTCCCACAACCTTGCGTGAACCTTTTCGAGACCTCTTAAGCGCTCCTCAATGCGTTTTTTTAAACTCATCCCGTCTGAGATGAATGTTGCCTTTTAGCTCTGCGCCCATCCAGTCCATAATACCGCGGCTCTGTCTCAACACTGTATCACTGTTGCCCTGACATGGAGCAGAGCCTCCATTTAGACACAGGAAAATCCCATGAACCCAATCATGCGAATGCACCAAATTTGTAGTAATTATTTCATAGGAAAGCGACAGCCCTGGGCAGGCTGAGCAAAAACAGACCAGAGAAGGTTAGACACGCTTATTTGAGAAAATACAGCATGTTGTGTGTTGGTAGCAGCATGGCCTCCCCCCGAGTCAACGCTGCTCTGTCGTCATGTTGAGCTGGAGTTTAATAAGTGTTAAATGAGGCTCGAGGCAGTCTTTGGACTTTCTCTGGATTAAAAATGTAAACCTAAATCTATGAAGTCTGAACTCCGAATCCATCTATTATTCAGAATTCTGTGAATCAATATTATTGACAAGTTTCTTAGGAAACAGCATGTGCCTACAGAGTATAGATAAATTGTGGATGGATGGAAACCCCCTCCGATGTCAGTCCTGTCCTGTCTTTGCATGATTGTCTCATCTGGCCCCAGGGACGTTCTCCAAATTGGCACGTCATCTGTTCTGGCAGGTACCACTGCTCCCCCTAACTACAGTCAAATGTGAAGCAACAATTATTCATCTGCCACTGACACATGCATGATTGTCAGCTTTGCTCTCATCCATATCAGCAGGCACATCACAGGGTGAGGGATATTTACCACACAGCTACACACACATGAACACACAACACGTCACCTATCTGGTGCTCAAACGATTAAGCAATTAGTCAATGGACAGAAATGTAATCGACAACTATTTAAAAAGGGGAACTCCACAGATTTTACATCAGTTAAATAGTCATGGGGAATGAATACTGCTCAGCCAGAATCAGCTGTATAATGTTTTCTGTGGCTCAGGAGGAACTTTCTAAAGTCTGAGAAAGCCACCCCTTGTGATGTCACCAGGGTTACATTATCTTAGCTCGGGCTTTTTAATGGAAAGCCAGTTTTAAAGACATGGGGTTTTTAAACCATGCAAGGAGGGTCTTATGAAAAGATGCTATGGAGTTGCATTATAAGAGGTGAAGATTAGTGTTTTGGGATATTTAACCAAAAATCAAGATATCTTTGCAGCTTCGATTTTCACTGTTTGAGTCTGGTTTCTCTCTTGAATGTCAGTATTTGCTGCTTTAAACACTGCAACATAAAGCCTTGTTTTTTGTACTGTGTCTTTGCACTTGCATTGTGTCCATAACTTCAGCACACAATTCACTTTTTGCTATAAACTATTTTTGCTCTCTTTTGTTTTTAATTTGTTTCTCTATTTTATGTCGTAAATTAAAAACTAATAATACAAGCATTCCATTTTATGTCACCATGGGTTCAGGAAACTTGTGATGGACAGTTGTGAATATTGTTTTTTTTTTTTACATTTCTGGATAAAAGATGAATCAATAGGTTACACAATAATTAAACGTTCACTAGTTGTAGCTCTATAGAGTATATTGTATATTAGGACCCAGTGGGGTGAGGCAATGTAACAAGAGCCCAGATTGGTAACTACAGTAAATTGGAAGGCAGATGTTTGATTTGATCCTCCATCCAAGGGAAACTCAGGTTTGCAGGTTAAACACAGGTTGTCAAAACTCTGCAGAGCCGCATTGGCTCTTAAAAAGGTGGCAGAGGGATACAGTGTAGCACAGTACACCCAATCAGTAATAAAGTCCATTATTTCCCCCCCAAGCACACCTGTAGTCTCCTTGTAAAGCTCACACCTCTGTTTGGAATGGCTCTGCTCCCTGCCTGCTCTAATTGGTGCGGTGTGGACCAGAGCGTGGGCCTAATGGACCGGCATGCCTAGCTGCGGACAAAGCCTGCTCTGTTACTGGCCCGGGTGTTAATGTGTTTCCTTTACTGGCAGCGGCACCGCAGGACAGCCAGGAGGAGGGGGTGGAGGGGAGCCGGAGGGGGCGAACAGGAGGTTTCAAGCCCAAACGGGGCAGCGTTGGCCGTTTAACCTTGCCCGCAGGCCGGCGGAAAGTCTAATAAAACCATGGGCCGTGAAAACTGAGCAGACAGCAAAACCCATGCCAGAAATGGACACTCAATCTCTTTCTCTCTCTTTCATTCTCACCTAACCGTTTCTTTTCTCTTTTTTTCCCATCATTTCTTTTTATTTTTTGGCAAGAGAAGTAACAGGAAAAACGTAAGACACGGGCTTCGTTGGCACAGCTGTGCTGAAGCATGGGGAGAAAAAAAGGGGAGGAGGAGGGTGAGGAGAAATGTGCGGAGATGTCTCCTATCCAGAGCCAGGCCATGTGGGCCCAGACAGGATGGGGACGGGAGCTGTCAGCTGGGGGCTCTGGTGTGGGGGAGTCAGGGAGGGGACTGTGGGTTTGAGGGGATTTTGGCTTGACTGACCTTAGTTACTCAACAGATTCTGTTGTTAGAACCATGCTGCTAAAGAACGGTGACTTATGAAGTCTGTATTCAAACTGTGTGACGGCCCAGCCCTTACTGTACGCACTCAGACCTCAAGATGTCTGACTCACACTCATCCATAGTGTATTTATGTGCAGTTACTAATTGAGATTCAACCGCAGTGTAATTTATTCAAATCACTCTTCTGTAACATTTATTTTGAAGACTTAATATGTGGTCGTGGTGAAGCCGAATGGCACACCAGCTCTGGAAAAATGGAGTAAATTCAAGGTTTGAATCATGTCAAAGATTTATCACGTTGATCTTTAATGTTACATTTGCACAGGTACAACATATACTTCCTTCCTAAGCCAAGTCTCCTTTTCCAACTTTAGACCTGGCATATGTTTTTCATCACCACGTAAATCTGCTCCGAGGTGATTTGCAGGATGTAACTTAGTTCTCCCTTCTTTCTTAATAAAAATGTGGAATGATTTGGTAACCCAGACTGCTTTAATGAGCCACATTCTAAAAATAGGACAGTGGACCGCTTACTTTTGTTTAAAAAGACTCATTCCAAGTATTTTCCAGATATTTGACAGTTGAGTCATTTCTGTCATGAGCTTGTCTGAACTTGCCACGTTCTGAAGCTGGTAAAGAAAAAATAGCCAAGACGTAATTTTGATTGCCAATAGAAACCCTTGGGTTACCTCGACACAGGGTTTACACACCTGTATTGGAATTCAACCAGAACTGAAAATCTCATAACTCTCTGTCTTTTACCAATGGCCTAGGGGAGTGAAAGGCTTTGTGGTAGATTTGAAGTGGAAAATGCAACCCTTACTTTGCAACTCCACCCCCACATGTTTCAGGATTTCGGTCAACCCTGTAGCCATGTTTACATTAAAATCAATGTGTACTCATTTCATACCCATCTTGTTTATCTGCACTGAGTTATGAACAAAATACCTGACTTGCAGGAGCACTGAGTGATTCTGCAGGAGGAATCTTCCCCTGGTCGGGGATTGGCTAAATTCCACCCAGGCCAAAGACTTGTCAGTGTCTGCCATCACCATTATTGCACAATTCACGTTCTGACTGATCTCGGGAGCCTTGACGAAGGGATACTATTTGCGTTACATCCAAAAGAGGTCATGCGCTCAGCTCCGCCAAAACAGCATCTATTCACACCTGACAGACTGCTGCTCTCGTTCCGAGCTGACTCAACTGACAGGGAAGTTACAGAGAGAAAGAAATGTGACGTGAGGAGGGTTGGAATTGGGGGGTGGGGAGGATTGCGAAGACAAAGTAAGTCACTTCTTTTTTTCACTGGGTGTGATGCAAGAAAAAGGATGGACAGCACAGGGTGTGCAAAGGTGTGGGGAAAGAAAGGGAGGGTGTGGAGAAAGACGGGAGTAGATCATGCATGTTTTTCTTGAGCTCCAACGCTGACAGCACCACCTCCACATTGCAGAACCGAGAGCGATCGAGACAAAGTGTTTCACCCTAGTATTGAAAACAAAGATGCAATTGTGTCTGGCAGCGAAACATTTTGGGGTTCGACTGTCCTCTGAGAGGAACTGGCAAAGGTTGAGAGAGGCAACAGGGAGCCCTCAACTCGCTGTACAATTAGCGCTGCTCAAAGTGCGCACTCAGTCAACAAGATTCTTGGATACCATGGTGACCTGGGACAACAAACACAGATTTGAGGGCGGCAATGGGGATGAGTGAAGGTTGATACCTAAACGACCACGTGACAGGTCTAAAACCAAAATAGGCTGAGGCGGAGGAAAGCACCTTTTTTGGCCACGTGACACAAGGTGGTGGAAGGCGTGGAGGAAAGTAGAGAACTCTGTCGTCAACTCTGCTTTGGGGCGTCAGACGCCGCTCTTCACCTGGCCACAGTTCAGCTAATATTTAGACTGCTCTCACACAGCCTTTTCTCATTCCCGACAAAACGAAAGACTAAAATTAAAAGTGCAGAGTTCCTTCTTACGAGATCATTTCAAATCCCCTCGACGCCCCCTGACCGAGTCATTCCTATTTGAAGATTTCCTTAGAAAATAACCTCTCCAATAAATGGAAAACATATCCCCTTACAAATCTATCATGCGATCTGACCTTTTGGGCTCAACCTCAACGAAAGCAGAAAGATGAATCCAAGGCATGTAGCGGCTCAGCGGCTGTATGTGTGAGTATTTGAGGGGGCAGCATTGAATTTGGCAATGCTATTCTAACTTCCCCAATGCTAACTGGTCTTCTCTCCTAACATAACAGTATATTATTCTATACTGCCAAGCGTGAACCACAGAGCTCTCAGGGTGGAGAGATGGATGGGACTTCCCCAAATAAACCAGAGGATTAGCCTACAACTGGAGCTGGTCAGTAGCACCAACAGTGGACACAAACACATTACTGTGCTGATTTACTGCACAGCATTAGATCAACACACTGCTAATAACTATAAATTAAACTTGGGTTTTATCTTTTACGGTCAAAATGAGATTTTTGGGGACTTTGAGGTGCTGTATGTATGTTGAATATGACGACCAAATAAATATATGAACCGGTTATTTGCACAGGATTCAGTGCTGATCATTCGTGCCAAGAGAGTGGGGAGTACTGCACTGCGTCTCATATGTCAAAGCAATATGGAGTCTATTTAGCACCCCTGCTAACGCTAATCCCCCTCTTCAGAGTCAGGGAGAGGGCTATTTGTTATGGCTAACAACTAAGCTAACCAGACAGGAGCTAGCCGCGGTGTGAACCGGCCGGCAGATGCAGGCTTCTGTTTGCTTTGCTTCACGCTGGATTTCCACCGGGATATTTTTCTCCCCGACTGTCCGATTCCGACCTTTCGCTGCAGAACAATGGAGATTGGCTGTTTATTGGTTGAACGGTCAGGTGTTTATGAAAACTATAAGAGAAACCAGAAGTGCATTCCTGCTGGAATTAAGTCATCCTGGGCTCTCTAAGAGACAGAGCTCCTTGTTGAATCCTAAAGAGGGACTGTAAGTCTGAGGGGAAACTGGTGTTAAGCTTCGCTTTTCCCTCTCCAGCCATTCCCAGCAGCCACCAGACCGTGCTATATGACCCATCACACCACGCCACACTGCGCCATGGACATGATTGGTCACTGGTGGGTCACTTTGGCAGTCGCCTTTGGAGCAAGACTCAGTGAGTTTGTTGTTAAATAGAAAAACTCTCTCATAAAGGCAAACATTGATTTGTTTCTCAAACAGAGGCACACACGGCCACTGGCAGCCTGGGACAATGACATCACAGCTTTTCCTGTGTGTGGGACGGGGGCGCGGGAGAGTGGTGATGTCAGCGCCAGTGACACTGACATCATGGATTTCCTGCCGCATTAGTGACTAATTATCCAGGAGTACTAGTGGTGCGTAAAAGCACAGGAGGGGCAGGTAATAATAAGTAACGCTTTATCTCTCTCTACCACAAGTGCGTTAACGCACGTAGGTACAAAAATACTGAACGGAGATGTTCAGGGTGTGGCCGAGGAGAAATGAAAATGCCTCTGGTTCCAGTGATCTGCATTATGTTCCACTAGCTACTGAATTGATGTCATTGTTTTGGTGTTTTGTTAAGCAATTTCACCAAGTCACTTGGTAATCAAAGAGAGCAACCAGTAGTATGAATTTATTGATTTTAATGTTATATATTTTAGTGTTATTGATGTAGTTTTACCGTTAAGACAATTTTAGTTTCTGTTGGTGCAAGTTTCATCTTTAACTGGTTAACCATCATCATAACTGCTGAGTTCTATTTATTTATTCATTAACTTTGATTTAGTTGATTTTTTCCCCTAGAATTATCTATACTGTGTCCCAATACCACACTGTACCCTCCCATTATAAAGTATATAATCTGTACAATGATGTTGTATGCAATTATGTAATATTTAGAAGGTCTTTATAAACTAAATTGATGTTAATCCATTTATGTCTATGTACTACAATACAGAGATGTTATATTTTGTACTGCCCAAAAGATGATGCAAGCTAAAATTGTCATTAACACACTTTCAGTTTATGACTGAGAACACTATGAGCAACGGTAAATGTATTTATTTTTTTGAGGCGTCACTGGAGTCACCATTTCAGTTTCCTGTTGAACAATCCACCAATGCAGCATATAACTTTAAAACATAATTCCAACTCAAACTGTGCCATGGGGGTGTTTTGCAGCTCAAAGCATCAACTCCTCCCCTCTAGAGCCCTCCTGTGGGTGCAGAGTGCACGGCCAAACACCCCCTCAGTGCGGCAGCGGCAGGGTCACGACGGGCCCCGGGGGCCCGGGTAAACACTGGCCAATCCAGCCAACACAAGCGCCACACTGGGTTGTGCAATACAGCAGTGGGACATCTGGCCACATCACAGCACAGCGTTCCTGCTTTATGAGCAACAACAGCCGTAACTCTGAGAATAGAAGTGGCAGGAGCAAACCCAATGGCCTGCTGCAGAAATGCTGACTGTGGAAAAAGGAGGATGAAGACATGGAACGAGGCAAGAGAGAGGAAGAAAGAGGAAAGGAGTGTGTGTAGAAAGAATGGAAAGATGGAAGCGAAGTCAGAGAGAAAGTTGAGAAAGAGCCGACCAGGGATCAAAAGGCTAATGACGCATTATCTAGCGAGCAGAGAGCTTTGCCCTTATAAGCTTATTGTGTGTGTAATGAAAAGGACACAAGCATCTCTGATTTCACAGTTTCACAGGGCCACTCAATCAGCATGTTTGTTTATCACTAGAGCTGCAACTAATGATTATTTTCATGATTGCTAACTAGCTGATTTATATTATTTTGATACTGATTTACCGTAAAGTCTATACAACATCAGAAAACAGTGAAAAGTTTCTAAAGCTCGAGGTGACGTCTTTTTTTTTTTTGTCTGAACAACTGTCAAGAACCCCAAAGATATTTAATTCACAAAAGGCAGCAAATCTTCAAATTTAAGCAGCTGGAACCAGAGAATGTGTGAAGGTTTTTGATAAACGACCCGACCAATCAACCAATTACTATAGCTGTCTAAGACTCATTTTCTGTTTAAGCACTACTTGGTTATCTCCATCAATCCTCCTGTCATCCAGCACGTTCTTTCTTCCGGCTTGTACGCGTTACGCATCATTCCTAGGTCGACTCTGTCAACTAATTCTACATTACGTGACCTCGATGGCGACCGCCTCATCTTTGCTGAGCTGGCTGTAAACTGCACCGGTTCCCACACCTATCTATCTGTGGTAACCCATTAGGGTTTATTGGCTGACCCCTGACCTCTGCTGGGGTCGTAGCCAAGGCCTTCATTAGGGGATAAATCATAAACACCTGAGCGGCTGACCTGGGCGCAGCACTGGGGCTGCAGTCATGTGGTATTCATTTTGGGTCGCGGTGGCGTGTAAATCGGGTTAAACCAGCGCCTGCGACCCTCTGGGCTCAGAGCACATATTAAAAATGTGACCACAACCCACTCACTATGTGTCAGAATGTGTGTAAGAGTGTGTCGAGTGTTTATGAGAAACCTGGCTCCACCCGTGAATGAATGTGACTTTATATAGAGCATGTAATTGAATACTTTTACACAATCCAACAATGGTTTACCTTCTGTTTTACTGCTTTATTGTGGGTTCAGCCTGTTGCTAATAATGTCATTTTTTCACAATGTAATTTTAACTTTACAAAAAAACTGTCCTCTATGATGTTCTTCTACTCTGTTACTACCAGGTGCCACAAAGACCTCAATTTCTTTTTACGTCAGGACAGAAAAATAACACGTTTGTGTTATAGAACAGCAGGATGTGTGCCGTGCTGCGAGCTCACCTCTCCTCGGGCTCTCGTGGTTAAAGAGGATCCCGTTGACAGAGAACATGTTGTAGGCCTCTCGAAAGTTCACCACGATCCAGTAGGCATAGAGCTTCGCGGCACCTGAGGAGAGAGGCGGAGAAAGACAGAAACAGAGGGAACAGGGTGACAGGAGCATATTAGTACCAGAAACGTGAAGAGGCATCACTTCACACAAAATCCAACAGTCTCCGCAATCGTTCCTCTGTGGACTACAGCAGTGCACAAGCAGACTTTTTCCACACTCATAGGATGCTTTTATTCACTCAATCAACAAATTAAACTTTCATGCAGCTATTAGCACAGTTTAATCTTACAGAGTGACCATGTAAGCAGAGAGAGAAACACTGATCCTCTCTTCCCGAAGCTGCAGAAAGACCCTAAAAGAGAAAAGGATTCTGTGTTGTAACTATAGTACACTACACGTCATGGTTGAACACAGCGGTACCGCAGATCACATTTCAACGTCGGGAACGTGAACCACAGACTCCTGCTGATTGACCGAAAGCAGGCTTGTACAAAAACTTCTCCCTCTTTACCTCTCACCATCTTCCTCCTCCCTTCTCCTGTGATGAGGGGAATACCAGAGCATGCAAAGGGAGGCGCCCGTTGATTAAGCCGTAGGTCAGGATGTACGTTTGAGGTGAAGGGAGGTCGCCATGGCAACCCTTGCCTCCCCTTTCCAAAGTCTAATTAATAGAGGAGCAGCCCTCCTCGTAATGGTATGCGCCTCCCATGCAGCCTCAGATTGAGTGCTGACAGATGGGGAAAGTGTCAGTGAGGAGAGCATTTGGACAACAGAGAACATGAAACCTGATCGCTCGCACACGTGTATAGCCTGCCTGTGTGTGTAAGTGTGTTGAAAGTGAGTGCTGTGGATATAAAGGTGTCTTTGTTAAAGTGAGAGCCACTCTAGTCTTCAGTCAGACGTTTTGGCCTCGGGGTGTGTGGAGAGCTCAAACTCTGCCTGAGCACTGAAGCACCCCTCTATTCACTCACACACCCACACCCACACACACACGAAAAAGTGCTGCAGAGGTATCAAGCAAACTGTGTTTGTATGCCCTTACATGGCCATACGCAACAGTTTGACGAATAGTGCAAGGTAGAAAATGTTAATCAGTGTATGTGTTTCCACATGGATCTACAGTGCGTTATGTATGGGTGAGCGAGTATTACCGTAAGGTGAGCGAGGGTAGAAGGGCGTGGTTTCCTTCTGAGGGATCTCCTGAACTTTGCCGTACAGCTCACTGGTGGACGCCTGGTAGAATTTTACGCTGTTGGTCAGACCGCATGTCTTTATGGCGTCCAAGAGACGAAGCGTACCTACGCCGTCCACGTTAGCGGTGTACTCGGCCAAATCGAAGGAGATCTGAGAAAGAAAAAGAGATGAAGTGATCTTGATAGGAAGATTACCTCTACTTATTATTAAACATTCTGTAAAGGATTCATACTATTTCATGCAGACTATAGAAAATGGAAACATCGATTTGGACGGTCTTAAAAATAAGGACTTAAGGCTTGACTTTGACTCAACTTAAGCAAAAAACATTCAAGCCTTGACCTGGTGAAATCACAGAACAAGAAATAATAAATACTGCCACAGTCAGGCCTTGCACTGCCACACAGTTTGCATATTTACTTATTAGGCCTGTACACAGAATGTACCTGGTCTAGTTAAATGCTGTGTTATTTTATTGATCAGCATTCAGAGATAGAGAATATTGCTTTTGAAGATGTGATTTCAACTGACTGACTTGCTCCAAAACATTTAGAAACAGCTCTGCTTTGGACTATGTTACAATTTGTTTTGATGTATTTTAATGGCAAAATGTATCGCTAACAAATTTTCAAAACCACTATGCCTAGTTCCACAGAAATTATATCCAACACATCACAATTGTGCTTCCATTCACTAAAAGTTTGCTAAAATCCTTTAAAATCAGTCTTGCTGCATTTGCAATTGAAAGCTGTCAATTATCAGGTCAGCCATATTTAAATTAAGAGGAGCTGGTATTGTCATGTCAGACAATCAGGGTCCAGTATTGTGACTGTTTTGCCTGTAAGGTCTCAAGTTTTGAAATTCTTTTAAGAGATACCCTTTTAAAATCACCAACAGGTAAATAATGAAGGCTATTGCCTGAAAACAAAATGATGCAAAGTAAGTAACTTGACAGATGTCACAAGGTCACTGCACAATACACACAAAGTCTGCCATAAAAGAAGACGGGAGCGACAATGATGCAGAACGTAATTGGAGAACGTGTTGTTTCTGGAGTCCATCAGAGCCGATCAGAAAGCTCATACCTCAAACTAAATACTCCAACTCCCAGAATGCCTGTTTCCACTGCTGAGGGCTAAGATGGGAGGGAACTTAATGAACACTTGGGGGGAAATTAAGTTTAAATTAGAAATGGATGTGCCGTACACGACTGTGCGACACTGTACACTTGGACTGTGTGTGCTTGTTTGAGTGCCAGGTTGGCCTCAGGCTCCAAATCAGGCGTGACGGTTAAAAGCCGTGCTGGTTAGTAGTCATCACACCTGGAGCGAACGGCATGAGCCCCGTCTGTACGGAGGAAACCCTTTGGCCCTTTAGTGCTTCCACACCGGCGCTGTACACACAGCCAGATAAAGACCCCTTATTTAAAGCTGGGGCCGAAGAACACTGGGCCTCTATTCCACTCAAAGTCCATACACACACATGCACTGACACAAACACACACACACACACACACACACACACACACACACACAGTGAGCAGGTTTGATCAGGTTCAATTACACTCCATAGCTCGGTGTAATTACCTGTGACGCTCCACTCACCCTTTTACTTTGCATTCTGACATTTTCATTTACATCATTTACAAGAGAAAGTGAGGGGACACTTTATACACCAAAATATACTGTACATTTACATGACGTTTTCTACATGACACAAGAGGTGCACGCAGTAATGGCAATACCTGTGTAATAAAGTCCACTCCGAAATCACAACAAACTGAATAGTGTACTTAAAGTTGACCAGTTGAATGGATGTACAAAAGGTATACTATTATTTACTGTGGAGATGTTGTTTGATGCGCAACATGCTGTTTTTTTTTTTTTGTTTTTTTTTTTAGGTCGGGTAGACTCTCCGTTGATCCTGTTCGTTTGTTTGCTGCTTTCATGGCTGTACTAACGTTACAGCTGTAGCGCGCTGGGTTTACGTTTCTACAGGTATATCTGGCAACTCGGCCTGGCTGTCAAACTGGGCAGTTGATAACACACAGGCCAAAACACAAACAGAAATTCCGTCACGGAACGGAAATTTCAAAAGGAGAAAATACTGGCATTAGCATTGTTGTCAGAAAAGATAGTATTTCAACTTAGCATGTTTTCTTAATATATGATGACGCATTGGGGTCATTTTTGGATTAATTACAGTAAATATATTACATATTGGACCTTTAAGCATAATTATCAGACACGTTTAGACAACATTTGAAAAGCTTGGCTTCTTTGTTGAATAAAAGATAAGGGTTTAAAAAAATGTTTTTTTTTTATATTTTATCACACACACACACACACACACACACATACAAAACAGATTCCCTTTCCAACAATTGACAAATGTAATTCCAGCTCTCTCAGGTCCACCTTCAGCTCTACCTCAACCTCTTCCATCCTTAGGGCCCTGACACACCAACCAGACGGGCCAACCGTCGGCAGAAAAGCCAGTCGGACTGATCAGTCAGGTCCCGAGGTCCAAAAAATGCCTCAGAACACACTGAGGCGACGCCGACTTGAGCGTACGCTCAGCGCGTGCGCGAAACGTAATACGTCTCCATACCAGCAGGCGGCGCTGCTCTGTATTGTTTCCATTAACAATCTGATTATTTCCCAGAAAATGAAAACCGGCAGCTGATTGGACGAACGCGTCACGTGGTTCTTTTTTCTCCGGAAATTCACAGCCAGACTGTCATGGCGGCTTGTTCAGAATACAATCTCATATTGTACTAAAATAGTTCACCGAAACATGTTTCTGAAAACATTTTAAGAGAGAAATAGGCCATGCAGTTGCTGAATCTGTCTTCATTTCAGATTGACAAAGGTCAGTTTAAAAGATTTTCGTCAGATTTTGAGCGGCTCATCCGCTCGCCATTTCCGGGTGAGTCCCGACTGCCCTGTCCCCGACTGAACATGTCGGGTCGGCCCAAATGAATGCCGACGGCTCCTCGGACGGCCGACGGCACGGGACACACCGAACAGACTCGAGTCACGGACCAGGCCAGACGGCCCGACGCCCGATTATCGGGCTGGTGTGTCTTCTCTCTTACACATTTCTCCTCCTTCTTTGTCACTGCTCACTCTCCCTGGACCTCATAAACCTTATTTTATGCTACTACAGCACCTTCTTCACCGACACCCCCTCTCTGTCCTGCTGTCTATGTGGGAGTCCCTCCACTTCTCTTGTTATTCCAACACCAAAAAAAGGCTTGCGACACACACACACACACACACACAAACACACACACACACACACTCCGGGTATCAAAACCAGCTGAGAGGGGCAGGGTCCAGGACGCCTTGACAACTTAAATCAAACAAATTGCCTTAATGCCTCCATTCTCTGTCATTATGTAAGGCAGGGCCTGAGCGCTGACGGTTTAAAGGCCAGACGTTTGTGTACAACGCTCTGTGTGTGTGTGTGTGTGTGTGTGTGTGTGTGTGTGTGTGTGTGTGTGTGTGTGTGTGTGTGTGTGTGGACTGCTGGGCCCCTCGGTCGACCTAGCAGATATTGTTCTGTTCTGGGAAGTCAGCCAGGCTCTGTCAGCATTGGGGGTCTGCCGCCGACACGGAGAAAAAAAGCGATCTGTTTAAAAGGTTCTAAATGTACAGGATATACGTGCTGCATTTAGTGGTTTCATTTCTTTCCTGCTCACACAGGACCTGTTGAAATGCATGCTTAAAACTGGGGAATGTGCCTCTGTGCATGTGTAAATGTGTGTGTGTGCGCGTGTGTGTGAATGTGTGCGTGTGTGAATGTGTGCGTGTCACATACAGTAGAGTGTTGGTGTGCGTCTTGACAGATGTATAAATATAAGCTACATGTATTCAGCCGTGGCCTCCCTCTGCATACCTGCATGGCCTTCCATACAGGATAATATGAAGGCATTAAACTCTATATATACACAGCGGTGGAAGAATGAAGAGCTTTATTGTGCTTTCAGAAAGAAAAAAAAAAACCAAGTCAATCACTCAGGAGCATAGAAGCAAAATTTCTAAAGTGATTTGAAACGAGGAGATGCACTGATATTCAACACATGTAAGATTATGGTTTGTCCAAAAAATAGATTGATTGATTAATTGAGTAAAGAACACATTCTGGTGAGAGCTTCATAGTATTATCATTATCTTTATATTAATACAGCATTAGCTTGTTTTTCTTTGTTGGATATCATTATAAAATGATTACTTTCTGTTTGTTTGGCAATAGATGATGAAAAATTGTCATTTTTGCCACAATTATGTGTTTAGCACCCATTGTTATGTGTACATGGCACAAATTGACATCCGCTGATATATCAGGGATTAATCTGATGATAATCCTTAATATGCCATTAACCTGGGGGCATGTCAGCTGTTTTGTTTTTTAGTATTTATGTTACAGGTATATATTTGTGTCCAAATGTATTTTTGGTTATTCTCAGTTTCGTTTATGCTACTCGTTCATTAATATCAAAAAGTTACGCACTAAAGCTTTAATCACAGCTCAGATTACAGAGATATTACAGGAGAAAGACTCCTCTGTGAGCATTACTTTCTCGTAAGAAAAAAAAGAGAGTGAGCGAGTGTGTGTGCATGAGCATGGGTGGGGGTTTGTTGGGGAAAAACCACAGTCAATTACACCTTTACTCATCACATTACAGGCCAACTGAAATTAGAGCAGTCGTGTGTTAACAGGGCAAAGACAAACAGGCTGAATTCCCTCCAGGAGAGAGAGGTTTAGACCCGACCTGGCAACCCACACACCGCCAGACAGATCAATTACTCCACTTTCATCAACTCCACTACAGTGTCACTCATCTGCATCATGAAGCCAAGACATAGACCCCACTTTCCCTTGCAAACATGAAGCCTCAGTGCAGCGCTGCTCCTCTCTGTGTTTGGAGAATATGGAGTTTTTCTTCACATCAGTAATCAGAAGGTGTGAATAATGCTTGGGCAAAGCAGTTTTAAGATTGTAATTTGTGTAATAATAAACCCTTTAGTTCTAATTCACAGCCATAGGAAATTATAGCCTACAGCTGCAGCTGTGCTAAAGACGTAACACAAAGTAGAAGCCTGGAGAATTAATTCTTTGACAGCACATTTAAGGCTGCATGATTATTATTTAACAATTCACTCATATTTGTTGATTTACTGGGGTGTGCAGTGTTTCTACAGTAGATGGTATCTGTTGCATCAGTCTGGCTATATATAAAACGGAGTTTAGATTGATGTTGGTGATCAGATTTATCTCCTACCGATAAATTAGGTTGTTTAGTTTCCAAGACTACTTAGTTAAAGCTACATTGTGTAAGAATTTCTCCCATCTAGCGGTGAAATTGTATATGACAACCAACTGAATATTACTTTCTAGCCCTTACCATTCCGAGCGCGTTTTAACTCCTACGGTGGCCAGACCCGAAATTAGCTCTTAGTATCCCCATCGTTTATAAGCAGCTGTTCTAGCCACTCCAATATTAACTTTGGTCTTGTTGCTTTGCCTGTCGCGTTGTCGTTTTAATTCTCTTTTTCGCTTCCCTGACGAGTAATGTCCCCCTTGCATTCGTCACGGTGCCACTAGGTGTAAGAGGGCGAAATGCGGAGGTATGGCCCTCTTTGGCTAACGTATTTTAAAGATGGAGGCGCAACATGGCTGCCGTCATTCAAGCGAGTCGCTCGTATGTATTCTGAATGATTCTGAATGGCAGATTCTATGCTTACGAGAATACTGTGATTAGTTGGTGGAAGTAATTACACATGAATGAGCATATATTCGTGAAAGAACAAAGGGGTTTTTGCTAAGAATCAACCCAAAAAAATTACACAATGTAGGTTTAAGGTTCAGGAAAGATCATCTTCATGGTTGAAAGAAACCAACATTGACTGCTGGTGGGAGACAGAATGCAAACTATGATCTCCACTCGTGCAACTATTCAGTCCAGGTTCAAGTACAGACTGTGGGTTTACACAATGAAAACTAAAAACCCTGTCTTTGTCTTGCATCACCTGCAACACATACACCACTCTGCACCAGGAACTACACTGGTTCTGTTTGTTCTATTATGCCAATCAAAACACATAAAAATGTCTGACAACATCCTAGTTTTGGGATGGCCAATCAGATCAGATCAGACACATGGTGTCTAATCATTTAAGGAAATCCTGGTGTCATTTTCAAAACCTTTATCTGAGAGGGTTTCCCTGAGCCCAAGTTAGCGTCCTAAAATGTCTTGTTTTGTCTGACCAACAGTGAAAAACCAAGAGATATTCAGCTGACAATGATATAAGACAAACATACAGACAGAAGCAGCAAATCCTCTCACAGATTAATCGAATACCAAAATCATTGCTTATACCTTTTCTTTTTAGTTGATCAGCTAATTGATTAATCAATTAATTGTTGCAGCGCTAACAAGACAAAATAACTTTGTTAGTGTTGCTGAAAAAATGTAAGATGCTTTCACAGTGTACAACCCAAGAAAGTCTAAATTATTACTACTGTATGTTACAAAAATAGATTAAGGCAAATGTCTACAAAAATATAGATTATTATGTCAACCACATGATGGTTAAAAAGTCAGTACGAATCATTAAAAAAGGAACATATGCTTACTTTGAGGTTCATACTTGCATTTTGGGTTTCTACTAGAATGTGTTTACAGGTTTTAATGTTAAGAAAAACAAGAAATGTTCTCATAGTGTCTGTCTGCACCGTCATTGCAGCCGGGGAATGACGTTAACGGCACTGTAGCGGGACTTTCTATCGATATATAGTATAGTTGTGACATCACAACTGTACAGAAGTCCTGACAGCTCGTTTAAAGGCACAGTTTCTAAATACGGGCAGTGTGCATTTCTCTGTGGTTTGAGCGTTTTGATACTTTCACAGTATTTATATATCACCTCGACCTGCTTTATAATAAGAAATGACATGGAGTCTCACTTTCTACAATATGGGACATGTGATTTCTAATTCAGAGGTCAGTGACTGTATGGGTGTAGCGCAACATGATATGGAATTACTCCACAATTATTCCGTGTTTTCCCCAGCTACCTGCTGTAGCCTAAGCTACTGTTGCTGTATGCATGCCCACGCTAACAGCCCACTCTCCAAACAGAGCTGTATCTCCATCATCATGTGTTGTGATGAAACTTGAGGGGAAATCTCTCCACCTCCAGTTCTGTCTTGTTGTAATTGTGTCACTCAAGCTCGTCTGTGCATAAACAAACACACACACACACACACACACACACCTGTTAGAAAAACAAAGTGATAATTTTTCCTTGCAGTGTGCCAATTTGCCTTACGCGGACACAATACAATTTAAAGGAGAATACCAGAGACATAGTGAGTGACAGGTAGAGCGAGACAGAGGCGTGGATGTATGACATTGCATCATCCACCTGGAAGGTGTGATGGCTCTTTGAGTGTTTTCACACTGGGAACAAGGTGTTCTTAAACTGGATTTCAATAACAATATCCCCCCCCCGCCCACCGACATACCAACACATACAGTACATAACCACATCTTTCCAAGATTTCCCTCGTCAGTAACATCCTTGTGTTCAACAGGTGACATTTGAAGGCTGATGTTTAAATATAGACACAGTGACAAGCGGAAACAATGCAAGCCTCTAAAGAGCTTTAATTACAGAGTGCACCTAAAGGAAATCCAAACATTGAGTTTATTGATGGAGCGTCTCTTTAACATGAGCTCCCAGAATAGCACAACAGGTTCTCATGGTTTACATGAGTAGTTTTATAGTTTGGGTTAAATGAAGGACATTAGTTGGAAGGAAGCTTAGGAAGCTGCGATAACAAAAAAAGATGCACGTCTTTGAATACAAAGGCCTGAAAGACTTGTTGAAAGTGACAAGAGTGTCTTCATCTTGTGAGATGACAGGTTTAGTCCCATTTAAGCTTAACTTCACTATGGGATGCAAATTATCACTGATGTGTTTCTTGGCAGCTGCCTTTCATACAGAGAACGAAATGCTCCAGCATGCTTTGAAAACAGATTTTCTCCCTCATTTACTCAGGTGTTTCTTTTATTGTGTCTATTCACTGTATGCTGAGCTAAAGTGCAGAGAAAGTGACAGAATGTGAGGCTGAACACTGAAATGTTGATCTACTTGAAGAGAGCTTAAAAAATAGGATTATAGAAATAAACAAAATACCTTAAACTTGAAGGCAAATTTAAGGTTCATTTTTCAAATCAGGGATTTGTACATGGCATGACATGCATCCAGCCACCCACTAATCCCTCCCCCACTGATGTTCACTCATCATTGCGATCATATCTCGATCTCTGCGTTTTTGTGTCTAATTACAGGCGTCTTCTGCTCGGTTAGTGTGGAGGCTGCTGCAGCTATGGCAATCAACAAATACAAGTCAAACAGATCAGGTGGATCCGAAAGACAGATGGGAGACGTGGGAGTGGGAGTAGTCCACGTGTGGAGAAATACGTGCTGCGGCAGCGTATGTCAGGGCAGGTAAACTGAGAGTTGGAGATTGGCTGTCAAACTCAGGATTTATGCAGTTGAGTCTGGAAAGTCCCTGTCTGCCTCCCGGCACTCCGCTCTACCTCTTTTACTCCTCTTTTTCTCTGCATCGTTTTCTCTTGATGCCGTTAATGTGAACAGGTGGTGGCCAGTCTCTCAGGGCACCAAAATGGAGGGAATTTGAGGGGTGCCTGAGCCAATGCAATTTTTAGTCCAAAACTCCATAATTTCATTTTGATAGTTTTTCCAGTACCACTGCCAGGCACTCATCCTTACAAATAAATGATGTTACAACAAGCTTCAACTTTATTAAAGTAATACTCTGACAAAATGATTTTGTTAGTTTTCAAGGCAGAAAAAAAACGGCCATAGCAGGCAGCTGTAAAAGCTCTAAAAACTCACAGCACCAAACCGCAGGCGAACAAAGTTAGCAACTAGCTAGTGTCCCTTATGCCAGGAAGAAATTATGTCCCCAGTATAACACAACAACAAAGACTACCTACAGATAATGCTACAAAAGGGATATTTGGAGAGTAGACAAAAAATACCTGTCAACATTTGCTTGGTCACAGATCTGATGGTCAGGTAAACTGCTACAGAATGGTGAAAAAAGTGGTTGGTACTAGCAATAGAATATTTAAATGGAAATGAATTGCTGGTGGCAGAAAGGTCTTCATTAAAATGAGAAGTGCTGAATGTCAGAGTCGTAATTGCTGAAATATCTTCCAGTATTTTAAGAGCCAGAGAGGAAGAAATCGGATCAGTTAAGAGTGTAAAACGTGTTTTTTAGGGGAGCAGAGGTGCAGTCGTACCCATTCCTTAAGCGTTGGATACGAGCGCCTGGAATGGGAACTCCCTGGAAAAGTCAATCAAGAAGAGAAGAACCGCTTCATTCCCTCCTTCCCGCAATCGCGTGATCTACCCTTCAGACATTTACCACCAATCAATCACTCCGACCTCGCAAATATAAACACGGGTGTAAACATGGCAACAGGTCTTACTGCAGCGGGCTGCTGTCATGCCCCGGGGGCTATTTGGAGCATTCACACGTGCACACATTAACACACATGAATACACAGGTAGGAACAGCTTTGTCATCAGTGACACTCTTCAGGAATTTCAACAGTGGATTTTGGGGGTATAAAGCCATGTCACACTACAACCAGCTACAGCTAACCTGGTTAAATAAAGGCTAAAGTAAAATAGAAAAACAACTACATCTGTTGTCAGTCGACTACACGAGTATAAAATGGTGATAATGCTAGATGTGATCATGGGTCATTAATGCTACCTGTTAAGCAAGGTGAAGAGTAATCCCTGGGCCACTGCACTGAGACCCTAGACTACCTAAATCAGTATTTGAAAGAAACTCACCTTATCATCTTCCAGCATGAACAAAAAACACACAAACTAGTATTCTGTGATCCATCATAATTGTTGTTTAAGTAAAGCTTTGTAATTGCTGTCAAAACTAGAGAGACATGCGTTTTCAAGTTCATCCACTCTGGAGAGTAAACACATTTTTTGTTTGTTTGTTTTTTTGCCGCTGAATTACAAAATTAAATTATAGAACACAGTTTGTGAATTTTGAGATGGTATTTCGTTTTTATTAGTTTGTGGTTTAAGGAATTAATTACGTGAATACTGCACATTTACACTGATAAACACATAACCATCTGCCATGAATTTATTATCTCAATACAAAGGCTCTTATAATCTAAGCAGTGTGTCATTAGGGGCTTTCCGACCGGAGGGATTTTTGCAGTTCTTAGAACTAAACGTTCCTAGAATACTTTTTTCGTCGTGTTTCGACAGAAAGAATTCGGGGATTTTTAAGTTCCTCTGGCCGCAGTAGCGTACTTTTTTAGCCCCTACTTCAGAGCAAGGTCTTTTCCCTTTTCCTAGGTGTACTTGATTGGTCGAACTTATACAGTGAGGAAAATAAGTATTTGAACACCCTGCTATTTTGCAAGTTCTCCCACTTTGAAATCATGGAGGGGTCTGAAATTGTCATCGTAGGTGCATGTCCACTGTGAGAGACATAATCTAAAAAAAAAAATCCAGAAATCACAATATATGATTTTTTAACTATTTATTTGTATGATACAGCTGCAAATAAGTATTTGAACACCTGTCTATCAGCTAGAATTCTGACCTTCAAAGACCTGTTAGTCTGCCTTTAAAATGTCCACCTCCACTTCATTTATTATCCTAAATTAGATGCACCTGTTTGAGGTCGTTAGCTGCATAAAGACACCTGTCCACCCCATACAATCAGTAAGAATCCAACTACTAACATGGCCAAGACCAAAGAGCTGTCCAAAGACACTAGAGACAAAATTGTACACCTCCACAAGGCTGGAAAGGGCTACGGGGAAATTGCCAAGCAGCTTGGTGAAAAAAGGTCCACTGTTGGAGCAATCATTAGAAAATGGAAGAAGCTAAACATGACTGTCAATCTCCCTCGGACTGGGGCTCCATGCAAGATCTCACCTCGTGGGGTCTCAATGATCCTAAGAAAGGTGAGAAATCAGCCCAGAACTACACGGGAGGAGCTGGTCAATGACCTGAAAAGAGCTGGGACCACCGTTTCCAAGGTTACTGTTGGTAATACACTAAGACGTCATGGTTTGAAATCATGCATGGCACATGTCAAGGCCCGTCTTAAGTTTGCCAATGACCATTTGGATGATCCAGAGGAGTCATGGGAGAAAGTCATGTGGTCAGATGAGACCAAAATAGAACTTTTTGGTCATAATTCCACTAACCGTGTTTGGAGGAAGAAGAATGATGAGTACCATCCCAAGAACACCATCCCTACTGTAAAGCATGGGGGTGGTAGCATCATGCTTTGGGGGTGTTTTTCTGCACATGGGACAGGGCGACTGCACTGTATTAAGGAGAGGATGACCAGGGCCATGTATTGCAAGATTTTGGGGAACAACCTCCTTCCCTCAGAGCATTGAAGATGGGTCGAGGCTGGGTCTTCCAACATGACAATGACCCGAAGCACACAGCCAGGATAACCAAGGAGTGGCTCTGTAAGAAGCATATCAAGGTTCTGGCGTGGCCTAGCCAGTCTCCAGACCTAAACCCAATAGAGAATCTTTGGAGGGAGCTCAAACTCCGTGTTTCTCAGCGACAGCCCAGAAACCTGACTGATCTAGAGAAGATCTGTGTGGAGGAGTGGGCCAAAATCCCTCCTGCAGTGTGTGCAAACCTGGTGAAAAACTACAGGAAACGTTTGACCTCTGTAATTGCAAACAAAGGCTACTGTACCAAATATTAACATTATTAACATTTTCTCAGGTGTTCAAATACTTATTTGCAGCTGTATCATGCAAATAAATAGTTAAAAAAAAATCATACATTGTGATTTCTGGATTTTTTTTTTTTAGATTATGTCTCTCACAGTGGACATGCACCTACGATGACAATTTCAGACCCCTCCATGATTTCTAAGTGGGAGAACTTGCAAAATAGCAGGGTGTTCAAATACTTATTTTCCTCACTGTAAGTCACGCCCACTGCCAACTTGGAACTTGCAGACAGAGCAACAACCAACAACAGGACATTTTTAACAATTTTCACCATCTTATTCATCATTAAATTCACTTCTGACAACATTTTAGGCAAGAAATGAACTGTTTAGATTTCGAATATAGGCAGTCTTGCGAAAATTTATGCCGAATTGACAATTTGCTTCAAAGTTTTCGGAGTTGAGAAGCTCCATGAAATGAGGCGACAGCCAGCAGGCTCCTGCCCCGGCCTCTAGCTCGTCGCTCGGCCAGTCATGCTCAGAGACCCCGCTGTAAGCTGGAGGTCTCTCAGACCGCTCTCGTAAATAAGAGGCTTTTTTTCGCCGTTGACGGTTCGTTTGTTTAAATATCACAATACATGTCCATCATAAGATTAACGGGAACCTGTGGTTAACTGTCTTTTCGGAGGTAAACTCCACAAGCGTGTCCTGCAGCTCACTGGCCGTCACACACACACACAACACGCCGCCGTTCAAACTCCGTTGTGAGGATCCCAGCAAGGCACAACAGGAACATTCCGACGGCCTCCTCCATGCTGCTTTGTTGTTGTTGTATGTGGCGCTAAGGTCTAGTGACGATGCTATAAAGACCGTTGCCGTGCTTGCGTCACTCCCTTACCCCTCCTACCAGTCTCTATGGCCACTTGGCCAGTGGGAATGCAAACGGAAAAAAAGATTTTGGGGGAGAGTAGTTCTTAGAACTGCTTAGAAGTGTACTTTTCCTCTAAAAAGTACAAGTACTATCTGGTCGGAAAGCACCTATTGCTTAATTTTTTTTTCTATTTTTGAGTCTTTTTTTCCCTTTATATGGTTAAAGTCATGTCTTTTCTGGCTTTCATTTGTGACCAAGCTCTAAAATATATTTCATAACAGGAGAGAGACCTGATGATCCCCTAAAAACTTTAAAACTACAACTTAAAATTCTGTCACACTGTCGACCAAACACTGCAACTTTCTTCACAACACACTGGAAGACAACTAAACACAACAGCATCCTAAATAGGTAACAAATAGATAACATTTGTTATCTTTATCAGCTGACCAGGACCAGATGCCTTCAAAGGGAGCGCTCAGAGGAAAGGTGAGGAAGGACCTCCCACATCTGAGACCCCCTGCCAGGACCAAACTGATCCCCTTTACGCCCCCCCCCCACCTTTCCTCACACACCTTAAACCCCCCCCCCAACTTCAGCTGCTGCCCCTGCTCCATTTGGCTGTAATCAGCACCCAGCATCGCCTCTGATTAGACAAAGTGGGGGTGGTGGGAGGTAAAACTTGACAAATTGGCACATTCTTCTCCACCCCATTCCCCTTCTTCCCCATCCCTCTTAATCCTCTCTTCCCCTCTCACACACCCCCACAGACTTCACTTAAATATGGCAGCACCCCCCCCACTCCAACCCACCCTGCACCACTCATTTGATGAATGCTGTCCTTGTGAGGAGAATAAGCCACACACACACACACACACACACACACTGCCCTGGCATTGCTTGCATGATCTTTAAATAGAAGTGAAGTTTGGGGACCACCGCCCCTGCAGGTGCTACCTCTCTCTGGTTACACACACACACACACACACACACACACACACACATACATATATATATATATATAGACTCACATGCATATACCACTACAAGAACACACTCTCATAAATACACACACAGACCACAGTCAGCCACAATAATGCATACCAACACACACTCTGGTTGCCCTGGTAGCTGTCACAGAGCCATGTTACCAAAACGCAGCCCAGATTCTGATCCAACATTATGCCTGATTTACACAGCCTCCCCTCTCTCTCTCTCTGCACTGCTGCCCCACCTCAAAACCCCAGTCAGGCTATCCCAGCCCACCCAGGACCCCCTGGACAGGAACAGCACAACAGCTGCGTGTGTGTGTGTGTGTGTGTGTGTGTGTTGTAGAGAAAGGGGAACGAGCAGGATCCAGGTTATGGCCAGGGAAGTTACATGGTGCCTGTTCTGTTATAAATACCTTGTCGTCTGTCTTGCAGAGTCACTGAAAGTGTCTTCAGTGAGGTTTACGAGGCGTGTGCTGTCCTGGTTGCAAGCCTCTAAAAAAAAAAGGAGTGATCTGAAACAGGAGTGATCTGAAAAAGAGCACCATGGCATGGCGGAGCAGGATACTGCCCAGAGGAAGGTTGGAAACAATTAGTGTGTTTACAGTCACCGAAGTAGACAAGACACCCGATTTCTATAGTCAGGTTAGGGGATTAAAGATCACCAAATCAATTTCTCCTGGAAAAAGATGATTTCTTGCCACGTATACCAGAACTCTACTAACTTTTTATTTTATTTTGACAAGCTAAAATCGCAACTCAACGTCAACTTACTACCTTTTTCTGAAACTTTAAACCACATCAAACAGTCTTCCATAGGGATTCTTTTATTACATCTTCCACACAGCTTTTTATACATGCAGATTTGACTGACAAAGACAATGAAAGTATTGCTGTGACACCAGTACAACGGAATGAAAGGAATGATCATTACACATCATTGTATCCTTGGTTTTAATACTAATACTTTAATTAATAGTTTAGGTAAAAGTGAAACTAATGCCAATGTGTCTCTGTAAGTCTAAAAAAGTTGTTCTCCAGAGTGGTAGATTCTTGAAGTCTAAATAAGTTTTTCATTCAATTTGAACTACAAGGAAAAACTTTCCTTCACTACAACGTAGTGTCTAATATTTTTTACATGAGCCAACCTAGATTCAAAACTATGGTCATTGGGAGCCATCACATTTCTGACAAGATGCAAGCAAATCCTGGATAAAGTAACCAACAACTGCAATGGATGTAAACTATTAAGCCCCTTTTCCATACACATGTGGTGGCTTGGTTTGATTCGGTGTGTCAGCCAAGCACGGCAGGGGTTTGCATCTCCATTACAACAGGGCTGCCCACTTGAAGGTGTGTGTTTACCTGTAATGTGCTTGACTAGAGTCGATGTTCACAAATAGCTGGCTGATCAATGGCTGTGACTAGTGGTCAAAGGAGCGGCTTTAAAACGGTGGATAAACACATTTCCTAATTAATTCCTTATTAATTTCCTATAAATTCTTCAAGTCCCCCATTATTTTGTTATTTAAGAGCTTGTATTATGAAGCAGCAAAATGAGGAAATGTTAGGTTTTCATCAGCAGTAACTGAACACGACTCCTATACAGCTGAAAGCCAACATGACCCCAAACCACAGAGATTCAGCTAAAACGTTTCAAAAAGACCCTTTGCTGCATGTCATTCCCCCTCTCTCCCCTTTCATGTCTTCATCTGTCCTGTGAAAATAAAGGCCTACAAATGCCCCAAAAAAGGTTTCAAAAGTACAGAGAGCTGAACTCTGCACTTCTGTATAGACATGAGTTAATTCTCGCAACACGCATGTTTGACTGTGAGAAGGGGTTGGGCCGCGGTCAGCGAGACGTCACCGCAACATACTTAGAGGCGGGTTAGCCGCACCTTGGCCCGACTCCAGAGATTGTCCATCCAGGGTGCAACTTGGTGCGTTTAAACTGGTAATGGAAACGCAAATCAGCGCAGCATGGTTTGGCTCGGTGAGGCCAAAAGTGACAATGGAAAAACACCATTGGATTAACATTTTATTCCAGCAACATTGTTTTCATATGTTAACGTAATATAGTGAGAAACCTGCAGAGCCACCCTGCACTGGCACACTGCTAAAACAAAGACAAGCTAAGAAAGACGAGGGCTGGGCGAACGAAACTGGCAAATCACCCTTGTCCCACAATCAGATGGGTGCATATTTGTAATAACGTGTGTGTGTGTGTGTGTGTGTGTGTGTGTGTGTGTGTGTGTGTGTGTGTGTGTGTGTGTGTGTGTGTGTGTTGCTCTCTCATATTACTATGGTGATGGCTTGTCTGACAGCATGATGAGGCCGAGCTAGAAAATATGGTGTGATGTAGGTGTAGGAGTGGCCAACCTTTCCCATCCTTTTCCAACCCCGTCACAACAACAGCTTTCATCTGGAGCGGATTAGAGACATTAGCACTTTCTTATCTCTACGCCTTCCTCCGCGTCTTTCACCACACAAAGTATGCGGCTTAGTTAAGGGAAAAGAAGTTGATCAATCACAACCTTAACACAGGGTCTGCACATACACAGATAATGGCCATTATAATCACTAGTGACCCTGCTACAGTAAACCAAAAGTGTGTAGTGTGTGTGTGTTGGTGTTGTCAATGGAATGTGCAAGAGGCTTACGGATATTACAGGAGAGCTTGCACAGAGGCTAAAATTAACCTGGCACTTATAAACAAACACACATACACACAGCCAGTAATCCACATTAATACCAGTCATCAATCTTGAGATGATGGCACATTAGGCTGTCCTTATTGGGAGAAGATATGACGGCGTGCTTAGTGGGAGAACGTGTTGCAGAGCCTGGGCCGTGATGGGAATTTAATACCTGCCATCTATCTCTATTAAAATGGCTCCAGATAGCCAATGGGTTGACACTGGTCTGACAAGGCTACGCTGTGGCTGATTCCGAACATCACAATACGTGGACAATGAGTATGACCAATGCCTGTCAACTGAACAGACAAACTGCGCATAACACCGTAACCACCCTGCTTGATGACGACTTTCTCCTGCTGAATATTTGCTGATTTTAAGCCAAGAGAAAACAGGTAATTCTTCTGGTCCAATCAGGTACCATTATGTTGTGGTTTTTTTTAGTTCCGCCCTTGGGATAATAAGTGACAAGTGACAAAGGGAACAAAAAGGACATTTCTTTTTTTTTTTTTTATTTCTTTCATTGTGATTATATCCTCAGGGGTGCTTCCTGCGAGGCAAACGGAAAGTTTGATTCAGGAAATCTCTTGTCATCATATTATGCTGTCTATGATTTTTTTATTTAGAATATGATGGTTTTCTGTGCTTAAACTGCCGTTTCTGTTGTTGCTTTTTCTTTCACTTTTTCGCAAACTACATGGGCGCTGCAGCTAAATGTTTGTTTGCATGTTTATCATTACATGTTAGAAAAAAATAGAATGAAAAAAAAAAGTCAAAATATATTATTACAATATTAACCAAAGTGTTACCACACTGCATTTTGTCTTTTTTGCTGGCACTCATCTGGGCTGAACATAATCTTTTCCAAAGCCACTGCCCTAAATATGACTCATCTCTCATCACTTTAACAACGACCGCCTCCTTCTGTGAGTACTCAGATCATCACTATACTGCCTTTACTGTCTATGACCTTGAATACCAGTAACATGTCATCTGCAGAAACTATGATTCACACTTTCACAGACCCACGTGGACACACACAAACACAAATACACACACAAACACAAATACACACACACACACACACACACACACACAGAAAGGATAGCAGAAGACAATCGCTTAGGTTCAAGTCCAGCCTGCCTCCACCCGCCTCTCTGAACAGGGCGGGAACTTCGGAGCAAGGGTCGGCATGCCGGGTCGGACCGTTGCAGGTCTTTGAAGGAGGCCTGTGGCGGGGAAGGGTTTTCGGGAAGGGGAAGTGCTCTGCTGGAAGTTTTGGATATCAATGGAAAGGCTTTCTCTCTGCCACGCAGGGCGGCAGAGCGGCTTTCCTTTATCTTCCACTACTTATCCCACCACAACGGAAAGACAATGTCAAGGAAACATGTAACAGGAATATTTCCAGGAAGGGACAGCCTAAACAACTGCAATCCAATCCCTGAAGAAGAGGATGCTTGTTTGAAAGTTAAAACTGCAGTAAAAAAAAAGGTATATGTGTGACTAAAATCTGACAGTGTTTAAGTGGATAGAGTACATGCATTAATGCAGTCAGTGGTTGATAGACAGATGATGTTTAGCTCACAGGAGAACGTGTAGGAAGAAAGTCCGCTGACCCGAACTATCCCACGATCCTCCAGCAACCTGGCTTAACCACAAGCACAACCTCTGGCTATCCAGCTGTTTGCTCCAGAAAATATCACTATATTCACACACACACTCACAGAGACACACTCACACACACCAGCAGGGAGTTTGAAACTTACTCTCAAGTTACAGATAAGGTTGAAATGTGCTCTCAGTAAAACGTCTGACTATGCCTCGTTCACCATATCAAAATTACATAGAGCAGCTATCCTTGGGATTGGTAAAGTTGAAAGTGTTGATATAATAGATTGAGGGTTACAGGAAATAAAATAGTTCCTTTTAAATTGATGTATTTATGCCACCTAAAGGACAGTGGCATAAACTGAAATATAAAGATTGTTCAAAAAACATATTTTGGACCGCACTTGGAGCTCTGCTTACTTTCATACCCGGTCAAGTTACAAAAATAGGGCTAACATGCACCCTAGATGTTTGTCTGTCATACAAGTTTTAGCTTTTATCCTTTATATTAACCAGACATTTGGTTTAATCTGGCTAAAAACATATAAATCACGACAATGTCAATTAATGTCCCCTCACAATTTGTCCTAAAATGGCTGGTCCAAACTATTCAACAACAATGAACACTTAAAAAGGAGTTTTCTCTTTGGATGCACATAATCTATATGCACAGAAGATCTAACTGCTATAGTGCATCAGCTGCAGTGCATACAGAAAGACTATGATCCTGTCATCTTGCTACTGTCTTTTCTTAAGACAGGCGTAGAATATTGTCCCCGCAAAAAAATCTCAAATTGCTGCCACACATCAGGGGGCACTTTCCCCATGAGGCACCAGTCCACAGTGAAGCATGATTTATGCTTCTGCGTAAAATCTACGGTGGTTACGTACGTAGGTATGTGGAGACATGAACCTACGCCGGACCCTACACCGTAGCATGACGGGCACCTCTCAGCGACGCACGTTGCGGCGACGCACGTCGCTCGGCAGCGTTGCATTCCCCCCCCCCCCCCCGACTCATTTCCTGGTTCTCCTTCTCCATAAACAACATGAAATCAAGGAGAGGGTTTTCTCTCTCTCTCTCTCTCTCTCTCTCTCTCTCTCTCTCTCTCTCTCTCTCTCTCTCTCTCTCTCTCTCTCTCTCTCTCTCTCTCTCTCTCTCTCTCTCTCTCTCTCTCTCTCTCTCTCTCTCTCTCTCTCTCTCTCTCTCTCTCTCACACTCACACTCACACTCACACACACACACACACACACACACACACACACACACACACACACACGGCAGCTCGACGCACACACCACCGCACAAGTATAAACTTCAGGCCACTTACATAGACTAGGGCAAAAACTTTGCGTGGAGCTACCGCAGAACCATAAATCACGCTTAATAGCTCCCAGTCATTTTGTAGCACATTACTGGGCAAACCACAGTGTACATCAACAGTATGTGATCAACAAAGACATTAACACCTGAATATCTTGCATGAGAAAAAAGGTTTTACTTTCCTATTTCAGTGTTTTATCTTTACTTTTGCACAAATCAATAAGCAGTACCAACCTGATTTGGTACACATCGGCAACTACCATTTCATGCAGACATGAGTCCACGCTCATATCTGGTGTCCACCCCCCTCCCTGTGTTTACCTCTTCACAGAGTTCTCTGTCCTCACCTCTACTCCACTGCTCCACCACAGCAGCCGGAGCAACAGAGCTCTCTCTCCTCTCAGACCTCCGCCTTCCCGGCGAGGCTGACCACAACCCGTCCAGCCCGGGTCGCCTTACCCATTTACCGCGTGGGAGCGGATACCGACAGGGGCTCACAGAGACCCATTCAAAGCCTTGCATATGAAATCTCTTCCTCTGCAGTGATACCTTACACTTCATCTGCATATTCACATATTCAGAACCCGGTGTTCACTTCCTGTCTGTGCGAGATAGAGGAAAAACTGGGCACAGACAGAGTTGGTGTGTTTTTATTAGCTTTCAAAGGGTTTTTGTTACTGCATCTTGGAAACCAACCAAGTGGCAGCAGATCGTCTCGCACACAGAGACGTAACGAGACTTAAATATTTTAGTAGGAATCGATATGACATGCAGTGAGATGGCTATTTCTAAGCCAAAATACATTTACTCACGTTACTGTATTGAGTGGTTTTGTTGTGTATTTTGTATGTTTCAAGTCGTATTTTAAAATGTACCTGATTACATTTTGAGTGAAGTATTGTATTTCGCTACATTACAAATCCTATCCGTTACGGAGTTAAAAAAAACAAAAACTTTGACTAACGAAAACTGAAAGGAAGAAAAATATATATATCGCGCCCGGAACCACTACAGCAGACCTGGGCATTCTTTTTTTTGTGCCAACGTATACAGCTTCTTCTTCTCTGGTTGCAAGTCGCAATTAAAAAGAAGTAGAAGAAGAACTGCAATGTGTTGGACCCGGACCATGGATGTATTAGAGAGTGGTCGGACCCCTGTGTCGGTTGCACATTATACCTTTCTAAGGGTCTTAAATGTCATGTGTGACATGTGTTATGTTGTTATTACATGTGTATACATTTGTATAGATGTTTATACATTTGTATAGATTTTTCTTTAATTAGAAACAAATTGGATTTAGGACCCCTTGTCCTATTTTCACTACATGGGAGAGATTCCCCCCCCGCCCCGTTTTACAATTTTTCTTTTATATAACTAAGTAACTTTTACTTAAAGTACATTTTAAATTAACTACTTATTACTTTTACTGGAGTCATTTTTCATCAAAGTATTGGTACTTTTACTTGAGTACAATATTTTAGTACTTTTTCCAACTCTGCCAAAACATTACGCCAAATATGTCATGTCTATTCCTATCACAGATTTGTTTATGGAAAGCAATAGGAATAAGAAATCCATTGCAACCGTTACTGCCATTCGAGGAATTCTGCTGAGACCTGCCCATCAAGTAGCTGTCAAGTATCATCTCTCAATCCACCAGCAAGTGTCAACAGACGCAAACATGGACAAATGAGAGCTGCTATTGTGTGACAATCTCCCAGTGCGGTTACACTTGTAAGCAAACAACAGCATACCACAATGACACTCCTGGTGCTCTGCCAAGACCGCTCTGGCAGCTGCGCCGCTCGGCTTATTACTGGCTCATTGAAGTTGATGGTTTTCATAGCGTTGTGTGTGGAAAGCGTCTGCAATAGCTGGAATACAGATCGATGCAGCATTCCGGTCATGTAGGAACAGTCAACACGTACCGGTGCTGATGTCATCAGCTCTTTCACTCATGTTCTTTCCCAGGGGGTCAGCGTCTGAGATATGACAACACTCTGGATTCTTTAAATGTCTTGTCACATAAAACAATTATACCTAATGAGAGAGGCTCCACACAGGTGACTTGAAATGTACAACGTTGCTTGTGTGTTCCACAATGCATTACATATAGAACATATATAAACTTAGCACAAAAAGTAAGGAAATTTGTGTTTGGTAGATTTTTTCTCTGTGGTAACAATGGTTTTTGGTAATAAATCTTATACCGTTGGAAAGCCTGTTTAGTTCCCTTTCAAATGGTGCCGCATTTGTAAGGAACATGCATTTTTGGGATGAGCAACAGCGCTGAGTATGTGGGTTGCGCCCATGAAATATTTGCCAGATCTTCTCTGCCAATGCCAAACAGCTTATTCTGCCATTGACTCGTTTGGTGTTTGGTGGATTGGATGATTGAAGTTTGAAGAAACAAGACATATTGGCAATTTAACAATTTATTCATTTCACAAACAGGAGCCTCAGTAGCATGTGGAAGAACCATACACAGCGACAACAGCCTGGCTCCTCCTCCTCATGCTGGTCACCAGCCTGGTCACACACTGCTGTGGGATGGCATCCCATTCTTTAACCAGCATTTGTCGCAAGTCAGCCAACGTGGTTGTGTTGGTCACTCTGGCACGAACAGCACGCCCAAGCTGATCCCACAAGTGTTCAATGGGGTTGAGGTCAGGACTGCTGGCAGGCCATTCCATCCTCTCCACTCCCACCTTCTGGAGGTAGTCTCTGATAAACCCCGCCCTGTGGGGGGGAGCGTTGTCATCTTGGAGAATAGAGTTCGGTCCCAGACTGTGGAGATATGGGATTGCCACTGGTTGCAGAATCTCATCTCTAAATCATGCACCTGATTGGCAGCACTTGGGGGTACCCATCTGTGCGCCCATGGGCGTGCTGGTCTTACAGGGAGGTGTGTTCAGGTAGCCTGACAAGCCAGACCCACATCAAGATGTTGGGTCTGGGAACACACCATTGGCAGGGCTCAATCCGAGGGGTGGGATGAACGGTTGTCTTTCAAATTCCCTCTACACGCAATAGGATAGCACTACAACCAACCAGAGCAACGCTAGTTGATAGATTAAACTTTTGCCGTATCCGGTCGGCAAAACTCTGAACACTTCTTCCTTTTTTAAGAATGACTTTAGTGCCGTTCTTTGTTCTTTTCTCAAAGAAAAGCTTAACTCCAAGTCTTCCAGAGTCGCGGCCATAGGCGATTCGAAAGACCGCTGTTCGCCAGCAGCCATCTTCTTTGTTTTTAAGTAGCAGGGAATTCACACGGAACCGTCGCAACTCTGCCGTCATTATGTTATGCCCGCCCACCGACTTTATACACGATGTGATTGGCGTGACTAGAGTTTGGTTTTTCCAGCTCGCAAGCCAACAGAGAGTTGCTAGACGACCCTGGCTGCAAATTACATTTGCCACCGCTAGGGTGTGTCTAGATTTCTAGGCTAGCATTCAGGTGCATTGCTGGCGTATTGCTATCTTGAGGCAGCGGAAAGTGATCGCTCCAACAAAAACCTGGTCTAAAGTCAATAACGCAGCATTTCATTGTTATTTTAACTGCGCATTAGTAAAATGTGCCTAGGTTCGTGCACAGCGTACGCACACTATGCTTGTTACACACACACTCAGGGATACGGAGCAGCACACAAACATTCAAAAGATTAAAAATAAAAATATTACAATGTGAAATAGTATTATGATATGATCTGCTCGCGCGCTTCCACTTCACGCACGAGCAGATCAGTTCCTTCTCCTGAAAACTTCTCCTGCTCCTGCTTAGCAATTCAAAGTTTAGATTTTTTTATTTATTAATTTAACTTCAATTTACACGGATTTAGAAATACTTTAGATGCATCGATAACAATAAATCTACTATTTGATAACAGAGAGCTCCCAATATTTATGACCTAGTTTGGAAGTCTTTTTTTCCAACATTATCAATTTGCAAGGTTTAGGGACTATCACTGAGTTTGTTAATTTATCCTTTGATTTTGTTTAAATTGCACAAATCTAAGTATTATAACTTAAATTCCTTAAATATTTGGCTTCTCATCTTTCTTTGTGTGACTGCATATAAAGTAAAATCCTTCCCAGAAACCCCGGCCTCCATTAACAACTTTCTTAAGAACAAAAATCCCACAACATCCTTCCAGACCCATTGTTCTGTTTTTTAGTACTGTGTCACTAAGCTGATGTTTCTGCATGTTGCCGGCAGTTAAAAAAACTCACCAGGAATCTTTAAAGATCATAAAATCCTCTTCATCAAAGCAATTTCTTAACGTGTCTAAGCACAGCATAATGACAGAATCAGTGTCACGCCGATTTAGTTGAGAATAAAAAGGTTTAAGCACAGAGCGATCTTTAAAATTACAACAGCTACAGTAACATCCAGAGCTTGATCCATAAATCTGCAGAAATAAAGAACAGTAGCATTGAGACTTCACATGCGGTTATGATGGGCCATATTGTCTTACTTAACCCACAAGTCAAAGTCAATAAATGAGAAAAGAACCAACCCCAACCAGAAAAGCGGCCTGCAACAATACAGTTACCAATGGCCAACAACTGTGTGTGTGTCTGTATGTGTGTGTATGTATGTGTGTATGTATGTATGTATGTATGTATGTATGTATGTATGTATGTATGTATGTATGTATGTATGTGTATGTGTGTGTGTGTGTGTGTGTGTGTGTGTGTGTGTGTGTGTGTGTGTGTGTGTGTGTGTGTGTGTGTGTGTGTGTGTGTGTGTGTGTGTGTGTGTGTGTGTGTGTGTGTACTGCGTCCCTCCCCTGGGGCAGTGAGGTGCTGACTGACACTCTGGTAATGCCGTCATGTCTCTTAAACCTGAGCAGGGTCCACACACACACTGAATGAACACATCTGAGAGCGGAGAGAGAAAAATGTCTGGCTCTGAGACGTTCTCTCGCTCACTCTCTGAGGCCCCGGCTGCCAAAACGATGCAAGTTAAGACACAATCCAGCAAAATACGCTGCACAACTTTTCTGCAACAGCAAGCATCACCAGCTGTGGAGGCTCACACTGTACTTTACAAATATTTGAATGTTCAGTAAGCTTTAAGGTTACTTTTTTTTAAATTACTGAGTTGTAATTGTATGTCTGTTTTCAAAAACAAAAAAAGAGAGAATATAATTCAGAATCATGCTCAAAATGCAATTTTCATTTTGTTCTTTTTTGGAGCATACAAGGGCGGAAAACACAACAGGAACATCTGTATAATTTAATGCAACCACACTGAAATACAAGTTTACTTTGTTAATCTTTTAATGTTTAATCAAGTACATGATATTTTATATTATAAGGTGTTCCTTTTATTCTGACCACCCTTGTAATTGAGTCAGAATTGAGTTCTGTTTCAGAGGTATTTAATGCAACAGTCCACTAAAGAGATACGAAACTTAGTAGTATTAACATTTTAATTGATGAGAGCATATTCTTTTTATAGACTTTTTTGGACTAAATTATTAAACAATAGATTAATTGACATATTTGTATATGTGATGATAATATGGTTATTACACATTTCCAATGACAGAAATTAATGAAAACTATATTTTTCTTAAGCAGTAACAGAAAAAAGTGACCGCTCTAAAAACTGTTGAACATTATAATATAGTATTTAATATAACATTAATATATAATAAAATATTATTTTTTTAGGTTGCCATTTTAAAACTGGCAGATGAAAATTAGCCTGCTGAGCTAACTCTGGTTCATTTACGGTTACTTTGCTGTTGATTAATGAGCACTGTCCCTGTCAAATAAACAGATAAATGAAAAACATGAAACTAAAAATAATGTTATGACTGGAGTTTTTTTTAAAGGGTTGTTTTATGTTTTTAATAGGTTTTACCACACATTCTCATACTTGTATTCATTTATCAGTATTTATTATTATAACAAAGTATTGTGAGATCATTTTGGCCAAGATATTCACACGGATCATATTATATCACACATTAAAGGGCTGGGCTGGGCATTGAACCTCACTTAACCCTGCTAAAAAGAAAAATGTCTAACAGATAGAAACAAGTATCTGATCTACTTATTAACCTTGGTTACTTATTTTTAATTAGATAGTTGCTGACTTTAATTAAAATTCCACATAAATGTCAGACATTATTCTATAGAGGCACAGTTCTTGTACAACTGGTTGTTTTCCAGCATTTATTAAAGTATTGTGTAATGTTTTAGCACCAGTGTAGAAGAATTTCAAACAAACCGAGCCCTAAACACCACCAAACATTCCTATCACACACATTTGGTTTGCACATAAAAGAAGAGTTAAATGCTTGAAAACTACTTCAACATATTCCCACCACAGTGTCTCCACACGCTGAACTGGCCGTGCATCGAGCACGCAAACACACAGACAGTGTCACACCTGTGTATGATGACGGCGGAGGTTTTGGCGAATACGAAGTGTGTTTTTATTCGAGTTCCACAGTTTACAGCCTCGCTGCCCAAGGCACGACAGTTTAATTTGACTATAATAAGATCAGCACGACAGATTGGTTTCACTGCATTGGGCGAGACGCTTGACTTTTATTACAACAGGCATCACTTGGAGACTAATATTGTAAACGTTTAGCTGTGGTGGTGGCCTGCACTGGCCACACATGTATATAAACTCCCAGCTTAGATTACTGAGCCAGAGCAGATATTACTATACCAGTGGCACGGAGATGTAGGAAAGATTTAGCATGGGAAGATCAAAATCCCAGGTGTATGTATGTGTGTGTGTGTGTGTGTGTGTGTGTGTGTGTGTGTGTGTGTGTGTGTGTGTGTGTGTGTGTGTGTGTGTGTGTGTGTGTGTGTGTGTGTGTGTGTGTGTGTGTGTGTGTAATTGTCGTTCCTGTCAAAATGACTGGCCGGTCAAGGGAAAGTGTGAATACTGCCCTGGCCAGTGTTTGTGTATCTATGGCTTTTCCCCCGCCGTCATTATGTGCATAATTTGGGGAAGGAATGCTTGAGGGAACAGTTAGGAATGTCAAGGGACCCTCAAGCTTTGCCGCTAAGCTCCGGCTACACCCTGACACCCAGAATATGACGAGGCCACCTACAGCAGAGAGAGAGAGAGAGAGAGAGAGAGAGAGAGAGAGAGAGAGAGAGAGAGAGAGAGAGAGAGAGAGAGAGAGAGAGAGAGAGAGAGAGAGAGAGAGCGAGAGCGAGAAATCCAAACACGGTGGAGAGGCAGACACAAATGAAGTTCACGCTCACAAAAAAACCACCCACTCTTCCATGTGTCATCTCTTGCTAAACTCTCTGTAATCGTTTAGTGTGTGTGTGTGTGTGTGTGTGTGTGTGTGTGTGTGTGTGTGTGTGTGTGTGTGTGTGTGTGTGTGGAAAGCAGAGAAAAGTAAAGAAAACAGTAGAGTGTTTTCTTTGGAGTTCGCCTACATTGCACACATAGACGGAGGAGAACAGAGATTATCTCCTGACTAATAGTGTTCTGTTCTCTGTGAGATGGCACTTATCATCAATCCCCCCCCTCCCACACACCCACCCTTCCCTCGTCGTCGTCGTCTTTATGACCACCATCCCACATGGATGTCAAATCACGCGTGCACACACACACGTAGGGATGCAAACATATGCTCAAAGCGGCCCAAACGGCTGCACACGCGCACAAATATCACTCATATCTCAGGGTCACTTAATGCAGCTTAAGCATGTCTGTGATGCGCCATCCGCTAAGAGGGCACTTTCAGAAGTGATTTACATGCCTGAGAGGGGCGCCCGCCACAGTTTCATCCTAAAGAAAACAGCTGGGAGATGTTTTTGACTTCAAAATGATTTTTCTGCTCATCCCTGACTCAGCATCATTGTTTCCTTGGCAAAACAGATATCTAAAGCTGAAATGATTGGTTGATCAGGCCAATTAACAGAACAGTTATTAACAACAATACATGAATTCCTTTAATAATTTATAAGGCAACAATGCCAACAAATATTTGGTTCCAGCCTCTCAAATGTGAGGTTTTGCTGTTTTTCTGTGAATAACTTTGGGTTTTGGGCTGTTTGTGTGAACAAAACAAGCAATTTGATAACACTCTGGGCTCTGGGAACTCGTCATTGGCATTATTGGGCCCTATCTTCTGGCATTTTATAGGCTAAACAGTAACTTGTGAATCATTTTGTTAAGATTTAGTACCCGGCCAATAAAAAAGCAAGGCAATATTTGACAATATTAGTTTATCACAGATATATCAGCACAAAATAAATTGCAGTACAGAAATGCAAAACAAATATTTGAGATAGTTAACGAAATAATCTCACCATTAGTAGCTTTAGAGCCCTTCTCATCCAATGCTCCAGGACAGGTACCAAAATGTCAAAGACCAATGTTAAGAATTAATTTTCAGCCTCAGTGTTTGAGTTAATTTAGAGACCGTGTCCCCATCACAAAGTTTGTCCTACAAAGAGCACCGACAGGTTTGTTTTTAAAATTTAAAATGACATGAATATATATATATATATATATATATATATATATTTTTTTTTTTTTTTAAATTTATTTATTTATTTATTTATTTATTTTTTTTGAAAAATCAGATTATATATAATATATATTATATATAATATAATCAAAAATTATTTAATTCACAGAGCTCAAATATAATTATGGTATCGTCTCAAAAATCTAGTATCGGTTGGGCACGTTTACAATTATTTGAAAAGATAATCAAGAGATGACTTGTTCAGTTTCTCTATGTTAAATGATTACGCCATCGTTGGCTGATTTATGTGATGATGATGATGAAACCAGGTTGGATTCAAACAAAAACAAATAGGTGCATCTGTCTGCAGGATGAGCTCAGGGAGGCCGAGAGGTTACAAGCTTTAAGTCAACAGTTGGAGGTTGGCGGCCTCTTGACAGTTCAGTGCAGTGCTCGTCTGTCTCACATGTCCGTCAGCCTCACCCTGTCTGTCCGTCCACCTAACCTGCCCTGCCAGCACTGATGATTGATGGTACCGCGGAAAACTGAAAACCATTCTTCCCAGTGACAAGAGCAGGAGCCATTCATCACACTTGCAACTTCTCACACTGCCAAAGACATTTCTCATCACTGCTGCTGATACCTGCTCTAATGATAAGGAGGAGTAATCATGATTTTAACTGGAATTCTACAGCAGCCTGAGGGCGAGAAGTGATACTCTTGTAGACACTTTTTACAACTTTGAAAGATCCTGATATACTTCCATTTAACCAAAGAATATTTAAATTTCCCACCGTCCCTAAGATGGAAAAAGTAAGAGGCAAAACGGCCGAGGCAGGACGGCAGAAAGAAACAAGTGCTGATAGTTTGATTAATGATCACTTTTTCTGCCACACACACACACACACACACATCTGGCAGGAAACTGCTGGACAGAAGGTGCCGGTATACGGGCCAGTGTGACCACACACTCCCCTCCTGATTCATACATGCACACACTCAAAGACATCGATCAACAACGTTGCCTTAAAGAAAGGCTTGATGTCTCATTTTTTCACTTTAATTTACTTTATAAAACTGTTATGTATATCTTACTTTAGTACCTATAAGCACTATATGGCCAAAAGTATTTAGCCATCACTGGCTATTTACAGTACTTTTGTGTATGCTTGGTCTGTTTTTAGTTTTATATATATAAGGGCTGCAACTAACGATTATTTTCATAGTCGATTAATCTATCGATTATTTTCTCGATTAACCGATTAATTGTTTGATCTATAAAAATGTCAAAACATGGTGAAAAATGTGGATCAGTGTTTCCCAAAGCCTAAGAGGACGTCCTCAAATGTCTTGTTTTGTCCAAAACTCAAAGATATTCAGTTTACTGTCACAGAGGAGAGAAGAAACTAGAAGATATTCACATTTAACAAGCTGGAATCAGAGAAATCTTATTGTTTTTAATAAAAAAATGACTGAAACAATTAATCGATTATCAAAATAGTTGGCGATTAATTTAATAGTTGACAACTAATCGATTAATCGATTCATCGTTGCACCTCTAATATATATATATATATATATATATATATATATATATTTTAACATGACAATATCGCCGTGCACAAAGCAAGCTCCATGAAGAAATGGTTTACCCACTTTGGTTTGAAAGTATAGTTTTTATCATTTAAAAGTATAAATTAAGTAATTTCATCAACTACCTAAAAAGCTGTCACTTGTCCCCGGAGGTCATTTCAGGTCTTGGAGTCAAAACAAGAGTACATCTCCTACTCTGCTCACAATCTATGAATAGTCCACTTAGCAGCTGTGATCGCTGTTTTTTGTACCTGAACATCTCGCTCTATTTCGGAGAATAAAGGCCCGTTTGTCTGGCTGACAGCAGACAAGGTAAGAGTGGCCCAACCCTTCCTAAAAGGTATGACAGCTTGATTTAAAGCTTCAATTAAAAAATACAGCACACAGGCAAAGGCAACAGCCTTCGCACACACACAAAGGAGCTAGAGATACAAAATAAATTCCACAATGTACAATAACACCTCCATTAAGTTAACGAAAGACTAAAACAATTACACTCATATAGATTAGCATCTGATGTCGTAACTCATCTCATCTTTGCCCTCGATTCAAACTCTACCTCTCCTCTTCTTGCTTTTGTTCCCCTGATCATCATTTCATGATGCGATCTAAACAAGTGAGATCATAGCTCATTACAGCAGGCTTTTGTAAATGGATTGCAATCCTGAAATTACCCAACAGAAACACGTTTGAATGCGGAGAACAAGGAACGCACCCACGCGCACTCTTAACCAAAATAACAGAGGGGCCAGTGCCTTTTGAAACGATTACAGATTATGACACTCTTAAAAGGGAATTTACAGGTTGTGAAATAACAATTATGCCACCCTTTTTCAGGGGCCCTGACTTTCATCCCTAATTAGAGTTTAACGTCATTGTTTTCTTTTCGAAACAGTTAGAAACAATAGCTAGACCGGGATCCGACTGCAGGTCACGCTGTGAAGAAAAACTCCAAACAAACGGCTGAATTACACAAACATGCCATTAGCAGGGGAAGTGTTGGTCTCTGTGTGTGTGTGTGTGTGTGTGTGTGTGTGTGTGTGTGTGTGTGTGTGTGTGTGTGTGTGTGTGTGTGTGTGTGTGTGTCTACGAGGGTGTGAGCACACAGCAGAGCGTGGGCAGCAGCAGTCAGGACTTGTGTTCGCGGATTAGCAACCGTGTTTACTGTGAGTAATGAGCTCATGTCAGTTATGGAAGTGTGGGTGTTTGGGGATACAGTGTAATTAAGAGGCTGCACTGACGACAGAGGAAGGAGATAATATGACTGATTTTCTTCATAAGATAACAATAAAGTCTAGGTGCAGTTTGGCAGCCCCCTCTTGATACAAACAAGTGAAAACAGACTAAAAAAAAAAAAAAAGCCCAGATCGCTTCACGCATCTTCACTAAGCCTTTCTGCTTGTGTGTACAGTATGTATACAGTCAGTGAGTCTGCTCACAAAAATCCCTTTGTACACATGATATAATGTCTATGTAAACAGCACTATGTATGCACACTAGAGAAAAATACTAATACTGCCAAATCTTTGTGTCAACTAAGCTGTCTCTATGTTCATTGTGTAAACTCATTTAGACTGAACCTTATGTTCACACAGGTATTTCTGTCACACGTGTGATTTACCTTCCCTTTTCTGGAAGAACGAGGTGCGCTAACTGATGCTAAACTAAAATAAATACCACATGCATGAAGCTTATACGCAACACAAACTGTATATATGTTACCTTTGGGTGCAGTTGCCTCAACACTACTGCTGCAGCGGAAGCATAAGAGGCCATCAGTGAAGCCACAATGTCAATAACAAAACCAAACCCTACAGTGACTGGCTATATTAAGTACTGTAGAGAATATCTCAATCATCCAAAGTACAGAAATAAACTAAAATATCATGGAAACATTTTTGAAACGATGACAGATGTGCTCATTTTAATATCAAAAGGCAACAAACTGAAGGAGCAGACATATCTGTGATGGCTATTCTGTAAAAGTAATAATCTCGAAGATTTTCATTTAAATAAATGTCTTGTTAAGTCACTATCTTTCACCGAATGAGAGCGAAGACCATATAACTCTTTTAAGACACAAGTGCTATATAAATTTTAAAAAGAAATGATTATTACTTGCATACATATAACAAGCCTTCATTATAGGCAAGTGTACAGCTACTTTTGAACTTCAAATTAAAAAAAAAAAAAAAAAAAAAGCTTGACAACCAAACTGCAATGCATGTTGTGAAGCATCCTAATAAGATAACAATGTTTGTGAACAACTTAATTTTCTAAGTTACTGTAAGTGAACAATTAGTTTAACATTAACTTGAAATCACAAGTTGTAATTTAAATTGTAACTGGGCATTAACTCAATGATAAAAGAAAAGTTAACTTAATTAAATGAATTGTACAGTGTAAGTGCGGTCATTATATATTTTGTTGTCGGCAGTGGTGGAATGTAGAAGTACATTTAATCAAACCTGAGGTACTTGTACTTTACTTGAGTCTTTTTTTTCATGCCACTTTCTACTTCTACTCCGCTACATTTCAGAGAGAAATATTGTACTTTTTACTCCACTACATTCATCTGACAGCTTCAGTTACTAACACATTAAGATTTTTGCACACAAAACACATGTAGTTTATAAAATATGATGTTTTATTATAAATTAAACTACTCAACAATATAACGGCCTACATAGGTCCAGCTGAAATGATTAGACCATTAACACTTGACTTGACGTTTCCAGTTTCTAAAATGTGAGGATTTTTCTGCATTGAGTACTTTTACTTTTAATACTTTAAGTGCATTACTCTTTTACTAAGTAACATTTGAATGCAGGACTTTTACTTGTAACAGAGTATTTTTACAGAGCGGTATTAGTACTTTTACTTAAGGAGCTGAATAATTCTTCTACCACTGGCTGTCGGTTACATCTTTTCAACTAATCGTCTGGTTCTCCGAGTCTAAAAGTTTCCAGTTCAGGACAGGGTGTTGCTAACTGCAGTGGTTCTAACTTCACTTTTGTCAATCTTCTCCATGAGGATTGTTTTGAAATATAGACAGAGATATTTATAGATATAATGTAATAATGAGCTAAATACCACAAACAAAGTAAGACTCTAATTACAGGTTAGGTCTAATTACCAAGAAAGTCTTTTTCATGCAGCTCAAAGTCAGATTACTTGGAGGTAGTTGATGAAGAATCTCTTAAGACGTGACATGCCCTGTTCACTGATCACACAACCAGCAGAGCTCCAGATAAAATCATTACAGAACATCCAGTACAAAGCTACCAAGCTGATTATAATTGCCAGCTGTCTCCCTGGAGGTCATAGCAACAGGAAGATTGATGAGTTTGATAAATATTTAGTGGAATCCCTGGTTACCGTCTTCTCACCTCGGCTCTCCCACCTTACCAACTACACCAAACTAATTAAGCACCCGATCCCAGCTTTGTGTGTTTATTGTGGCGAGTTGTGGTACCGACAAACACGCTACGGGCTACATGTCAGTCACTCACTCACCACGGAGGTAAAAATGGAATGAAGGACATGCAGTAAGGAGGAGGAAGAAAGTTAGAAGGGGAGAGACGGGGGAGGATCACTGAATCACTGTGCTTCAAATTAGCCCTTTGCCCTTGATTTGCCTTTGTAACTTTTGTTTAGGTACAGTGTAACTTGCATTGAATTGATGTCAGTTGCATTGGTTTATGGGTATTCTGCATTGAGATTGTGCAATTATTTAAAGATATCTAATATATTTCTAATACATTTCTCTTGTGTTGTTCTTTTACGTAACTAAAACTATAGAAGTGTAAAAAAAAAAAAAAAAAAAAAAAAGGCTAAATCAAATTATTCCAAGGGACACAGATGAGGGGGTCCCCGGTATATTCTCTATCTTGTAAAGGGCCCTTGGCTGAAAAACCATTGAGAACCAGATAAGGAAAACAGTTAAAATACAATAATAGCTTTGTCAGCAGCACCGTTTTACCAGTTTTGAGCTCTTCCCAGTCTACCTTTCCAGTCTTTTCTTCCTCTTGTTTTCTTGAATTTGCTCTACTTTTTACGCATTTGACTGAAAAAGTTGAAAAGTAGGCACTAACTTAAGAGCTGGAACCCTGAACCAGCTACTTAAAGAAGAGCTGTAATGTGACAGACTGACCTGCAGAGGGTCTCATCCAGACCTGGCTTCTATCATTAATTCAAACAAAGATAAACCATTGTAGAGCTGAAACAATTGTTTTCACTATCAATTCATCTGCTGAAAATTTTCTTGAAAAAGAAACAATAATAAAGAAAATTGTTGTCATTTCAGAAGCTGGAATCAAAGATGTTTGGCATTTTTGTGTGAAAAATAAATAATGAAAAATAATCGATTGTTCAAATTGTTGCAGATCGATTTTCTGTCAATCGACGGTTTAATTAATTAATCAGCTAATCACTTAAACTCTAAAGATGTTTTTATATCAAGTAGAGTAAGGATAGTTTTTCTTAGCAATTAATCTGTCATTTACTTTTAAAATGATCATACATGTGTCTATAAAATGAATAAATGAAAAAAAATGAAATGTTCATTGCAAGTTCCCGGAGTCCAAGGTGACGTTTTTAAATATCCTTCTGTCCGACCAACAGTCCAAATGCTAAACTATTCCGTTTACGGTCACGTAAAACAGCCAATCCTCAGCATTGAGGATCGGAAATCAGCAAATAAACACAAAAGATGAATTTATTGATTATCACTATTACTATTATTTATTATTCTTTTAAACTTGTAAAGCAGTTCTAATTTTTATAGTCGTCTTTCAAACCAAAATTACTTTTGATAAAGATGCATCCTTTACATTTAAACTTACAATGATATGAAACCGAGAATAGCAGCAAATCCTCACATGTGAGAAGCTAGAACCACTGAATATTTAGCATTTTTGCTTGATCAGGAACTTAATATATTATCAACACTGTTGTTGTGATTGACTAATCCATTCATCTTTGAAGCACGTAGATTCAAAATACCTGGATTACTTGAGTTAATTTTTCTAGTAACTATATCATTAATGATAATATATGCTGTCTTTTTTGTTTTTTGTTTTATAAAGATAGAATCTTTGAAAATATATATATATATATATATATATATATATATATATATATATATATATATATATATATATATATATATATATATATATATATATATATACACATATACATATATATATATACATATACATACACACACACATACATACATATATATACACATACATACATTACATACATACACCAGCCTGAGTACGTTTTCAGTCCCCAGACCTGACTGGGACTGCTGCTGTTTAATACCTAGGGGAGTTGTTCACAGTGGCTCACTGCTGCCATCTATGAATCACAGGTGAAACTACATCTGCACTGTTTATCTTGGCTTCTGTACGTCACATGAACAAGACAGTCAATCTGGAATATTTGGGGTTTGATTTAAGATACAGACTTAGATGCAATCATATTTAGCTTTGTGATACTATTTATTGACTAAGTGTATTTACTTAACAAACCTCAAAAAGCACCCCCCACACACACACACACTCCCACCTCTCTTCCTCCTTCCCCGAACTGCATGTTTCCATGTGTTACAACTTTGCTGGAAAACAGAAAAAGAACTGACTCATGAGTGGAGCAACGAATCTGACCCACAAAGACCAACCACAAAACATTCCCTGACTCTGAACGAGGAAAGTTTAGACTTGTTTCTCTTGGCACAAAAGAGGCTATTCTTAAGCTAAAGTTCACTTTCGATCTAGGGCAGGCAGGCTGCCTCGTGTGAAGGCCTAACCTTTCAAAACAGGGACCGGCCTGCTCAGGGAGCTATTCTAGACCGCCGACAACCAGGCCACCAACACAACACGGTCCTGTTTATGCTCATTCAATAGGCGGGACGCATGAGAAAATATGGGTTCTGAGATTATGCTGCATCTCCATTTTGGCCAAAACCACCAGGATTCTGATCCTGAATGGCAATTTTAAAACAATGGAAAACATGGCACCTTAAATACACACAAACTGCACACACGCAGCTAATGAGCCCTAAGAGACAGAAATCACATACTTCAGTGGGGAATGCGCTAATTTCGTTCCAGCCGAGTCTTTATGAGATACACACAACCGCAGCAAGCGTGCCATTGAGGGCTGATTGGACGGGAATAATATAAACACCAATCAGAGAGTGAGTAAACCCGGCCAATGGGCTGTTACAGAGACGAGACCGCTCATCATTCACTAAGGAGTTCGACGCTGTCCTGTGAAAACCAGGTTTCTCCGAAACCTTTTATGAACTAAGGAAAAGTCTTGTTTGGATCAATGAACTTTTTGAGATAATGTGAAAGGATTATAGCCCAAAGAAGCAGGAGAATGAAGAATTTTTTTTTTTTTTTTTTTTTTTTTTTAAATGATCATTATTGTCTATGAAAACCATTCCTCTCAAATATTTCAGAGTTAGGACCAGCAGTCTTATTTTGAGTTTTGTGATTTTTGTTTCACTACTACTAAAACAGTTTTGTTTATTACAAAGCTGGAGAATTGGTATTTACAAAATGATTATCACGGTCTGTAAAAAAACAAAACATGTTTGAGATAGTCTAGAGATAGTTTTTTTAAATAGTCTTACAGGCTTATTAGGGAGCGCTAGCTTTATCTGCATCTCATGGCCTTCATCAGTTTTGGGGGAATTTTCTGATGTAAACTAATTCCTTCAAACTGTCTGCTTTTCAGGAAGTAACAAAAACCATGTTGTTTTAAGCTTTGGGACAATTCCTTCTTGAGATAATAAGGGTAAGGGTTTTTAAAGGTTGTTTAGCCTGAGAAGCAGGGGATTTGTTGTTAACATTTTTGACACTGTAGTGTAAAAGCCACCCTTCTCCAAAAATATGTGATTTGATGATAAACTACAGAAATATCTTGTTTTAAGAAGAAAGAATATGAGACATACAGAGCCTGTACAAGCAACACAAATCATTGCAGACTCTCAGCATCCCCTCTTGTCTGAATACGAACGTCTGCCATCAGGAAAAAGACTCTGTGTGCCAAAGTGCAAATCGAACCGCTTGAAGCCATCGTTCATTCACAGGGAGTCAAAACAATCACTAACAAGTTACAAGAATTGCATAACATGCCCACAAACTGTAGTAAGCAGTGGTATTACTGCCTGAGTATGAGAGTAAACTGCTGGCAGACTGCACAATAGCCATTTCAGGCCTATAAACACATCAACACACGGAGCAAACAGTGCAGAGCTTTGTGGGGAAACAGGCGTGTTAAATCCTGTGTGTGTGTCTCTGGCGTGGGAGCTTCTGCAAACCCGGATGGGGGAGAGACCAAAGGGTAGCAGAGAGAGAAAGAGCTGTAAGAAGATAATAGTCCTTCTGAGGAGGAATTCGGATATGGATAATGAAGGATATAGATGAAGGAAGTCTGTCTCCTGGACGCAATCTGCACTTTAGTCTTCAGAAGCCATCAAACACAATGAAGTGGAAATTAGTGCCGCTTCATTATATATATACCCTCTCACCTCCCAAAACTCATCCCCCCCACCCTCCGGTCATGTCATTTTCCCTGTCATGAGCGAGGTGTGTTAATAATTCAGCCCGGCTCCCTGTGTGTCTGCTGGGACAGCTGCAGGTGGGAGTTCTCGCACGGAGAGGGGGACGTTGAGGGGGTTTTGTTCACGGCTTTCCTGTGAAGCGCTTCAGCAGGAGAACACAATGGGGTTGTGTTGAACCCTCAGATGCAGAACAGATTACTGTGAGCAGCATGTAAGCACTTCCCCATTTCAGGGCCGTTGTTCATGCATATTTCACGAGTCCAGTTTCCAAAATATTCAATTGTTATCGTTGTCAGAAAGATGCATAATTCATTAATTATTGCAACCGTTTTTATGTCTTTTTTTTTTTTTTTTTTTTTTTAGGAGATTGGTCTCTCTTTTTCTATTTGGTTTAACCTGTTAAATAGTCAAAACAAAAGACATTAAATTTTTTCATATGTTTGTGGTGTTTCTTATATTTAGCACTTCCTGCTATAAGCTAAGAATAAACTATATAAAGCAAAGCACATTCAATTCTCCAATTTGGAGACCCTGACACAAAATGAGTTTGACCAGTCTAGTCTCTTTTGGTCTTTGAAGCCCACAAACTACACACATAACCTGCACTGCCACATGAGTCCCAACTAACGCTCATAACGGTCACTCCTGAACATTTCTGACCAAAGCAACAAGACACAAGAAGTTCTGGATGAAGCCAGGTCTGTGGTTGGTTTGTACACATTGCAGAGCAAACTGGGACCCACACACTTTTCTATAAGGTAACCTTGCTGCTTCCTACATGCTATTTAGCACTGCTTAACATAATGGTTATTTTTAGGTAATAGATAAGTAATGGCTCAGCTTTATCAAATGGTCAACAGGTCATCAGAACTGAACAAAATTATAAAACGCAACACTTTTGTTTTTGCCCCCATTTTTCATGAGCTGAACTCAAAGATCCAAGACTTTTTCCATGCACACAAAAGGCCTATTTCTCTCAAATATTGTTCACAAATCTGTCTAAATCTGTGTTAGTGAGCACTTCTCCTTTGCCGAGATAATCCATCCACCTCACAGGTGTGGCATATTAAGATGCTGATTAGACAGTATGATTATTACACAGGTGTGCCTTAGGCTGGCCACAATAAAAGGCCACTCAGATACTGACTGGTTTTCGGACCCCCCCCAATACAGTAAAACTGCACATTTTAGAATGGCCTTTTATTGTGGCCAGCCTAAGGCACACCTGAAACCACCAAAAATGGGGCAAAAACAAAAGTGTTGCATTTATAATTTTGTTCAGTGTAGTTGAAGAGACACAGCCTGGGGACAAACGCTGCCTGAGAGGAGAGGTTCTAGGAGGACAAAGTTCTCCCTGCTGTAGATAAAGGTTAGCTTGTATGTGGATGCGGGGCTTAATTTTTTTAGCCATGCTAGCGGCTTGGCTCTAGGGATGACAATGTTAGTTGGTTGATTGGCCAAAACACAACTTTAGTTCAGATGGATTGGATGGATTGCCTGACTTTCCCTGTAGTGCCACCTTAAGGTCGAAAGTTTCGTTTTTTTTAATTAAATGTTTCAACAACATTCAGATGGATTGGTACAGATATCCGTTGTGCCCAGAGGATGAAGCCAAGTGACTTTGGTGATCCTCTGTCTGATAACAGCAGATCCGAACCTTACTTTGTCCTATACTTTGGTTAATGACCAAATATTAGCCAAACTTTAACATTCTCTTTATCCTCAGCTTCACTTTGTTAAGCAAATGTTGGCATGCTAAAGTAAAATGGTGAACATTATCTGCTCAACATGTAACTAAGTGGTGGTAAGTAGTTCTGTCTTGTACAACTTAAAATGCTGACATTAGCATTTCGCTGAAAACACCACTGTACACCACAACACAAGTACAGCCAATGGTGTGGCTGTAGACTGTTCCTCTCTTCCTTTGCAAACAGTGAAGCAGTTCACTGTTTGTACGATTAATCTTGAGGGCTTTTAAGTGCACAGTCAGTCACTTTTCGGATTATGCTAATTGGTTACAATCCATCCCCACAGCTTATACTAGTTGAGTTAGTGCTGAGCACTGTAATAAACAATCCACCAATAACTTGTAACTGAAATACTGTTTTAAGTTTTCTTTTGGCCATCTTTCCTGTGGCTTATCATAACATATTTCGAATATCGCTTTAGGGAAAGACGCCTGAGCACAAAGATCAAACTGATCAACTCTTCTGCTATTACAGTCACATAAAAAAGACATAATATCCCTTCTGCTTTGTCCGTGTACTGGTCTTTTGATACTGCAGATGGCTGCCTTTCTGGCCCTCCAGTGTCCGTCCACTATTCCCTGTCCACCTCCGCCCCAGCAGCATTAGAAAACAACCTTCGCTCTGTTCTCAGTGATGACTCTACAGCGGAAACCAGCACCCACACAGACATCCCATCTTAAACCAATACTACAACTCAAAGAATTCAGAAGGGATTCCCTGTAAGACGGCGGCAGTGGGGAGAGGGCTGATGGGAAGGAAGGGAGAGATGCTGAGTAGCCGGTGTGAATGATCTTTTCCTCTGTGGTGAGACAGACTGGAAATTGCTCCACACCACTGCCGCCAGATATCCAGCCGGCTCAGCTGTTCAGAGTGGGCAGCATGAGGTGAGGAGCTATCAGAGCCGGGTTTATTGGTGTGGAAACAAATAAACAGAGGAGAACCTCGTACAGGTACAGAGATTTATCTGTCACTCAGAGAGAGAGAGAGTGTGTGAGTGTGTGTGTGTGTGTGTGTGTGTGTGTGTGTGTGTGTGTGTGTGTGTGTGTGTGTGTGTGTGTGTGCGCGCGCGCAGGCGCACGTGTGTGTGTGTGTGTGTGGCCTGACTCAGGATGATCTTTCATGTGGATGTGGAGAGAGGAGTCATCGCTTGCCTCTGCCCTTCGCATTCATTCTCCCACTCTCTTCTTTTTACTTTCTGTCTGTCATCCTTCTGTCTTTCCTCTTTCTTCAATCTTGGTCCCACTTTCATGCTATTAGAGCATCAGCAAACAGTTATCTTTATCAGTGAATAATCAATTTCGTTTCCCCAATAAATGACTAATCCTTTAGAGCCTATAGAAACGAGAACAAAGTTATTGTGAACCAAACATCTCAAATAGTATTTAAAAATATTTATACTAACACTGTATCTAATTCATTTTTAGCCTTTTTTAGCTCATCGTTATTATACTTTGATGAAGTCACAGAGCTCACACTGGAGAAGCTGGCACCAGATAATTTCTCACATTTTTGCTTGAAAAACAGACTTAATTAGTCAATTATCAAAACATTTAATTTTCAATCGACGGAGTAGCAGTCAGATGTGTTCAGCAAACAAGCTCTGATAAACCCACTGTAATGACAGAGTTAAAGTTAGAGACTAGTTGGTGAAGAAAGTGGAAGATGTAGCAGCTAAACAGCCAAACATGTTTCTCAAGATGGTGGAGACCAAAACCAGAGCTCAAAGGAGAGAGAATATTGGACATTACATTCATCAAGTGGACACAAACATGACTTCATCAACTGAAACCAACTGAACCAACCAACTGAAACCAGGATATGTTTTGTGTTTGTTCATTATAACTGAGAAAAATGATTAATAGATTATAGAAACTATAATACAGTACAACATACAGTACATTTTCTGTTGATTTACAAAGTAATTAGTTAATTTGTCAATTTAGCAAAGTGTATACTACACCCCAAAGATGTAAGGGCTGACCCGGCTCTTCCGGTTTTACTCAGGGATTCAAAGACTGGCGTCAAACCAAACTGAACTAAATGATGAAATTGTACCAATTTCCTACTGAAAAGCAGTGTCATGTTCACATTACAAATGGCCTTATTATATATGATCTGACTAAGCCTTTAGCTCTGAATCCCACCCAAACCAGGGGGATCAGTGCTGCCTGGAGACTGTGTGTCAGATCCCGGTGTGGAGGAGCAAGAGGAGGGGTTGGTCGGCGCCGAGGGATCTCCTGGGATCACCGTGGAGCTCAGAGACAAAAGGGACATTGTGGCACAAACTGACCCATCCAAGAAAACATAACTTCCTGTCCCATCAGCTCCAGCGTCCTCGGCACATGAGCGGCTCACTTCCCAGAACTGAGAGTCCCTTTTTTAACATCATCTGCTGTTAACCAATCATAGCAGCAGTCAGTCAGTACTTACCATATGCACACACTGGAACTCAAACACAGTGAGCTATATTTGTGGAGGAACTGGCATCCACTACTGTAGGTTTCAAATTGACTTGACAAATAACGAGTTTAATAGACAAGAAAGTATTTACATTTTCTCGATGAAATAGTGAAAACTCAAGTCCAGCAAAAGCAACAAAAAAAAAAGGTGTTAGATACTTTAAGTAGCGTGTTTAAGGCAATACATGTATGTTTAAGCACATTAATTACAAGTCTTGCATTACTGCAGCCAAAGCATAAAGGTTTTTGGAACAACTTGCTTACTTTGCAGCCACTGGCTACAACTCATGTTAGTTATGATATGAATCAGAACTTGAAAGGATGTGAAAGCTGCTGGACATACTAGCTAATCTGCCTTAAAATTTAATAAAAGGGAACTTTACACATCAAAGTGTGAAAAATGAAAAAAAATTGGAGGTGTGGAGTTAAAAAGAAGTGAGCTCAGAAGACCTCTGTAGTCAGCTTTTCATCCCTGTTGAAGGATAGCCACACAACAGACCTGAATCTCCGACCAAACTGAGTAAACACTTTAAAGTTATAATATTTATCAGTTTTTTTTCAAATCCACATGAACCACTCTTCACTTCGGCATCAATTAGATCCACCACACAGCACTTATTTAGAAAGAAAATACATCACTTTCAAAGCTGGTTTGCCTGCTACTTCAGTTATTTCCTTACAAGCAATGTAACAATTAAAAGGCTATTTTACAAACGGAGTCAGACGCAGTGCTCACTTGACATAAAGCGCTATATTACATCACTTCCAGCGAACTTCACGGAGAACAAGAGGGACAAAACAGCATCACCGATCTGCTATAACCGAATATTCTCTGGTCCAGCTCAGCTAAGAGCTCAAAAACAGAATCCGTCAGCACGATAGCGTGTCGTTCAATACTGAGCCCATTTGTAACTGGTAGGCTACCGACAATGCTATCTTCACTGGAATTGTTATGGCCTGACAGGGGTTCCCATTGTACAATTAAAGGGGAAAGACTGAGCAATAAGGAAAATATTCAAACAGTCCCTGCTCAAAAACCTATTTTTATTATTTCACTGTAAATCTGTTTATTGCGACAAGTACAAGTGCCTCATGGCACAAAACGGAAACACATTTTACTTGGACGTCAAACAACCTTATTCATAATTCCTGTTCACCGTTATCAAGACTGTTATCAGCTCTTTTCCATTGTGAGGCTCTTTAAAACAAACCCATGTGCAGTGATTACAGGGAATGGGAAGTAAGTTTACAATGTTTATCGAGCAACACAGTGAGTTGCACAGAGTAAAGATCCATGAGAGTGTGATGCGTTTGTGGGATCACGCTACCTTGACATGACTCTGAGCGCCCAGGTTGTAGATCTCGGTCGGCTTCACCTGGTTAATGATCTTCACCAGGCACGTGCTGTCAGTCAGATCGCCATAATGGAGCTTCATTTCTGGCAAAGAGGGGGGAAAACACATGATACTCCCACAATAATTCAACCTCATTGGTGATTCACATATTCAATCATCAGCCAGATCTGAAAATGTGAAGCCCAATTGATAGCTCACAGTCAACCGATTCTTTTTTTCTACTAGTTGGCATGCTGTTACTGTTAATGTTACATCTGTTATCTTGTGATTTCTAGTCTGTGTATGACATGGGGCTTGACTACGGTCTGGAGGAAATGTTCTTTACCAAGATTAAAAAGTACCAATCTCTAATTCATACATACTACCTACAACTCTAATATAAAATTATAAACTGCCTGTGTTTATACTTATAGTATTTATACAGAATTTGGAGGATGAACTGCAACATTGGTGGTGTAGACTGGATACTTACTGCCTTCAGTGTGCGTCTGTGGGTTCTTGTAAAGATGCTCAATGCGACCCGTGTTGAAGGAACTGGAGCGACGCAAAATACCATGGACCTGTAATAGGAGGAGACAGGCTTTATAATACTATATTTCTTTTATTTTACAAAAACTATTTAGACCACTTCAGTTTTAACATTAACATTACTACAAACATGACCATGCTGTTACCATTGTAGATAATTTGATATCATCTTAAAATAAATGTTTTTTATGTTAGCATATTATTAATGCAAACTTTGTGCAGCTCCTTAACAGTAAAAGCATCCTCTGACGAAAATACTGCTGATCATAGCTTTTACTGTGAAGCAGCTGCAATAGATATGGACTGGAGAAGCGACAGGATGCCAGTCATTGTCATTTCTCAATGCACATGGTTGCACTGGCCTTCGAATCTCAGACTCAAAAGTTGACCAAAAGCAGGACGTGAGGAATGAAAAAGATTGCCTTTCATGCAAATATCCTCTGAAGCACCGTGGCAACAACCAACGCCTGTTTTGATTCTCATCAACGATACTGGGAAGAGCTCCAACGCACATACAGGGCCGAATGCAGATCCATTTTGCCGGTGTGCACTATTATTTTATCATACAGTTTCAATAACAAACTTGTTCATCAAGGCATTGCAAGGTAAATCAGGGTTCTCAAGCCTCACGCATTGACCGTGAGACACACGCATTTCAAACTGTTCACACGCTCACACGCCACACCTTGTATTTCTCACAGCTGAGAACCGTACGTTAGTTACTAAGTAAGCAACATAGACGCGCAAACACACGGAGAAGGTAAGTTGGAAGAAAGCTCGTCTAAACATTTTTATATTTTCTCCAGAGAGGCCAGAACATTTGGTAATATAGCCAATCTGTGGCTTAATTATTATCTGCTTTGCAACCACAAGCTTTGGCTCAGTTTGGCTGGCTTACGTTATCGGAAACTTAGGGAAATGTTGGAGGGTATGGTAAGGACTGAAGATGTATTTTTTCATTTTATTTCAAATTATACTGTATTAATAGTCTTTCTAGTTCCATTAAGACTACATTTATTAAAGCAGAGTGCCCTGGATATTATTTCAATAATGTTTAATATCCTGTCAAAACATAGGCCTACATTAATCATTGCATTTGTCTGTTTCAAAGATGTCAGGGAAGACGCAAAAGAATATGTTTTCGTTCTGGGCACCAAAGGGTAAGCCCCCTAAAAAGGTTGCCCGATCAGAGGAGGAGACAGTGGAGAAGACACCAAGGGAGACATTAGGAGTGACAGCAGAAGAGAGCATACAGGATATATTAGAAGAGAGCACACAGGAGACAGTGGAAGAGAGCACACACAATATTGGGATGGCTCCTCCCCTAATGCATGTAATCCCCCTCCAAACTTTTGATAAAACTTGAGAACCTGTAAATATTATACAAATCTAGAATCTATTCTACATGTATAATCAGTGGGAAATTAACTTTTATGCGAAACAAAGCTGACAGCTACAGACTCATGATGCAGCGTGCACGTGTGAATAGCACGTTATAGTAACTGGTGAAGATCCAGTTTAGATCAGATGTGTTCAGTTTTAACCAGGGTTTAAGATGGTGTAGCGGCTTGCGAGCCTCCTGCGGCTCGCCAAGCTTTAATTTGTGGCTTGCATGGCAGTAAATAATATGGTAATATGATCATGCAGTCAATACAGATATTTCATAAAAAACATTAAAAACAAGTAGGGCTATAACATAACCCTAAGTCTGCTCTATTACAAATAATTTATATTTCAAAAAATACCCAAAACAGTGGCATTACAAGGTGAAAATATAGACTAGAAAAGATATTTAAACTTGCTCTGCCCTTCCGTCCATAACACTGACTCACTGCGGAGTTGCTAGTTTGGGCGGTCTTTCCAGCTCTTAACGCCAAAAGTGCTCTTGGATAGTTAGATCCATGATGGGCTAATGTAGAACAAATTGCATATTGTATGTTCAGGGATGACAGATAAGCAGACATGCTATTTATGACTTGATGTAACTTTTGATACTCTGCGGTAAAAGTGGCTCTCCTATTGACTTTGTCCTATCAGTGTGGCTCTCATGAAAAAAAATAGTGAAGACCACTGGTGAAGATGATTGTATACCTTTTTTAATCACATTACGGTCAGTGTGAGTAATTTAATGAGATGCAGGTTATGACTAAACTGAATCAATTTGGTATAAAATATATACATATACATAACATATTGGGCTCATCTTACATTTTGGAGTTTGTTATAAATATCACGATGTCATGAACACTCTTTGTCTGTCTCTGAATGTAGATGTACTATTTATCTATAGTTTGTCATATTTACTGTATTCTATGTATATGTATTTTTCTATGTATTTTTTGCACACAGTTTATTGATTTTCACGACAGTATTTGCTTTAAGTTTGACCAGATGTCCAATGTGATATAGTGGCCTACTTTGATTTATTTATTGTGTCAGATTATATTGTATTGCAACAGTTGATATTAACAGTATTGTGTCTCGTGGCTCCAGTGTTTTTATGCTGCCTGTGATCTGTACTCCATGTTCTGAGGGGGACGTGCGAGGAAGCTCTGCTCAGGAAAGATAACAGAACCTGATGCAAGGGGAGTCCATTAGTGGGAGGACGTTGTGCCCTGACCTCACTTCCTTTATTCACTGTGGACTTCCTGCCTGCCTGTGGGTTCCTCTTTAATGGCACCCCCCAGCCCACCCCCTCTGCATGCAGCATCCCCAACCTGGACCCAGTCCACTTCCTCTCTGCTGTCTCTGAGGTGGGCAGCAGATGGCGAAGCAGACCAGGCAGGCTGGGATGAAGGCGTGTGTTTGTGTGTGTGTGTGTGTGCTGCTACACATGTGCGGGAAAATGAAGTCATGCAGCTACTGTCAGGAAAACACAACGTGCACTGGTGCCACGCGTATGTTTATGCAAGCGTGTTGTACTGTATGGATAGTCACTTTACATGGGTGTGAAACCAGTGGTGAAGCATTTATGTAGCAGAAACAGCTTGTTAACCTCTGCATCCATCGACAGGCTGTTGGCTTTTTGTGCTCCTAAAAACACATTGCACAGCAGGTGAAAGTTAGTGACCTCACTCGTATCACCGTATAATAGCAACTATTTCCCTGTTAATGGTCTGACCCAGGAGTAAAAGGTGAGGGGTTAAAAGGTTTGAAGCAGCACAAAGGGTCTTATCAGGGTGAGGTGTGAGTCAGCCTATGTACGAAGTCACATTACGTCACGATCCCTCAGGAGCTCCCACACACTGCAGTGGTTGGATAAAGCTTATCGAGGGAATGTCGCTCTGTGTTTGTTGGCATTCACGAGTGTCTGCATTCATTTCTGTGTATGTGTGTGTGCGTGTGTGTGTGTGTGTCTAAGCTTTCACAGGACAAATTCTTGGTACTGTGAAGCCCGCAGTCCAGCTTTCTCTCTCACCTCATAGCCTTTAGCGAGCAGGAACTCAGCCAGGTAGGAACCATCCTGAAAAGACAGAAGACAACACAGCTTAAAACCTGTCGAATGGCACACATGCACAAGTGTGTTCAGACATATTGATCAGAGTTACTTGTACCAACTGACTCGCAGCCACTCAACCAAAATATGATAAAACATTCACTGCCCATGTTTGTGAAAGCTGAATTCAACAAATCACAAAGTGTAGATGATTCACAAACTAAGGGCAGAGACTTTGTTGTAGTCTTTTCTACAGGCCAGGGGAAAAACAAAAGTCATACTCATTGTATGGTGTAACAGATTTACAGATACACACAGCAGGCAGGACTGTGGATGTAATGGGGATGTAATAACTGCTATCTAATAGTTAAACTATGTAACAGTGGGAGAACACTAAATAGATAGAAATGAAAAATCTGTACATGCAAATAACTGATAATGTAATTCATAGATGATGTAACATGTATTATGGTGCAATAACCAAAATTATTACTTTTTTAGTCTGTTAATATTATGTCATTGAGTCAAAAATGTTACATCCCTTAATACATTATTAATTGCCTATTAATGAGTTACATGTAATAAGTTGTCAGATAATGTAATATCAGTAGTTTTAATTGTGTTGTTAATGTGTGTGTGTGTGTGTGTGTGTGTGTGTGTGTGTGTGTATGTGTGTGCGTGTGTGTATGTGTGTGTGTGTGTGTGTGTGTGTGTGTGTGTGTGTGTGTGTGTGAGAGCGAGCCCTGTCAACAAGGTCTTGTTCCCTTCACCCATGTTACTCCTCGTCTTTTTCCAGGCTCAGACTTTCCAACCGCACATTCTAGAACACTCTGGAACATTCCGAACTAGTCATGGCATTCATCCCTCAATCCCTCTCACATATGTGCACACATATTTACACACACACTCTCATACTGCCAGCCCCATGCGTCCTCTCCAGGTCTGCGAGGTTACCATCAAGGTGGATGGCAGGGAGCAGTGGAGGAAAGGGTTTAGGGGGGCTGAACACACCCAAGAACCTGCACTCAGCACCGGGCAGGATTGTCATGTTTTGGCCAGCATTAGGGCGTGTTTCTGGAGAGCCTGTACAGGTGGACCAAGTCTGACATGGAGCAATTGGCCTTCCCAAACTGATGACTACATGCTGGTAAAAAAAAAAAAAACTCAGGTAGTTGTTTAAAGAAACAGCATCTCTCAGACTAAGTTCTCAGCGAGTTGTGTTATGCCAAACTAGGGCTGGGCGATATGGAGAAAATCAAATATCACGATATTTTTGACCAAATACCTCGATATCGATACAGCAACGATATTGTAGTGTTGACTATTGGTGCTTTCACAAAATATTTACACAATGAGATTTTTGATAAATAATCATCAGTAATGTGGATGTAACGACTAAGTGGGTAAATGCAATTAAAAGAACAGTTACAACAGTCTGGTAAGTTCAGAAAATGACATAACTTTACTGTAATGCAGCCTTTAAAAACAGGAAAAGACAACACTTATGCCATATTACGATATTACGATATCCAAAATCTAAGACGATATCTAGTCTCATATCACGATATCGATATAATATCGATATATTGCCCAGCTCTATGCCAAACCTTACACCAAATGACTTCTCAAACGATTCCACTGTCGCAGACTAATTTCCAATATCAGAATGCAATCATGAGAGTATTGCTAGAGTTGGGGCGCGCTCCCGTCGTCTCAATCGTTTGGTGTACGGTGGTCATAAAACTCAGTCCGAGTCAGTCTTTTTCCTGTCACGACGTTCTAACAAAATCAAACGCGTTTGATATTATCGTAAATCTTGTTGGTGACGTTAAAGCATGTGAACATTGTCAACAACCGATAGGTGCGCTCCTTCCAGCATCAAACAGGAAGCAGCAAACGGCTAGAGCCAGTGTTGTTTATGGTTGCTATGTTGCCGATTTTCAACCCTTCTGAAGCACGTCATCCAACGGGAGTTTTACCGGCGGATAAACGCGGACCTAATAACTAATAACATTAATAAAGTGTCTCAGTAAGCCATGACAGTGACACTGAAACTAAAGTAGCTAAATGGAATTAAGCCATCATTAATTCAATTTTTTACACCTGTGCTTCTCATATTGTGACATCAAAATGTCTGTAAAAAAAAAAAAAAAAAAGTCAGTCAATCTTCATGACAACCTATATATTTTGCCAAGGTTGAAAATGTACAGCATCTTTAAATGATATCTAAACAGGTGTTTTCTTGATTACATTGCTCTATATACCTCAAGGCTGCTGCCCTGAAGAAGGTGTAAGCCAGAAGGTGTTTTTTTTAGCTTCTTTTTACCCTCCTGAATAAAGGCTGTTTAAAATGGTTTAACTGCTAGTACAATCCTCTAAAGGCTCTATATTAGCAAACGCTTTACTTGCTTTATAAAAATGGATTTATGCCTTAGCACTACTCAAAATGTTTTTTTAAAGTTACATTTTAAGTTCTGCAGGTTGAGCACTCAGGTTGTGCGGCCATTGGCATTGATGCTCAACCTGTTCCTGCCTAACCCAGAGGTGTGTGTGTGTGTGTGTGTGTGTGTGTGGGGGGGGGGGGGTGTTTGGCAGCCCCTCACCCATCCCCACGGCGTTCAAAGCTCCGGCCGGTGTCATGTTTTCCTGCCCCTGTGCCAGGGTCAAAGCGTTCCACGCCAGACCAATATGGAAAACAAGCCTGAAGAGCTGCAGCTCTGTTTCAAAACAAGAAGCTCCTTTGAGGCCATATTAGCCCATAAACCCTGGCCTCACCTCGCTGTTTCCTGTTTTGGGGAGCTGGGTGCTTGGTGGGAGGGGGGGGGGGGGGGGGGGAACACACACACACAAGCTCACCTGCCAGGTCAATGTCACACCACAAAGACTCATTTTGGCCTTTGACTAGGGTAACCAGATGTCCCGGTTTGACCGGGACAGTCCCGATTTTGAGTTGCGTGTCCCGATTCGCAACAAAAGCCTGTCGGGACGCTAAAATGTCCCGGTTTACACCAACCACTATGAAATTGTCCTGGTTGTCAGCGATTATGTGGTCTTATTATAGCCCGATCATCAACTAAACCCATGTAGAAAAACTAATAAAGGTGTGTGTGTGTGTGTGTGTGTGTGTGTGTGTGTGTGTGTGTGTGTGTGTGTGTGTGTGTGTGTGTGTGTGTGTGTGTGTGTGTGTGTGTGTGTCAGTCAATCGTAGCAGTCTGTGTCTGTATAATCTGTGCAGCCAGCATTACAACCATAGCCAGTATATAAACTGGACCAACAGATCCCGTGTCTCTGGACGGAGACCAGTGAAGGATATTAGAAGCACTTTTCCGCCGAGCACTCAGCATTACTGTGCAGCCTCCAACTTAGAGAGACGACGTAAATGTGACGTGAGCAACCTGTCTGAAAGTTGTAAGTCTTCTGGTAGCTGTGCCAAGAGAAATCTCAATCATTCCCAGTCTTGCAGAGACGGAGAGCGTAGGTATATGTAAGGAGATAACATAGGCACAGGCTAATTATTGCTAACTAAAATGCTAGTTAACATTAGTAATTCAACTTAAACAGCTGTAAGTCGAAACTGACTGCGAGCTTCTCCTGTACTATACGGTAATTCCTCTACTATGCGACAGTAAGTCCCGTGGTTATGACACAATCGTTAGCCTATTTTTACAAAAACGTCTGCTACGGAGCCATAACGTGAGATACAAGGTAATGGAGCCTTTAATACATTGTCGTGTTTCTTTAGAAATAAACAATGGACAAATAAAGTCTTTAAACGCTTCAGATGTAAAGTTATTAGCTGTGAAAGTGACGTCAAAATGAATGGCAAAGTCAATGGAATGCTAATGGCGGGTGAGTGCTTGTTAGCATCAAAATGGCGCCATAGGATCTACGGGTTGTTGACAGACGCTTACCCCCTTGGTTACAATGTATATTTGTCAACATTGTTGCAATGCCTCTTCTTGTCTGTCTCGTTTTAAGCGCGGTGAAGTTGGCTGGACGTTTCATATTCAGTTGATATTCGATTTTAACTTCCCCTTCGTTCGAGATCGACAACACAATTCAGGTCAATGACGTGATCAGGGTCAAAGAAAGTAACAAGAGAAAACAACTACAATTATTATTGCTAGAGATTATAATTGAGATTTGTACAAGCTTCATCATCTGTTCTGTCACTAGGTTCTGTGTAAGGGACCGTCGACAAATTACCGTTTTGGTAGATCGGCAATGACAGTAGGGATGCAAAACGTTGGCTATTTCTTGAAAAAATATTCACTAATAACTTGTTTTCATGATAATTGCATTACTTCCCAATAAGTAGAGTTCAGTTATTATTATTTCTGGAAAATATCAATTAAAATCTCATTCTCTCATTCTAATTGTTGTAGTAGGCTACTTCCCAATCGCTCACTGCTACTTACCACAGGGCACAGTTTCCTGAAAAGACAATTTATATGGAAGCAGGACTCAATTTTCTTTGGAAAATATTCACCAAAATGCAATGAAATTAGTTTTTCTCATTATGATTGCTGTAGTACTTCCCAATCACTCACTGCTACTTACTACAGGTCCCGGTTTCCTGAAAAGACTTTTCTCTGAAAAACATGACCTGGGCTGGCATGTTTACGTTAAAAAGCGTGTGCGTGGTGGCTGGGTTGGCTCAGTTGGTAGAGCAGGCGCACATATACAGTACATAGAGGTTTATGTCTCGACGCAGAAGGTCCAGGGTTCGAGTCCAACCTGTGACAATTTCCTGCATGTCTTCCCTCTCTCTCCCCTATCTGTCCTGTCCATTAAAAGGCAGAAAAGCCCCCAAAAATAATCTTTAAAAAAAAAAGGAGTGGGGTAAGAGGGTAAACAACTAATACAGGTACAAGTGTGAAACCTTGTACTACTACTGAGCAGATTGGGGTGAACAGAGTATTTCTTAAATGTAATGCTAAACAGACTTTGATTTTCATGTTTAAGGAATCTAACTTCTTTAACGTCATAATTCTATTAAATTGTGTCGCAAAAATTGGCTGTGTGAGTGCATGTTTTTGGGGAACACAAAGACGACAATACAAAATCAAAAAGATACATGCAATTCCTGTCAGTAATTAAAGGCATATAAAAACTAAATCTCATCATCATCATTTTAAGGCCTAAAACACGCAATTGCAGCTTTTTGGATGCAAAGGTTTGTGTGTTTTACTGGTTTTAATATATTTTAATTGCTTTTCAAGTTTGTGTCCCAATTTTCTGTATTTTCCAGTACCGAAAAAAACTAGGCCTTTAAAATCCCATTTTGAAATACAATCTCTATGAACAATATAAGCTAGAGAAAACAAAAAAGGGTAAGAGAGGGGTAACTCAAATAGAATAAAAGACATTAGGTAAACAGAGAAAAAGCTCAGGAGAGGGTGAACGGACAGGGGGGGGGGGATAAGGCTAATGTTGATGTTGGACTAAATCAGTCCATGTGTCTGAAAAATGTTAACAATGTTCGCTCATCAAAAACTGTGCCTGTGAGGGCTACCATTAGCTCCAATCAACATTCCCATCATCATCATTATCAAATCATCATCGTGTGGTTTCATTAACAAGATGGATACGCATCCATATCAGAAGGTGCTGTGTGCGTGCATGCGCAAACAGTACTCTTAACACCTCTCTTCAAGAAATATAAACATTATTTTCCACAAAATAAGGTGTCGACCATCAAAAAGTACGGGCTTATCTGCTAATGTTAGCTACCGACCGTTACCTTGAAACCATCCAGCAAATAGACGGTACCGTAGGGTGATTTAACGTCACCGCTCATTTTACGCACAACAAAACAAAACGCTGAGTGAACATTACTAGCTACGTTTTTCATGTTGGTTTTGAGCGGTATGCACCCCCACTAACCTGGAAAACGGTTTTAACACAGTAACGTCAACACAGTAACGTTAACACAACGTGTCGGAGGAATACAGCGTTCTCCTGCAGCGGGGAGGCAGAGGAACAGTCACCGCAGCGTTCGCTAACGTTAGCTTCTTGTCTCATCTGGGGTCTGATAAACAGTACATTCATCAAATTTAGTGTTCACAATGCTATTTTCCAATAAACTGTAGCGGTCATATTTCACGGGACTCGCGTGAGTGCGGATTTCATGTCACGGCTTCCGTCGCTGTTTGTCACTTTGCCTAAGATTGAGTGACAAGTGTACTCGCCCTGTTTATTTGGTTGCCATGACTTCGCGAGTGATGACGTCCTGTCACTGTTCCAGTTGCTCACCCTAAAAGGGAGAGAGAGCGGATGACAGTTCGCTTGAGTTCAGTAGGGCAGACGGCTCTATACATATACAGTCGTGTAATTACGACTTTATGACTTTTCATAAACAGCTGAAGGAGCGGCGGTGCGCGGTGTACATTGCGGAAACCCTGTTGTGTGCCTGCCCCATTTCTGATCCCGTGGCGGCAGAAGTTTTACCGTGGCGGGCCGCCGCGGTAATATCAACATAGAGGAAACAATGCTTGATAGTTTTTGATATTACATGCAGCAAACATATAGTGGTTAATATCAAAAGTACCCAAAATGTTGAGGTTTTACGGCCTTAGCTGTGCCCAAAACATTTAACAGGATGGAACAAAACTAAACAATGAATTGTTGAAGGTTAACTAATTTTAAGATGTGCAGACATAAAAGGAAACAGAAAATACAAAAAATGGAAAACAAAAAGCTGACCATACCATTAAAAACAATCTGTCGTGGGGAAAAGCCAGGGTATCTGCACATTTTTTAACAGCAAATGTAATGCCTTTTAAGACCTTTTTTAAGTCCTCTTAAAAAGACATGTCACAGGGACACAACTTTTATACCAAGTGCTGATTCGCCTTACAACCCTGACCAGTGTTGGGCAAGTTACTTCCAAAATGTAATACATTACTGATTACTAGTTACTGTCATTTGAGAGTTTTTTTAACCATTAAGACTATCAACACAGCTACTGTCATACCTTCATTCAGACAAAGAGAGGAGAAGAAGGCAAGGCATGTGACGTCTTTGCACAAACCCCAGCACTATGAGTTTAGTACCCCCTGCTGGTGGAACAGTGAATTATTGGGGGCCTTTACCAATAATATCACTAGGGCCGCTCTGTGATCTTTAATACCCAATTAGGGTTAGATCACCTGCCTAACATTAAAGCAAAAATGTAAGAGTGTAGTTTTTGTAGTTCATTGTACATGCGTTTCTCATTGTGTGTAAACTACAAATTAATCACTTTAATGTGCTTTCATTAGACCGCAAAGAGAAGCTGCCAAGCACGCCACTGGTCTGCAATTAGGCCTGATATGGTTTAATGATGCTGCAATCACAACACGCACAAGCACGTGCACACACCTACACACACTGCAGTAAGTAGGAACAATTGGTGTGCAGCCTGAATCTCTCCTCTCGACTTTAGGACCGACTCAGCCGTGTCGCCGGAATAAATAAAGAGAGCTTCCTGGTATCAATATGACTTCCTGTAACCTTGGCTCACTAAATGTACAGTATGCATTATAAAACTGGATTTCAAATCCATATCCACGTTAAGTCCTAACTGCAGCTAAACTTGCGACTCTTCCTGTCTAACTGCAAGACGAGGATCAGCCTTGGAGGAGCCATCAGCAGCCATTATGAGCGACAGAGGAGATGTCTGCATGAATTCTGAGCTTTATGATTATTGTTGCTGGCTCAGATTCTATCCTGTGCTGCTAACAAAAGGAGTCAGTGGAAGGAGGCTAGGGAGAGTGTATCGAACGCCAGCAAAAGGGTGAAGAAAAGAGGCTTGTAGGCATCAAACAGCTCAAAGGGCTGTATCGCAGTGCAGCGTTGTTTTCCCAACCAGAGAAGCCGAAGAAAGACGTGTGAACCTCAAAGCCAAAATAAAGTTTTACTGTCGAACAGAGAGGCTGGACCTGTCCTCTTCATAACCCCGGATCGTAAAACAGCACTATCAGCCAAAGCCCCTGCCCAGCTCTGCCTTGGCACTCAGGTGGTCTCCCATAACTCACACCCTCTCACCCCAATACTTCACACTGAGACAGCAGTCAAAAATATTCAGACTGAGCAACATGCTGCCCTGAAATTTATGAACAGTAGTTAGCCAGCCGATTTATTGCATCGCTGTGACCCTGACAGCCCGGCGGCTAGTGACTTCTGAGATGGTCTATCCAGATGCCTGCCTGCCTGCCTGCCTCCTGCATGAGCTCTCGGTATTCTACAGTATCGCCAAGACTGGCAGTATAAAAATGAATTAACACTGTTATTCTTTGTTTTCTGCTAAAGACGGTGAAGGGAGTAGGGGCGTTGGAAAGTGCTGCTTAACAAAAGGAATGTGAGATGTTGAAAATGACTTTCCAAGACCTATGATAGTTTGGGGTAGGGCTGCATTCTGGGAACGGTCAACTGACAACTTTCACCTCAAACCATGAAATATTCCCATAAGACTGCTTATTCCCTGCTGCTTATTTGGAAATGAACTCCCAGAAACTGACAATGCTCTTCTTTGCGCACATTACTACAAAAGGATACATGTTCACACACTTTTATTCACATGCACACACAGGACCACGGATGCAAATGTCTCCGACAGGCAGTGCTGAGTATTGATCAACAATTTCCGATACCGGTACTGATAACGTGACTTCGATACCAGTTCCTAAACTATACTTTTTCCGATACCAATTTTGTAGAACAAAAAGAAATTACAACATTATGGCACAAATATTTGTATTTATTTTTTAGCTCCTACTACGTGAGCCCCGTCTCTGTGTGTAACGTACAGTTTTTCCTGCCTTCCTCTGCAACGTGTAACATTAGACAGCCAATCACCAGCATTAATAGAGCTTGGTAGTAGGGTTGGGCAATGTCCCCTAAATTGGCAGTTGACGATGTTTACAGTAAAACATCGCGATGGACGATGATATTGTCGTGGGGGGGGGGTGAAAGCACTTTTTTTATTTTACTATATCTCTTTACATAAGTATTTTTTTTCTACTTAAAAACTAATTAAAAAAAAAAAAAAAAAATGTAATTTGAGTGGTATTATAGGCGCCGATACCGTGGGTGCTGCGGAGCTGCAGCACCCCGGTACTTTTAAAACGCCCAAGTGGTAGGGTTGGACCTAACATGACTGGCACTAAAAACAACAGGGATAGTGATACTGAATTTCTAGTAATGCCATTACAAAAGTGTTGATTCAAGAACAGACAACATAGATTAAAATCTTCCATCATTCCTAATCAGATTCTTTTCCTAATATATATATATTAATACAATACATAAAATGTATTATTATATAAGACATAAAAGGTATATTAGTGCATATTGTAACATTTTATATGTGTATGTATATATATATATATATATATATAAAAAAGTTACAATATGTTACAATATTTTATATATATAAAATGTTACAATATGCACTAATATCCCAGTCTTTTTACGTAAATTAAATTGCATTCATTGGTAAAATATCAGATTGAACCATGTCAGACAAATACCAAGACAAGAATCTTGTAAATCCCATATTGAAACAAAATCTCTATAGGTTTAAAAGTCTAAATTGCTTCACATTTAGTTATTAGAAGACTAAACTAAAAACTGAAAATAACTTTTAAAAGCTGTCTTAACCCTCCTTACAACAAATGCTTCGTACTCAGTCCAAACGTAACACTAGGGTTGGGTATTGTTTGGATTTTTACGATTCCGATGCCGAACCGGTACTTTTAAAACGATTCCGATTCCTAAACAGATTCTTGAAAAACTGAAAAATGACATCAAATATGTAATATGTTTACTAGCGATCATGTGCAGTGAATGGTTAATATGCTTTTACGTCCGTTTTGGTGAGCCCAGAGGGAAAATATGGCATTTTAAAAGTAGCCTACATTTACGGTAGCTAGCTAACGGGAGACTACAAAGAAAGTGTTATATTTTTACATCCATTTCGGAGCGACAGAGGGAAATATTTCAGTCGACACATTAAGTGGAACCGAAATGAGGAACTGAAATTTGCCTAAGGCTTAGGCATGTTTGACTTGCAGGGTGTGTTTTTAAATGAGTTATGGGTTAACTATGACACAACCTTCAGGCAAAGAAACTAAACAAAGAAAGCCTTAAGAGGAACAGGTAGTCATTTAACCACTTATCCATACAGAGGTCATTCACTCTTTACATATATACCGGTAAGGCCAGTTTTGTCACGCCACCACTCCTCTCTGCATATTGTCTAGATGTTTTGTTTGGAGATATAATCTTGGGTGAAAGGCACATTTAAGCATCTTAAACATGACAAAGGTTTCACACTATAGTAGCAGCACATAGTCAAATAGTAAATCACAGTGACGTCAACCTGCTACCTGCCTTCCTAATGATCCTACACGGAATTAGATGCTTCCTCAATGTTTTTTAACGGCTACAGAATTGTGTCCGTAGCACAAAAAATATAACATTTCCCCAGAAAAGACATCACCAAACTCAAATACAGTCCAAGATTGACCGATACCAAACATCATCACTTAAAAATGTCATCAAACGGTTTACTCTGACACCCACAGATACATTCGCTGTTACACACTGGCAAGATGATGGCAGATGATTATCTCTATTCATGTTGGCCCACATATCCAGTCTTTTTGGGTCAGGCCATGAGCAAACTGTCAAGGACTCCTCCTAAACTACAGAAAAGCTATTTGATTCAAAAAAAAAGCAACGCTATTGAGAAGTAGTTATACTAATAATGCTACAGGGCGCCAGGGTAGCTCAGTTGGTAGAGCGCCCATGTGAAGAGGTTTATTCCTTGACACAGAGGCCCAGGATTTGAATCCGACCTGCGGCGGTTTCCTGCATGTCCTCCCCCCATCTCTCCCCTTTCATGTCTAAGCTGTTGATTAAAGGTGCAAATGCCCAAAAAATAATCTTAAAAAAAAACAAATTAGTAATGCTACTACCCAACCCTGCTTTTAATACATGTTGGATTTAGTGCCGTGAGGCTGTCGGCACAGGTTACTGATGTAGGTTACTTTTTGAATTTGCCCAAAGGACAAATGGTGTCTATGGTTTGCACACAATTAAACCGGTTTAGCCTTAAAAAAAAAAGTCAAAGGATACCCAGGCTGGTTCACACAATGCCATATTAGACAGAAGCTGTGGGACATAAGCAATATAATAGTCCTGCACCTTATTTTAGGACAAGGAGGAAGTAGGCGGGGTGGATCAGAGACTAAACTTCACACACTGAATCTAAAGTAGGCCTATGTAGCCTATTATAAAACTGGATTTCAAATCCACATGTTGCAACCGTAGTGAGAAACATGCTTTTAGCGTATTAACATTTGACGCTGAAATCGTAATCCACCTTGCCAGCTTTTATAGGACGCAGTTAAAGAAATATCATATTTCATCTTGAACCTCAGGACTAGAATTGCTTCTGTTGGATGTACTTATTCTAGTTTTTTTTTTTTTTTCAGTTTTCTTTATTATGCTTGCGCGTTTTGTTGATATAGATAGTGCCGGTTCTATGGGTTTTGTTTGTTGTCTGCTTGTTTTGTTTCACTTTTGATGAGTATTAATCTAATTTTTGAATTTGTTTAAAATAGGTGAGGACTCTGAATAAGCCTTCAGGCCTTCCTCTCATGCACTGTTATTCTGTCTCTTCTTTTGTATGCATTTTGTATCTTCATTATTGTGCAAATAAACTAAACGCACGTATGTGCTACCCCACCTAGAATGAGCCCTATTCCCTACCATTAACTAGGGCTGCAACTAACGATTATTTTCATAGTCGATTAATCCGTCGATTATTTTCTCGATTAATCGATTAGTTGTTTGATCTATAAAAATGTCAAAACATGGTGAAAAATGTGGATCAGTATTTTTCAAAGCCTAAAATGAATTGTTTTGTCCAAAACTCAAAGATATTCAGTTTACTGTCACAGAGGAGAGAAGAAACTAGAAAATATTCACATCTAAGAAGCTGGAATCAGAGAAATCTTATTTTTTTTATTTAAAAAATGACTCAAACTGATTAATCGATTATCAAAATAGTTGGCGATTAATTTAATAGTTGACAACTAATCAATTAATTGATTCATCGTTGCACCTCTACCATTAACCTGTTTATATTTTATGATCTATAGTTAACCTGAGTTTAGTATTGTATATATTTATATATAGAGTAATTTAGCGAATTTAAGTCAATATAAGGGATTGGCCCACTTCAAATGTCTGAGGTAAAAGACAGGAAAAATTAAGTTTCAGGGCAAATGGAGATTTAATGGACCTTTTTCACAGAAGACATTTTGACTTGTCATAACCTTAACGATGGCTCATTTCCATCAAGTGTCCCAGTAAGCTATTTCAGTGAGTCAGCATGCACAATACCAGGGCCTCTCCTAAGTGGAATGCAGCCATCAGTAATTTTGAATACACCTGTGCTTTCCTACTATGACATATCAACATGTCTGGTGAAAAAGGTCTATAGTGACACTGGGTTTTAAAGCACCTGGAGCAGGTGTATAAACGCCACCGGCACTTAAATCATACAACAAACATCTCCCATTAAAATAAATCACGACAAAGAAGGTGTAACGATGTTTTTGAGAAACAGTGTGTAGCTAGATACTACAGCGTAAGGTTATGAATGTTACCTGTCCGGTTATGCCGGTGATAACGGCCACCTTCCTCTCCTTCCGCTCCCCGTTGTCCGTGGAGCTAACATTTTTAGGCTCGGAGCACAAGGCCATCTTTTCTCGGCTAGATGTTTGATACAGTCTGCTGACACAGTGAACGAAAGAACCGAAAAATAAACTGCCTGTGCTGTGTGTTTACAGTGAGAGTGCCGACGAGCCTCCTCTGCAGCTCAGCATCCGCAAAACAAACTACACGCCACTACAAAGTGCAGTACGTAGCAGGAAGCGGCCGTGAGATCAGCCAATGGGAAGAGAGCAAATGGAGCAGCAGAGGAGGCCGCCTTACTAAAGAAGGCAGAGTGTCTGCGAGAGCTGCATGACCTTAAACACAGCGCCATTGGAGGGAGGATGGCAGCTTCCTGTTATATCATGGCTAATTGTTAGTAGCAGTAGTCGACTGTAACTAAGTACTTTTACTCAAGTACTGCACTCAATTGCTCAAATCTTGGAATATTAGTGTTGGGTATCACAGTGTTTATCCTGCACTGACTCGAGGGTCACAGTGAGTTGGACTTGTTGACTCTTTATTAGCATACTCAAACATTTGCATTTGAACATGTGTTTGTGTGCTCTCAGGCATAAGTGACTTAGCTTTGTAATGTAAAACAATAAAAAAGCAAATATGTAATTTCCCCTTGCAGGATTAATAAAGTAGGCCCATGTCTTCTTCTTCTTCGAGTCTGCATGCAAAGTCAGAGGATGTAGAAGCTAAATGGGGTATTTTTAAAGAAATTAATCCAATTTCAAAAACCCCAAAATCACAGCAGCGGTGAAACATGAGTTTATTCTGGCCCTGGATGAAGCAAAAACACTCATAGTTGACATTCTGCACATCGAATAGTGTGTGAACCAAAGCTGTGAAGAGTAGCAGAGATCCCAAATGTCTCAATAACAACTGAATAGTTCCTCTCCAAAATAAGTATCCTCTATCATCAGTCACTGTAAACCCAGAGTAAAACAACATATATGAACATTGATACAGCTACACAAACAAATAGCTTTGTACAGTAAGGCGTCTGCAAAGACGTGTCAATCAGTTTTATTTAAGCTCAAATCTCCCAAAGCAACAAAGCTGACGTGTGCTGAGAGAACTTTTCTCTCTGTATTCGGTTGTGTGTGTGCATACACCGTAACATTTCTAAATATGTAGTTGTTTGTACAGCAGCATTGTCAGTAGGCTACCCATACAAAATAATGCACTTTAAACTATATAACATGATTTCCCTGCCAACCTGTTGTGTAAATGTTCAGTAAACAGCCTAGTCACACACCACAGAGGAGGAAGTGTCAGTGACACATCTGGTTTCATATTTAAGTAAGAACTGGTACTCTGTAAACATTATTCATGTTTAATTAGCATCACTGTAACAGGAACTATTGCTCATTACACTCTCAAGAAAACATTTCCTCCTCTTTTACAAATGCTTGTTGGTGGACATGCGTTGTTCCAACCCACAGAACTTTATTCCTAATTTTAGTTAAGATCCCACAAATATGTCAGCTTAAAACATGAGAAAATGCGTGTATAATGAATACAAAAAAATGTCACTTGCTGCAATCAAGCAAACTGAAACTATAATAGCTTCAACTAACTGTGGTAACAACAACAAAAAAGAATACTGTATATAGGAAAAAATTTAAGAGGAAAAGTCTGGGATTGAGTTGTTACATGTTAGAATTAGAATTGAACCGTCAGTATGCCAAAATAAACAGGAGCAGAATCTGATACATGGACCCTGATAGAGGAATTCATTTCACATCACATGAGACAATATCTTAACAGGAGCGATCAAACACTCAAAGCAGCTCTCTTATTATCCTTGTACATTTGAGCATGTATGACAAAATCTGCTCCAGCTGAGCGCATCAGTAGCGCTGTGAAAGCACTCTCTCACTGCTCGACCTCCCAGAGTGCGCAGCATGATGGGAGGTGTGATTTCATTACAGTCTAAAGTAAACATGATCGTATAAAAAAAAAAGTGCCTGGGTTCCTGAGAAGCACAGCAGTCTGCTCATCCACCCTGTCTGATCAAAAGAGAACAACGCACAGCTCTGTTACAGCTCGGGGCTCTTCTTCTCTTCTCTTGTTTGGACGGCAGGTGTCTCGCTGTGTGCTTCGAGGTATTTGACTCTCACTGTGTGTCTACTGCTGTGCAGAAACCTTCATCCTTCACATGAGTTGTGTGTGTGTGTGGGAACACCCCACCACCACCACCACCACATTCACCCACCCTTTGTGAAGAGTCAATGAGTTAGATTAAATCCACAAACAAACTGCGGAAAAGTGAGTTTCCCAAACGGGTCAGTAGCAACAATTGTGCAATGATTGTGTAAACCAAGAGTGTCCAAGAGCGCCAGATTTGATAATGTGAAGATGCTCGGGGGCCAATGGTCCCTTCCCTACAAATGCACTGATCTATAACAATTTTTATTTTCATTGTCACAATTATCTTTTTTTTTTTTTACTGGCCGCGGGCCGTGATTGGCCACCGGGCCGGACTTTGGACATGCCTGGTGTAAACCCAGAACTGTAGTCAGTTGTCTGGTGTGTTTATGAAAACAAAGTTGTATTTCTCAGTTGGGAAGCTGACTGAAATATACCATATAATAACATATCAGGTGATGACAGATGCCCTCATATTCCTCTCAAAGATTTCCTACTTTGACCCACTACGTTTGTCTCTCCCTGTGCACACAGAGGTGATTGTTTATCCAGGTGAATGATACTGAGGGGAACATAGTTGGATCTCAGGGTGTTAAATTCTCAGCAGCTGACTGTGTGAAGTGATGATAAACTCTCTAGCCGTTCATCATCCCTTTCACACAACCATTACAACAGAGATTGAAAAAGAAAAATCATTAAATGTAAATAAATAATGTCCATCAATTCTTCTTCAATTCTCAGATTGACAGATTAAATAGATATATAGATAGATAGATTTTTATTGATCCCAAAAAAAATGGGAAATTCCAGTGTTGCAGCAGCAAAATATCAGACACACAGCACACATACAGAATATACATGAAATAATAGAATACAATATACATGAAATAATAATAGGATAAAATATAAGAACAAATAATTTAAAATATATACAAGTTGAGAATAAAAATGTACAACTGTTTAACTAGTATTGATAAAGCTGTAGATAAACCTATTGTGTAAGGTGCACTTAGTGCAGTTGTGATGTTTAAGAGTCTTATCTAACACTCAGTGATGAAGTGTTAAAAAGTGTAATTGCCTGTGGTAGGAATGATTTCTTGTAGCGGTCCGTGCGACATCGAAGCTGTCAGAGCCTCTTAGAGAAGGTGCTCCTCTGTTGGACCAGTGTGGGGTGGAGAGGGTGGTCGGGGTTATCCATGATAGATAACAGTTTGTTCAGTGACCTCCTCTTCACCGCAGCTTCAAAAGTGTCCTGTTTGTAGCCAATAATGGAGCCAGCCTTCCTGATCAATTTGTTCAGTCTGTTTGTGTCGCTGGCTCCGATGCTGCTGCCCCAGCAGATGGGGGAGGAGAACAGAGCGCTGACCACAACAGACTGGTAGAACATCTCCAACATTCTGCTGCACACGCTGAAGGATCTCAGCTTCCTCAGGAAATAGAGTCTGCTCATCCCCTTCTTGTAAACAGCAGAGCTGTTGATTTTCCAGTTCAGCCTGTTGTCGATGTTGACACCCAGGTATCTGTACTCCGCAACCATGTCCACATCTCCACCCGGAGCCATTCCCTTCCTCCTGAAGTCAATCACCATCTCTCTGGTCTTATCCACATTCAGCAGCAGGTGATTCTTACCACACCACTCCACAAAGTTGTCCACCAGCGCTCTGTACTCTCCCTCCTGTCCATCCCTTATACACCCAACAACTGCAGAGTCATCAGAGAACTTCTGTAGGTGACATGACTCTGAGTTGTACTGGAAGTCTGTGGTGTATAAGGTAAACAGAAAAGGAGACAGCACAGTCCCCTGTGGGGCCCCCGTACCACTCACCACCACATCAGACAGAACACGGTCCAAACGGACAAACTGTGGTCTGTGTGTTAGTTAGTCAGTGATCCAGGAGACTGTGGACGCACCAACACCCATCATCTGCAGTTTCTCACCTAGTAGCAGTGGCTGGATGGTGTTGAATGCACTGGAGAAATCCAAAAATGTGATTCTCACCGCCATCCAGGTGCAAATGAACTCGCTGCAGAAGATAGATGACAGCGTCGTCCACTCCCAGACGAGGCTGGTAGGTAAACTGTAGAGGGTCCAAATGATAGTGTGAGGATAAAGTTCAGGCCAGGACAAGTGTTTTAGGAATCATGCTGCGTTCCACACACAATTTTTAGCCCGTAAGTTACGACTTTCTAGTCACGACTCACGACTTGGTAGCGTTCCAGGCAAAGTCATCACGAACCCTTCCAGCTAGCGTTAGCTAGCGTTTACCTAATGTTTACCTAACGTTGACGTTAGTTTAGCCCTAGCTGATACTAGCGATTTCTAGTCGGCGACATATTTTGGGCTTCATTTAAAGTGGCGTTATGCAGTTTTGGCCATTTCTTTGCTGTTTTCTCACCCTACAGGATGGGGGCGTGTATGTGTGCAGTGTAGTAAAGCAATTCGTTACATCGCGAGACCTGATATCACGTGATGCTTCCTGACGCTGAGGCTGGCGGCTCGCCGGCCCATAGTTGCAAGCGTGGTCTTTCCGCTCACAGGCGCTAGGGGGGAGCGAGACCCGAAAAAAGTCATATAAACATTCCAATGACTCCGATGCTGTTCAGTTAAGGGAAATTAAGCTAAAAAAAAACTGCATAGTTCCCCTTTAATAAACATAACTTGTAGTGTATTGTTCTGATTACAATGTGCGGAATTACTTTACGTTGCCTATTTATGTCTATTTATTTCTATTTCTCACTGTTAATCACTGGCGTCTGTACAGCATCAACAGGGGTCGCCATTGTTGTTTATGTGTGTGTGACGTCAAAAACTGTAACTGGGAGCACAACGATCTGGTACGAGTTACGGGTTTGACTGTCGTTCCAGGGCACTTTCATTGTGAAAACACGAGTTACGGGTTGCCTGGAACGCAATTTCAGTCTAAAGCTGCTCCTCCTCATTACAGCTGAAAGCCTCCACAGTTACAAAAGGACACATGCATTATTATTTTCACTTTGTGCTTCCATTTAATTCATATGATGCCAATGTTTTTCATTTTACACTTTTATTCTGCATGTCCAAAGTCTTATAATTGCACATGGAAGTACACCTCAACATTTTAGATAATTTATACCCTGCTAATAATCTTATTGTTAAAGTTACAGACATTGACACTTACATTTTGTAGAGAGAATAGGGAAACTATTTCTCACTTTTGTTTATATTGTGAAATATCCAAAAGATTTTTGGACAGATTTGGAGTCTTGCGTTTTTTTGTTCTTCTCTTTCAACCTTAGAGATATTATTTGTTTCTATGATAATCCAGATAATGGCGCTCTTGAATACATGCCAAATTTTATATTCACAAAGAGATTTTTTTTTTAATTAATTCATTCATTCACCTAATTTCCTACATTTTCTCATAGAACAGAATTATTTACTCAAGTCACTCAATTTGGTAAACAACAACAATAATTGCATATGATTTTATTTTTTGTTATGTAATTTATCTTTATATTCTCACTTTATCATTATCATATATCATTCATATTTTTGATTTATGTGTGGTAATGTTCTTGACCTGTATCTTTGTCTATTGCATTTTGTCAACAAAAAAAGAAAATCATGTGTGCAGATTTAAACTTCTCTTGTTTTCTTCAAAGCTTCTGCTGATTTGTGGACAGGAATAAGAAACAGCAGCTACCTATATTAATATACTATACCCGTAAATAGGCCTACATATTTACAGTCTCAGTATGCTATAAAGTTTTTCATAAAGATGTTTACATTTTGAACCGCGCCTTTGTATATTCTTGCGTATTTATTCCCATATGACGTAGTTTTATCTCCAAAGAAATACACTGTAAGAAACATTGCAAATGTTTTCTGGTGCACTTTATTCATTTGCTTAGTTATATTCTATGTTTACTTATGGCTCATCATTAAACAAGAAAACTTGAAAAAGTATCATCAATTCAAATAAACAAGTATTCAAAATCACAAAGCGTTTCCATTTCCAAATGAAGCAGCCAACAACTGAGTGAAAAACATTCATCGAACTTCCAATCTTCAATTCTTATAGAGAACGGGACAATAAAGCACTGACCGATGTTGTCTCCACTCTGTAGTTGGCGCTCCATCAAGCTGAACTGTGCATTTACACATACATGTGCTCAAGCTTCAAGGTTCTTTATTTGTCATGTATGGAGAAACTGCATGAAATCCTTTTTTGATTCTCCTGAAAGAAATCTCATCTTGAATAAAAGCTTTACACTTCAAGTACAGTCTGGCGTTGAACCAGTAAATAAATGAACATAAGAATCCACTTCAGTCATAAACATGATTAAATCATAGGTAGTATTCTGTTGTTCGTTATGCCTTCATGGAAGGTGAGGGGGGCTACTCCAAACTGCCAAAGTGAAGGCGAACTAGTGGCATGACCGCATACAGAAGGCAATCCGGTCTACAGTGAAAATGTACCAGAAATGTGGGCTGAATATGGCTCGAACCAGGAAGTATTCAGTCATTGAGATATTCTCTTTTCACTTTTCGGGGGAATGAGAATATACAATGTTGTGTTATATACAAAATAAATAAATGTGGTGTGACTTCAACTTCAACCAACATGTATTTTTAGTTACCTTATGTTCAAGAAAGAATGACATTTTTATAAGACTTGTAAATTAAAAGAAAGAAAAAAAAAAAAATCTGTATTCACAAAAATGTAATATTTAAATAGTAACATTCAGTCTATATTTTGCTTAAAGTTGTTTGCTAAATCTTAAAGAAATAGGCCAAAAAGTGCAAAGCATGCAACAAACCAGGACAACAGGACTGTCAGAGGGAGAATAACAGTGTCTGATGCTGAACTGCTCCTTTACCTTTTTTTGGTGGTACACGTGGAAGTTGCAGAAGTGACAAGTAATTTGAGTCTTTAGTCTCTAATATTTTGGATTTACCATTGCGATGCAGGTCGTTCTACACTCCACTATAGAGCGAGTGAGTCCTCACTGGTTCAGTCTGAAGTGTTGTGCTCTACAGGAAAGTAAGCATGCTTGCAGATGGTTTGTGCCTCGACGGCAGCGTTAAAAGAAGTCTGTTTTTCTCCTGCGGGCCTGATCACACTATTTAGGTCAGAACTACAAGCTGTTGAGCTAAGCTAACACGAGGATGCATGAGTAGTTATCCAGTAGCCATACAGGTACAGCAGCATTGGTCCAGTGTTGAGCTCCAGGGCTCTACATTGTCAAAAGGCATGCTGAGGGCCTCACAGTTTTTCTAGGAGAGAAACAGAAAAAAAGGCAGATTTGAGGTTTTAAGTTTGTAAGCAGCCAGATGGTGAAGAACCAATGCTTTAGATGGAGTAATGAATCACTAACTAACAGGAAAATATCAATCTTACCTGTCTGGCTCTCTGGAGAAGGAGCATGTGTGGAGTGGCACTTGTTTTTCTGAAATGACAGAGGAGCCACTGCATTAGTGCACTGAAGCAACACTGATTTGTTTGCCAATCCATTAGTACCTTTAAAAAAAAAAAATGTATTTACAATAACTGCCACTGTGCTTTCTCACACACATTGCTCCGCAGGTCAAGAATGGTGTCTCCACTAACACACCAGTTCCAAACATACACTTATGGAGCTTCCATGCTCATAAGTATAACTTTTTGCAACTGAGACATTTTAATTAAAAATATCCCTGACACACCAGTTTCAAATATATATTGAATGAGCTAAGTGAAGTCTGGAATTAGTGTAGAACCTTTACATGTACGATCAATCAATCAATTGATCAAGTGAAAACATTAAGTTTTAAGTTTTTAATTCTCTATGGACCACGATCTAAAGTAAAAAATGTCCCCAAAGAACAAAATAGATAAATGAATTATGAATTTTAAAAATGCAATCTCAAAATTATTTATGAAAAAGGCTCTACATTTTGCTGTTTATGATGCAATGTGCCTATCATATTCCATCTCATGATCATTTCTCCTTGGCTTTAACATTTAAAAATTCCCATTTTTGTGATTGCTTCAACTTAGATAGCTTAAATAAGCTGTGTGCCACCTACGAATGAACCCGCAGAGGAGCAACAAGAGCTCTGATTGGCCAGCTGTTGTGTTTTGCGTGATGCTACTGCCTTTTGCTGTAGCAGGAATCATGTGTGTTCAGAGCTCTGACCACAACAGCTCGCTTTCACAGCGCATTATGGCGGTCGTAAATACATTTTTACCTTCTGGTTAAGTCGATAGTGCAGACTCCGGTCTGACAGCCAGGGGTGTCTGAGGGACTCTGCTGCGCTCATCCTCCAGCTCTTACTCTTCACCAGCAGAAGGGTGATGAAGTCTTTGGCCTCGTCCGAGATGTCCGCAAACTCTTCTTCCTCAAAGTTCCACTGACAGGCCAGGATGTTGTTCAGTGTCTCGTTGTCGTCGTCCCCTAGAAACGGAGACAAGCCACTGAGCCTGCGCGGAGGGGAAACAGAGGTCAGGGATGCTACTGTGTGTCTTTATATATATTCGGTATACATATGTAGGTATGTGAATGAGCATCCAACTCACAGCATGTAAGTGATGACGCCAAGGCTCCACATGTCTGTGGGGAATGAAACAAACTCGTAGTTGATGACCTCAGGAGCTAAAAATTCAGGGGTTCCAAAGTTGACCCTCAGCTTTTCCCTGGGTTTATACCTGTCAGAGACACACAAGCAGAAATCCTAAGAGCTACATCTGGGCTTGAGAAAGTCCTGTTATGAATGGTGAAAGTTAACAAAGCTTTTAACTGTAAATAGATGATAGATTTTACCTCCTGGCCAGGCCAAAGTCAATGATTTTAATCTTGTTAGTCGCTCTGCTGACACAAAGAATGTTCTCCGGCTGAAAAGGAACAAAAGGGGAGGATTACAATACAATTCTGTTAAATTGCTGCTTTTGTATACTGTTTTTAGACTAATTCTTCCCTCTGGCATGGATATAGTCGAGAGAAATAGTCATTAAAACAGGACAGAAAGCATTGTTTGCGCTAGAGAATCCTGTCATCCACAGGGAGATTTCCGATGGTTTTTTTTAAAGCCTTAACAATTGTTGCATTGTGTTTTATCCCAGTAAGAGGCTGCAGTGGAGCATTTATTGTAGTTTAACATCACTAAGAAGTGAGATAGAGCTATACACAAAGAGAATATAAATAACAGAAAAAGTTTTAAGATGCTGTTAAGAAGTGATCTGTTCCATATGAACTTTGTCCTGTAAAGTGTGTTGTGCCTCCTGAATGGTTTCTATTGTTTAGAAGGTTTAACTTCTGATTGCCTTTTATTTTGTAGTTTTGATTATTATCATTACTTTGTTTTCATATGTTTTTATGTTGTTACCTCCCTTTTTTACTTACTTACTTACTTACTTACTTACATACAGTTTACTATGTAAACAGTAAAACTGAGGGATATTGCTGACTGTGAGATATACACAGTCATATATATACATGACATACAGTACATTATACAAGATTCTAAATTGAAGCAGGTTTACCTTAAGGTCAAGATGCAGGATGTACATCTTATGCATGTACTGCAGCCCTTCACAGATCTGGCGTATGAACAGCACCGTGTCCAACTCTGTCAAGTTGTAATTCTCATCAATGATGCGGTCAAACAGCTCTCCTCCCTCCACACTATGGCAGAAAGGGACACACACACACACACACACACACACACACACACAATTACAGCAAGAAAGACCTTGTAACTTTGTTGTATTGGCAAATGAGAACACATACTGCGCATGCATGCAGGTACCCTGACTTACTATTCCATGACCAGGATGATGTCATGGCGTGACTCGAAGGCGGCATACAGCTGGATGAGGTTGGCGTGGTTTAGCTGGTTCATCACCTGCATCTCATTCCTCACCACGTCCTGAGAGACAAACAGACAAAAGACAGAAAGATATACAAGTCAGTATAGTAGTGGTAAAGTGCTTGTATAGAAGTAGATTGTTGTGGAGTGATTTTTGGAGACTGCGAGACCGGTAAATTGGAAAAAGGTACGGAAGTCCATAAACGACAAAACTGTTAGCCAAGCACAAAAAATCTCCCAAAATCAGTCCACATCAGCCCTCGCTCTCTGAGTAACATCAGACTAGTTCCCAGTGCGATGCATCACCTTTTTAAAATGTGTAAGAGACTTCTGTGAAAAGCCGAAAAGGATCTGAATTAAGCACCCTGATATGGAGCATGCACAAAATGTAATGATCTAAGCCCTGAAATAAGCTGTATCGCCATTCTTTGTAACTTCTGTGTAAAATGGGTTAGGGGTTAGGGGTTAGTTTTATTGTTTACTGTTCACTGATCTACTCTCCTTTGCGAGCCAGAATTGTAATGAAGTCCATTATTGTGTGAGCTCCTGATTTCTTACAGCGGCTTCCCAGGAAATGCTCTTCACACAAAAAGCTACTGAAATTAATTTATTATGAAGTGTAATTAACCGGCTACATTAGACTTGATCCAGACATTTTTAGCAATATTTAGCATTGTTTTTAAATGTAGCACTTGAAACAGTTCAGCATATTTGATTAACTTGATGTACTTGCATAATTCTTGCAATTTTGGGGTTATATTAACATGGATGAATGCACTTATTGTAAGTCACTTTGCATAATATTGTCAGCTAAATAAATGTAATGTAATGTTTAATTTAATATTTATGTAAGTATTTTGCACATTACTGCACAAAACTGTGCAGCTCTTTCATTTTAAACATATATTATACATATTTTTAGAGCATTATTTCATATTTTTATTGTACATTTTGCTACATATTTTCTCTCACTATGTTCATTGTTATGCACCAAGGCAAATCCCTTGTATGTGAAAACCTACTTGGCAATAAATCTGATACTGATTCTGATTTTTGCGGGAGATAAATTTGGAATAAAGAGGATAGAGCGACTTAAGAAATAAAGATCTGCTTGCATCATGTGCATTTTGTAGTATGGGCAACTTTTGGTTTAGGTCTTACTGTATCACATGCTTTAGTACTTGCACACTATAGTATCATAGGAATGTCAACACAGTCAGTTTTGTCACGGATGATCACTGACAGCAACATGAGCTAGCCAAGGATTTAGCTGTGTGTTTGGAGGGCTTTTGGGTGTCTCTGAGTCTTTTGAATATCAAGATGATAATGTAACCCCAGAGCTATGCTTGGACATCTGACCTCTTTCACATCACTTTCAGATGTCCCAGAGCAAAAAAAGACACAATGAGGTTGACAAATTGCCACATGCCCACGCCCTCTGGGCTGTTGCTGTGTCTAATTTTAAAATGTAATCCTTTATGGTTCTTAGCAATGCTGAACGTAACCATCCATTAGACTGTCTGGAGAAACAGGCATCCCAAAGCCGTTGCTGAACATGTATTCTGTTATGTATTCAGTATTCATTGGCCAATCAATACTGTACCTTCTCTTTCTGGCTCCTGGCTTTGATGATCTTGGCAGCCAACGTCAGACCGGACGAGTTTTCTATGCACTTGTGGACTTGTCCAAAACGTCCCCTGGTGAAAGAAAAGCAAACATATAGATGAGTCAAACACACATATATATACGAGAAGAAGTACCACCTTGGATTTATTAAACATTACACGATCAACAGAAACAATAAACAGATTCTTTTTTTCATGTATTATAATGGTCAAATTTCAAATAATTGTTGGTTCCACTATCTCAAAAACAAACATTTGCTTTTCTTTGTTTCATTATAGTAAATTGGATTTTGGACTATTGGTTTGACAAAAACATACAAATTTAAGATGTCATTTTAGGCTTTGCGAACTGGTGATGGGCACGTGTTTTACTATATTTATATATATATATATATATATATATACACAGTATCTCACAAAAGTGAGTACTCCCCTCACATTTTAGTAAATATTTCATTATATCTTTTAATGGGACAACACTGAAGAAATTACACTTTGCTACAATGTAAAGTATTAAGTGTACAGCTTGTATAACAGTGTAAATGTGCTGTCCCCTCAAAATAACTCAACACACAGCCATTAATGTCTAACAAAAGTGAGTACACCCCTATGTTAAATGCATTCTGATAAAGTTCCTTTGGCCTTTGGAATTAAAATAGCCCCACATCATCACATCCCCTTCACCATACCTAGAGATTGGCATGGTTTTATGGTCGGTTAGCCTAATAGCTGGTTTGATTTGCATTGAGAAATGATTTTATGGAACGTACCCCATGCCAATCTCTAGGTATGGTGAAGGGTATGTGATGATGTGGGGCTATTTTAATTCCAAAGGCCAAGGGAACTTTATCAGGATGCATAGTATCCTGGATCCATGACATAACTGGCCTTTAAAAATAAAAATCTGCCTGGCTCTATGGGAATTTAACATAGGGGTGTACTCACTTTTGTTGCCACCGGTTTAGACATTAATGGCTGTGTGTTGAGTTATTTTGAGGGGACAGCACATTTACACTGTTATACAAGCTGTACACTTAATACTTTACATTGTAGCAAAGTGTAATTTCTTCAGTGTTGTCCCATTAAAAGATATAATGAAATATTTACTAAAATGTGAGGGGTGTACTCATTTTTGTGAGATACTGTATATATATATATATATATTATAATAAAAATTAAATATAATATATATATATTTTTTTTAAGATTAATTCTTTGGGCATTTAAGGCCTTTATTTTCATAGGACAGATGAAGACATGAAAGGGGAGAGAGAGGGGGAATGACATGCAGCAAAGGGCTGCAGGTCAGAGTTGAACCTGTGGCTGCTGCGCCGAGGAGTAAACATCTATATATGGGCGCGTGCTCTACCAGTTGAGCTACCCAGGCGCCTGTGTTCTACAATTTTTATAGACCAACAATAATTGATTAATTGTAAAAAAAAAAAACTTGATTATAAAAATAATAATTATTAATCATAATGGCTCCTTCAGTCTGTGCCATTATGTCAGCAATTTGAAAATTGTGCTTGCGTGCTGAGGGGTAATCTCCAGCTTGAGAAGCAGGATTTAGCACTGGTCTATTACATCAGAGAGGCCCGCTATTTCACAAGAGCCCCCCCCGAGGCTCACAATCTAATGCCCTTTAGGAGGGCAATAAAAAGGTCTTGGAAAAAACTATTAGGCACCCCCTCACAGGCTGTGAAATCCTCTGTCATTTCATTAGGGAGGGCCGATGTGTTGAAGTGAAATGAAAACAAACTCTTTGAGAGCCAGGTATTCGGTGGTACTCACCCTCCCAAGACCTCGTCTCTGTTGATAGTGTAATAGCTGGCTATCTGATGGGGTTTGGGAGTCACGATGCGGTGGTCGAAAGGTGCCAACGGCGGAGGGCTTGAGTCTGACGATACATAAAGAAATATAGACTACTTGAATGAAAAGAAGAGATTTGCTGTTGCTGAGAACACAGAGTATGAAACAGAGACGGAGGAAGAGGCCTCGGTTCCCCAGAAACAAAGAGGATCAAAATAGCAGCATGCCAATGTCTCATTATCTACTCTGCCAGCATGGCGACTGACATGTTAGTGACGCCTGAACAGCCATGATGTTATGACACCTTCAAAGTCTGAGGAACGAAAAGTTAAATGTCACCAACTAACAACCAAGTTGGGTCTAATACAACCAGGACCAGAGCCAGGATTTTGGAAATGCTGAGGTCAGGAGTCCTAGATGTACATGCATCTTTTATGGATACAATCTGCTTTATCCCTGAACTGCAGACTTATGGTTATACTAATTTCATCAATTCCAAACAGTTTTTGAAAAGATCTTGTATTTTAATGTAAATCTTATCAAACAAATGTGCATGGAAGCAAATAAAGCAGACCCCTTAAAACAAAGTGGATGTTGAAGTGTATTACACACTGTTTTCTATCAACCACACCAAAGAAATAGTTATATATGGGTATTTGACAAACTTGAGCCAGGGTCCAAATTTCAAAATAAAAGTTGAATGTTACACATTAGTTAGAAAACCCCCATATTCCCTACAAAACCAAGGACATGAGTGTTTTCTTGGACAGTTTTATCATGCACTGTGAAAACATAATGTCTCACCAATTACAAATTCCTTCACCGCTGACTCTTTCTCCTTCCCTTCCTCATCCACCTCTGTCTTTCCTTCGTCAGATTTGGAGGCCTGAGGCTCGCCCCCCTCCACCACCTGCCCATCAGCATTTTTCACTTCACCGTCTTCCACTCTGCTCTTTTTCAGGTCCTCCTTCACCGGGTCTTCTTCTGTGACATGACGTTTGCTGCATGTGGCCGCGTCGCCCACCTCCTCAGAGCTAAAAAGACAACATTAAGCACTTGAATATTTTACTTTATTCAATTTTGGTTTATTTTTCTTGTCCCACCCCCCAAATCAATTACTCATAACTGCCTTTAAAAAAAACATAATATTGAAACTAGTATAGAAATGAAATACATGAATTGGCTGGAAATACCTTTCCTGTGACAGGAGAGAGGTCTTGCAGATATCTGCATTGACACTTAGGGCGTCTTCTGCCTCTCCTTTATGCTTTTTCTTCCCATCATCCTCTACTTTGCCAGCCTGTTCAGGACGAACATCTTCTGCCTTCCCCTGTTCATCGTCGGGCTCGGAGTCCTCAAAGACATCCCCCTCCTCTTCCTCCTCTTCCTCCTTAGTTGCCTCCTTCCTGTCCTCTGACTGGGCGGCAGAGGTGTGTGATCCGTCCAGGATCAGCTCCGCCGACTCCTGTCTTCGTCCTCCGCTTCCTCTCTCCTCCCTCCTCTGATTGTCAGCCTCTGCTTTTCCATGAGAGTGCTCAGTGTTCTGCCTGTTGAGTTTTTCCACCTGCTCCTGCAGCACTGGCTCATTCAGCGAGGAAGTGTCTGACCCGGGAAAACCAAAGCAAACAACCATAAGGGATTATCGCCACTCTGTATGGACATGTTTTTGCTATTATATTAAAACCTCCAAACTGTAGTATTCAATGTTTTTTGAAACTTAACGACCCTGGAATGAATCAAATTCACTCATGATATATACCGTATATACAGTATATCATTTATGCAATATCTTAACCTCACCAAGGGCTCTAGGGATGGCAATGCTTGCCAAAATAAAATGAAGGTTTGAGGTTATTTAAGAATCTGCTATTGCATAAGTTGTCCACTAGAGAGCACCGGCAAGTTGATTTTCACTGTAAAATGTCCCACTCACCCAGTATGTATTTTGGTCACAATAAAAAACAAAAACCCATTTGAAGAAGTATGTATCACATTTGTTTGTTTAAGTTAAGTGTTTATGTCAAAAAAGAAAAGAAAAAGAACACACTATCAGCCGATATATTATCAGATTTTAAACACCCAAATAACTATATCGGCTTCAAAGATCCAGTATTGGTCAGGCTATAGTCCATATCTATTCCAGCAGATCGTCAAATATGCTGTGCACCTCTGCATAATCTCAGGTGATCGGAGGCAAACTGTTATTTCCTGTTTGAGCTTACCTGACGTGTCCGCAGGTCTCCTCTTCTTCTGGGCCTTCGAGCCCTTCAGGCTCAGTTTGGCTTTCTCCTTGTCATCCTTTGCCTTGTTGTAGAAAGAAGACACAAAGTATTAAGCATTAGACAGTGGATCTAGAAAGTGACAGACGTGAACAAAACTTGAACCTGTTTTAAATGTCCAAACTCTGAGCTCTTGTATATCCCACAATTATTTTCCACTTGTCAAAAGGGGTCAAAAGGAATTTACGAGTCTGATTTCTGACGGGAACAGTTTAGTGGTACATGTGAAAGTGTTTGTTAGTGTTGCTATGGTTGCCCCCGTAACTCAAGTATAATGTTCTGCGGGAAGGATGCCTCCTCCAGGAGAATGAGAAAAGGTTACATATCATCTGTAGCAGACGACATGCCACACAACACAGGAAACAGCTTTATTCCCTTTCCCACATATACATATTACAGTTACGATTGAAAAAAACATAACATATGGGAAGTCAACGTTTTCAATGCATGACACTTTACAGGATGGCAGAAAAGAAGTTTGGGTGATCCCTGCTACGGTTTCTCTATCAGTTAATGTGGAATATATCTGTTTGTTTAACCACACACCCATTCCTAAAAACAGCTTCTGAATCAGCAGAATTCAAACATGTAAGGTAATGCATCTCACACGCAAACATCGTCGTTGCAGATGTTTTGCAAAGTCATGGCAGTAAAAGCTATGCAACAGTGCTCGGTACATTCTTCATATTGCTCCAACATGCACCAAGTATGTGGCTTAATACAAGAAAGCCATTCCATCTTATCAATCAATGCAGTAATGTCACCTATTCAGAACAGGCCAGACGAGTTCTAAACTGAGCCTGTGCAGCTGCAGTCCAACCCACCGCTGATAAAGACACGGTTTGGATAAGATAATCAGTCTGACTCTAATCATTCACACCTCAGAGGCAAATGACAGTCACAGCACGAAGGAAAGTTACTTAACATTAATGACATGTTGAGGTAAAGCAGAGCTAATAAGAGATGTACAAGTGGGGGTGGGAGAGAGAGACTGCAATGGTGAAAGCTCTGTCACCCCTATAGTGTATGTATTTTCCCAAAACAATTCTTCAGGTTTTAGAGCCAGTTATTTATAATGTCGCTACAAACAGGTCACATATTCCCTCAAGAGGATTTGCAACCTTTCGGACAACACTTAATGCATCTGGCACTATGATCACCATGCAATTGCACCTCTCACTATGTTGGCATTAGTGACACAGCAAACACTAATAGAACCACTATGAGAACATTGCAATGCAACTGCCTCAAAGTACTGTACGTTGGAAATGAAAACAGAAAACAAGATGGGAAAAAAAATTGATTTTGAGGCCACTTCTTGTAGGAAAACCTGGCTTGTAATGTTGTTAAACCTTCTCACCTTCTTTTTAGCCTTCTTTCCAGGCTGTTTAAACAGCAGCTCCACCAGCCTGGAGCTCTTCACCACCTCCCCAATGAAGCTGATCACCTGCTGGGTGCCCTCCACCAGCCTCTCCACCCCTTCCAGCCTGCGTCCCTGACTCTCCATCCGCTCGCTGGCCCTCTCCACGGCCCCACGCAGCTCTCTGCACACCGCCTCTACCCCAGACCGGTGTCTCCCCCCATGGCCATCTTTGCGCATAGAGGCCAGATCCTGACCCATACCCCTGACGTCCTGGGACAAGCCATCCAGCCGGGTCAAGACGGTATGCTGCATGTTGAGCAAACACTCCATCTGAGAGCTCAGTGAGTCCATTCGGCTCTCCACGCAGCGCAGGGCGGCATCATGAGGGGAGGAAGGTGATGATGAAGAAGCTTGGGACTTGTCTGATCCATTAAGTGAGAGCTTCCTTCCACCAGGCTTCTGACCATGAAGAGGATTTGGATCATAGACTTTGGCTAAAGAGTTGACAAGGCTGGAGCTCATGACTGATTTACGGCAGACCTCCTCGCAAACAGCAAAAAAAAACCTGTTTCACTCACTAATCAAGCACGTTTACTTTCACGCAGGCTCGATGGAAACGACAACAAAAACCATATTACCAGACAAAGCCACAGGCAGCAGAAAAGAAGTGGAGGGAGAACGGAGATCTCTCCCCTCAACACTGAACCACAGAGTTGAGTTTTAAGAATAGCAAATGGCTGTCCTCCAAATTAAAGTGCAGCCCCCCGTGGACGTCAGGGACTGAGTGGTCGGTGATAAGAGCTGGGGGCTCTGGTTTGCAGTTGGGGATTGATGTGAGTTAGGGGGAGATGCTGGAGAGGGTCGCTATGTGACATTTGAGACTCTTCAAAAGCCCTTCAGTCAGGTGTCAGAATCCCAAGAATCTGGGACTGAAATATGACGCCATAAAAAGTAAGACAAACAAATAAAATGTTCAGCCAATAAAAAAAAAGGACAGAGGAAAACCAAAACTCATGATTAAGAACTTGTGCAAAGTTTAAGGAGCAGATGTAGTCTGAGTATACAGTATATTGCGCAAAACATTGATCTTATGTTAAGATTCTATATGGAGTATATGGTTTTCACATTGTTCCATAATATGAAGAGGGGGGACAGGTGCAAGCGTGCACTTGAACCTCTGTTAGAGACGAAAGCATTGTGGGTATTTCTGAACCTCCTCAAATGCCACACGGTTCTCACAACTGATTTGTTGATGTGTCAGCAGAACATTGCATAATTGCCAATCATTCCTAAGGTCAAGACTTAGTAAAAAATAGTTATTTACTTCAAATAACTTCAATTGCAATTTTAATGTTGGAAAAAATGCATTCCGGTAATTCTTCTCAGGATATTTATTATATCACTTATTACATGTCAAAACCTTTTAAAATAGATCACCACACTCAAAAATGAATTAGAAGGTAGTTCCTAAATTATTATTTTATCTTATCTTATTATTTAGTTATTTAAATAAACAAGTATATGGACCAATATACAATATTTATAGCCTAAGCAAGCATCCAAGTTATATATATTTTGTTTTTATTTTATTTAGGTTTACATATGAATACTAAACATTGATGTAAAGGAAAATATACATCTGTATTTTGTTTAAATACTGTTAATTATCTGTTTCTTGTTACTATTGTTGCTTATTTAAAATTCTACTGATTGTTCATGCATGTCTTTAGAATGAATTGTTAGATCCTGCCCAATTTTTGAATTACAAACAAAAAGTTTGTTTCTATAATAAATGTTTTTTGTGAAAAAGGTGACTTTAACACAGAAGGTTTTCACTTTAACATTTTACAAAGAGGAACAAGTTTAGTTACAGAAATTAGAATAATAGTGATTTAATTTGGAGTTGGAAAGAGCCTGCGAAGTTCCCAATATAGATTCACTGTCCGTGCAACATGGAGGGACAAGACAACGGAAGAAAACAGGAAACAGGTGGTCACCACCAATGCAGGTGGTGACCACTGACACCTGAGAACTGTTGATACAGAGGAGAAGAGCATTGTGGGAGAGGAAACTTATGGCACGTGTTGTTACTGAGAATTAAAGAGGATGGTCTGACACAGATATACACATGGACGCGGAAGTTCATATTCAGGAACAGACACAAACGATTGACACTTATTGAGACGTGTCTGAGCGTGCATATTGGCCTCAAACTTTTCCACGTCTCAGTACAGTGATATCTGGAGTGGGCAGGGTGACAAAGCGCCGGTGCCTATATACTATCACTCATCTGTCAGCACCGGAAAAACCTGACCTATAGCCTGTCCCTCGCACTGTTCCCAGTACAGACAGCTCGTCAGCTGTCAGGTTTAACTCTTGTATCCCCCGGTGCCTGTTTACCAGCTAAGGTGAGAATGAAAGAGGACATTATGTAAGTGCAAATATAGTACATACATACTGTGGAAATACACCCAACGGACAAAGGAGATCACTGATCAGGAAAGAGCTTTCACACTACCCTGGTTTGTAAACATTAATACGTCTTTGTTTGTCAGAGCTTAAAGGGATAGTTCAGATATTTTGAAGTGGGGTTGTATGAGGTACTTATCCATAGTCAGTGTATTAGCTACAGTAGATGGCGGTCAGCCTGCCCCCAGTTTGGAGAAGCAGGCAAGGAAGCTAAGCAATGTACTGCTGTGGGTGGGGGCAGCAGCAAAAGATATTGTAGACACCTAAAAATTCAATATTTGTTGAAGTGTATGCTATATTTAGAATATTTTCACCGCTTTGCCTTGCTATCAGACAGCCCTTTCCGACAGGGAACTGAAGCCGTTATATCCATCTATGGTCTCTTCAAAGCCACCAGACTCCTTTGACAAAAACAGCAATTTTACCTTGCAAAACACGGGATTTGTGGGTCTACTGCTGCCTCGATCGGTTAGTTTGTTTGTGTTATTGTGCGACTTTGGTGAATCCAAACTAACCCTTTAAAACACCAATAACAACTCCCACAATAACACAGTAACTAATATCTCTAAACAGCAAATCTCATCAAAAAGCACTACCTTGATGGATGAATCGCACTAAATAAGCTTTTCCCATTGGAACTTCCCCTTTTATCGCTCTGCAAACTGGTTCACAAAATAAGACACAAGTATTTCTAATTGGCTGGCAGGATTCATCAAACAACAGACAGAGAGCAAGAAAGAATAAACTGCAGGTAACCATAGCAACAGTACTACTGATCCATGCTACATCACCAGTTTGGGGAAACTGACCAGACCAATTAACTACAAACACACTTAAAGCAGCATTGACTTTTTGGCTGCTTGCGGGCAGTAGAACGAGCTATAAACACAACATATTATCACCATATGAAGTACATACATCTAGCACATGCAATGCAACATTATCATTCATTTGGAGTCATTTAAGTCCTAGTCAATATCCACGACGTTCCACTTCCGGGATTGCTCCGGTGCCGCCGGAAATTCCGCCGGACGTCTTTCTTTTCGGCCGGATGTCAGTTGCCTTGGGCTTCCTTTGTGTTGACGTTCTAAACTCTGGTGGATTTCTGAGGACTATGGTTAACTGCTCCTCAGATCTCTGCAGGGTAAATCCAGACAGCTAGCTAGACTATCTGTCCAATCTGAGTTTTCTGTTGCACGACTAAAACACCTTTTGAACGTACACATGTTCCACCAAAAAAAGTTTCTTCCAGAGGCTATTTTGCAGCTGCACTGTGACTCTGTCCGGCGCTTGGCACCGCCCAAGACGATTGTGATTGGTTTAAAGAAATGCCAATTAACCAGAGCATGTTTCTCTCCCATCCCCGAATGCTGTGTGGACTAGCCAGAACCTCCTCCGCAGCACTGACGGTCTGGCAATGCGAGACTTTATAAGTCCAAAAGTCACTCTGCTTTAAGCTCTGTTTTGGTATTACTCTGTAGCTGCTAAATGCTCCGCTATTTTCATGAGCTAGTCGCAAACTTTGAGAGCGGTGAGACTGAATCAAAACAGTAAAGTCGCGGGCCAGAAAACCAGAACAAAGAGCTGAAAGACGCTCTGTAGAGCTGATGGAAACTGCAGTCGAGTGAAAATTGTCTCTCCAATCAACCCCATTCACATTACACACATAGTCATTTGATCCGTTGTTAATATACAAAACATTGATTAGTGCAGCTTTAAACACTGTGTTCCTTTATCATAGCAGTAATGGGTTGTGGTATAAGAGTCATAAAGCACTCATTAAGGCTCCACATAGGTAACAATGGACTCAGTGAGGGAAACGCCATTCCCTATTAGCATGTTGTCACTTCACCCTCATCCATTATTTTCTTCTAACATATTTGACACAACCACTAGATTAGGTGTCTGAAAATGTGATAGATGGCTGACAAAATTAAAGACATATAGATATTTGAATGACTAAAACAGGAGCAGGGTGGTGGTTGATTGGTCTGGGTCTGGTGTTGAGGGCAGTGGGAGGTTTAACTGTACTCTGCTGGACAATCTCTGAAATCCCCAGTCAGAAAAGGTTACACGGTAAGATGAGAGCCAGCGTGGTATAGAAGCACCGTTTAGGAATGAGAGTGACGCCGCGGCCTCGCCAATCTCACCACATATAGTTACTCAGCAGGAAGACAGAGACAATACATAATGCTTATTCTAGTGCCACAGGCTGTCCAGTAATCCAATATCACTCCAGTGTAATGATCTGGACAACATGAATGCAACGAGGTTTAGCCCAGAGACACAATAATAGACTGTGTGACATGCAACAAAGATGTGTCTCACGCTAATGGCTGCTGTTGTGTTGAACTGAGTACAGTATAGTACAGTGCAGTTACTTCAGTACAGTACACATTTTAAAGTACCTGCATTTTACTTGTGTATGTCCGTATTTTGAAACGCTACAGTTTATACTTTTTACTGCACTTAACTTTTCTGACAAACTTTGCAGAAAAAGATTGATTTCGGTATGTCTTTTATAGAAATTAAACAGTGTGTTGGCTTCATTTCTATTTTCACTAAATATGCTTGGTAACACTTTACTTGAAGGTATCTACATAAGAGTGTCATGACACATGAACCCTAACCCTAACCCTAACTCTAACCATAACCCTAACCATAACTTGTCATGACAAAAAACAAATGACGCTTACTAAAAGCGTTATGTCATAAATGTTTATGACTTGTTTATAATGTTTATGACACGTTCATGACAGTGTCATGTCACTCTTATGTAGATACCTTCAAGTAAAGTGTAACCATATGTTCAAACTACAGAATCTTAAAATAACATTAGATTACATTAGATTAGATAGACTTTATTGATCAAGAAATTGGGAAATTTCAGTGCTACTGCAGCAAAATATAATACACACAGCACACATACAGAAAATACAAGAAATAATAAATAGGATAAAATACAAGAACTGCTATTAAAAAGTAGAAATAAAAAATACAAAGGAAAGAATGTAAAAACGTAAATACAAGTGGCGAATACAAATGTACAACCTACTTAAATAGTATTTATAAAGACGTAAGTAAAACCTATGCTTTTGCAAGTTGCACTATAGTGCAGTATTGCGATGTGTATGAATCTTATCTAACACTCAGTAATGAAGTGTTGTAATGAAAAGTTGTATTCCCTGTGGTAGGAATGATTTCTTGTAGCGGTCAGTGCGCAACATGCAGTCTATTCAAGTCTATAATGATGTATATTCACTTATAGAGTATTGGTACTCAAAATGTGATCCATTTTAGGGAACTGTATATGTTGAAGAAGTCAAAGCTCATGACCTGTGTCTACTCTCTAAATAAGACAGACTACTAGGGGTGCTTAGCAATATGCTAGAAATCTTGGTTCCACCAGACTTGGTGACAGCTCTCTGATCTCTGGCATGTTCCAGGGCCCTGGTCCAGCTCTGGGGTCCCTGAATCACCCAGGGTTTTCCACCCGCATGGCATCCCTGCCCAGGATCCCAGGATTCACCATACCATCATGATGACTCACCCCACACAGCCTTACTGAGATCAAAAATAATTGCTTTCAAATGGCATTCAAAGGGTCTTTGACAACTTGTAAATCCTGTCGCCTCCAGGTTCACCACCAGCGGGTTTCTCTTAAATGGCCAATAAAGTACCAAATACTCATTGGTTAAGGTGTGAGCTGTGATGCACTTTACATTTTGTGATTGACAACTGGAAAGCAAAGTACCAAGCCTAAATATATTCCTATTCTGTTCAATCATAATGTCTGTTTAACAGCCTGTGTATCATAGTGAGTAACAACATATACAGGCTGCTAAGCTGAGACAATCTGTTTATGAGCAGTTTCTATTATTCCCATCACATGTATTTTGCTGACGCTTTTATCCAAAGCAACTTACAAACCGACTTTTGTGTTTTCTTTCTACTTTTTATTTTTTACATTACAATGTTCTTTTATACAGCAGCTAAGTGCTTTTTGTACAGCACTTTGGTCAGCTTAAGCTGTGTTTAAATGTGCTCTAGAAATAAACTTTACTTACTTATAATAAGTGCATTAAATGTGTGGGTATAACCCGAAAAGTGCAGGAATTATGCAAATACGTCAACTTCATCAAATATGCTGATCTACTTCTGCTCCATTTAGAGACAATAGGACATATAGTACAGTAAGAGTTTCTTTGGTTGGTTTATTATTTATTTACATTTTATAGCAGCTTTTTTCAATTTTACAATGTACAGTATTTACCTGTGACAGCTGACTTGTGACATGTATTTAATTAATATTCAAACCTACTGTGTTTTTATAGCTACACAATTACATGAAATGCAAATATTCAACATGTCTTAAACAATCTATTTACGCACATTTCCCCATAATTCACCCCGACAGATTTGGTATTTTTGGAAACCTCTGTGTCATGACTAGAATTCAAATAAAGTTATTTGGGTTCGATGAGTGCGTCATAACATCAATAACATGCAATGTTACTGATGGAATCACTGGAAGTTTTTGCAGGGTTAAAAAGGTTTATGGCGTATAATTCCTTGGTGCTTGAGGACAGATGTCTGGCGCGTACATGACAATGGAAAGAAGGCTACACATTATCTCTGTAGCTCCACCTGCTGCTTTTCTATCTGACAAACCTACTTGTGTCACCACTGGCTGATGACAGTCTGTACTTTCACAGTTCAGCTGCTGTGATAACATTCATACAGCTCCCTCTGTAATGACCTCGGACAGGGAATAAATAAATTCCTTTCATGGAATAGCGGTTCTGTATGACAGCAAAGTGTGTGTATATATCTGTGTTTGTGCTGGTAAGGGCGATTAGGCCCAGCCTGTAAATATGTTACATAAGCAACACAAGTATGTGCGCTTCCCTCGGTTATTGTGAGTTTGCTGCCCGCTGTCAGCGTTACGTAACATGAAGACAACTGGGCGTGACCGGACCGGCGTTTGGAAGAGGATTCAGGGTAATTGGTGACCTTTGACCTGGTGGAAAGACTATCCATCCCACACACACATACACACACAAAAAACAGCAGGTCTTAGTGGATAATTCAAGCAGAGGATCTTATATCTCCCTCCGTCTCTCAGTGTCACAGCGTCAACACAAACTGGTGGTCAAAATGTTAAACAGAGGTAAACAGGCCCAATAAATAATTGATACGAAAGCTATTAACATGACTGCATCCATTTTAGAGACAGTCCTTTAACTAGAGGACCAAGTTCAGTCCAAGTGCAGGACTTTAACGTGCTACAGTGCCCTTGAGCAAGGCATAAACTCTGAACTTTCTCTATTTCAGTTTCCCTACAAATGTAAATATATTCTATATAATCAAGTTTATTATTTTGAACTATTACTTCAAGATATGGCACATGTGGTTGCCTTATTGTGCAACCATTTAGTGTTTGAAATTTTCACATGTAGCGCATTTTGTCATATAAGACTACACTGCTCAACAAATTGATGAGGACACTCCTCCCTTATGGAAAACCAAAACTAAAAAAAATAGATAAATAAAAGATAAATGTTGAAATAAATGTGTTCATGAATGTATAAATAAAAGTGCGTGAAAAAAACAGAAATGGGGTGGCTGGGTAGCTCACCTGGTAGAGCGCGCACCCACATATAGAGGCATAGTCCTCAATGCAGCGGCTGCAAGTTCTACTCCAACTTCTGCATGTCATTCCCCCTCTCTCTTTCCTTTCACGTCTTCAGCTGTCTTATAATAATAAAGGCCTAAAATGGCCAAAAAATAATCTAAAAAAAACTAAACTGAAATGAAGAGACTGATAATTTAAACAAGAATAAATGTTTTATTACTGCAATTATCCATTAATGTATTTCTGCAAACATTGTTTACTTAAATTATTTTTTATATTTGTCTGTATTTGTTTATTTCTAAATTTCCCTTTTCAGTTGTGTACGCTTATTTGTGTTATTTGTGTTATTGCTTTGATGTTTTGTTAATTTATTAAGCCCTTTTAGAAAAATGTAGACGGTTAATTGGTGAATATGTCACATTATCATTGCTTGATGGGCCTTATAAATATATTGTACTGGAATGTATTGTCTGTACTGCACAGTTAAAGCCAACTAGATGTTTGCTGTAATGGACCACCTAAGTTGCAAAAAAATTAAAACATCTGCTATTTTGCAAAACTGTAAGTGACAATGTAAAGTGTATATGATTGGGAGTAAATTAACTATAAATCAGCAGGCTAGATGGAAGGTGCATTTCTGTCATTCTACCAGTAGATGGCAGGAAAGGACCACAGACCCAGGACTCCCCTTCTAACCACAGAACCTCAACAGTCCCGCCCACAGCCGACTCTGGAAGTAAAAATCCCATTGATTTTCTCCATAAGGATTTAGAAAATCAGTCATAATGTCTAAACCATCCGAGGTAGACTGACCCCGAGCTACGTGGTTTTGAAACGAAGGTTTCTGCTCCTGTAGAAGCTAGAAGTCCGTATGAAATCAACCTTGTTTTAAGAAAAACATGTTTTATCCGCGATTTAATGGAGAAAAACTACACTACCCACAATCCTATGCGTAACAGCAACGTCTCTGATTGGTCTAACTCGCTGTTACCACAGAAACGTTTACCGAAACAGCGAACGGCTAGAGCGAGCTTCTACCATTGAAGTCTATGATAGTTTCTGTACACGGTCTTGTACCTTTGCTTTTTTTTTTTTTTTTGCCGTTTTCAAAATGTTTTTTTGCGTCGAATCAAATGTGTTATGCTCACTATTCATCTCGTAGCTGGTTGGCTTGGTTCCAGACTTAAAACTCTATATATAAGCAATTTTCGAAACGTCAATGGAACAATTGAATGGGGAAAAACACTTCCGGAGACTTTGAGCTCTATTTGGAAGCAATAGGATGACATTTTGGTGGAGGGTCACACCCAGCTGTTCTCTAGTTACCTTGAACCCTGACCTACTAACCTCCTGCAATCACATGTATATACTCAAAACCATCTAGTCAATGTTTGCCATGTAAGAGCTACTGTAGGCTAGCCTACATGGTGACAGATCATAAACACCTGTTTTGATGTCATATCGGCCTTAAATTAATTCCAGCTTCATTTCATCCTGCTCTCATTCACTGCCTCTGCACTCAAGTAACAAGCCAGAAAACCAATTACCACTTCCCATTACTGCTCAACATTTTTAATACTCTATACCACTGTGTTTTAGACTTTGGAAATGGGGTTTTTCCTTTAGTGATGCCTCTATTTGTTAACTTTAGCTACATCCACATATGCTACGTAGCTGGACCCATGACATATTGTACATCTGCAACATCCAATGCACCCTTTAAAAAGGGTGGTCTGATTAAGATAACTCTGCTCTCCTCACTGTTTGCAGCTGCAGGACTGCTTGCAAGTCTAAAGACATAGAGGTGAAACTGTTTTTAAAATGTTCTAATTAGGCTATACATTTTTTTTTAAACAGTTTATTAAGTTCACCGAGCTAACACTAATGCAGTTATTAACAGCCTTGCAATGTAGAGAGGTATTTATTCAACGTTATGGTGACTATTAGACCTACTGTATAATATATACCCATATATCCATATTTATACCCCTAAATCTCTGTATGGCCTACTGCCACACCTTTCCTTGAGATCTGTTCCTTGTGCTCTGTTTATACCTGTTTATGGGTCAGTGACATGACGCCCATTTTTTTGTGTCTATAAGGTTATAAGGTGTACAAATACATTACATTTAAAAAACAGACAAACAAATTACGTCAATAGATGCTTTTTTAGAGGCCATAGTTTGGTTTTAATCAATTTTAAGAGAATAATTGGAAGATAATGGCAAAAATGTCTAAGTGGTGTAACCGTCAAAACTTTGTACCAACATTTTTAGCTTGCTTAAAAAGGGCGCATTTCTTAATAAAAGATCCCATAAACTACTTGGGCATTAACCTAAATTAATGGTCATTATACGTATTTACAGTTTATTTTAAATTGATGCTTATATTTATTTTAATAATTTAGGGAATCCTGTCAGTCATGCTAGCTTCCTGAAATGTGTAACCATCATTCAAGGTGCCACTTTGTTAAAATCAGCAAGAAGACCACATGACAGGAAATTACATCAGAGAAAAGGACCCCTGATCAGCATAACTGCTGCATCACAAGGTTAATAACTCTGATAAATATAAGTTAATAAGACATTTTTAGGTTAAGTTCAGTTCTTTGGTTAACATGTCAAGTGGTATGACCCAAGTAAAACATTAAAAAACATTATTTTGAATAAAAATTAGTATTTAGTTTAAAAATGATGTTTGATTATTTACACCAAGGCCATATGCTGATATATGTGTCCATTATAATGCCTGACAAATTTGATTTTACATTGAAATGTCAAATGGTGTAACTGGTTACACCATTTGGCAAATATAACTAGTTAAGTTACTGGTTGAATAGGTTATATGAAGTTAGTTACTATTTACAACTATTTGTACGTGTTTATTGTTTGTATTTTTTTTTAAAACTGGAGGTAATTTATCTACAACTTTATTAAGATAGCTTATTTAGCTAGGCTAGGCTAGGCTAGGCTAAATCATTATTGTGCAAGGCCTGTTTAAAAAAAAAGTTTTAACCTTAAATTAAAATTTCTATATCATTCCTTTACAATGTTACAATAATTTCTTAAGAATTTAAGAAAATATAATAAGGCAGTTGAACTGAAGAACAGCAGCTTTAAAATACCTAAAACATATTAAAAATGCTGTTTAAGGTTTATCAAATTGAATTCAGATAAATGCACCAGAATGCCGAAATGGGTTTCCTCAGGAGGGTGGCTGGTGTCTCCCTTAGAGATAGGGTAAGAAGCTCAGTCATCCGTGAGGAGCTCGGAGTAGAGCCGCTGCTCCTTCGTGTCAAAAGGAGCCAGTTGAGGTGGTTCGGGCATCTGGTAAGGATGCCCCCTGGGCGCCTCCCTAGGGAGGTGTTCCAGGCACGTCCAGCTGGGAGGAGGCCTCGGGGAAGTCCCAGGACTAGGTGGAGGGTTTATATCTCCAACCTGGCCTGGGAACGCCTCGGGATCCCCCAGTCGGAGCTGGTTAATGTGGCTCGGGAAAGGGAAGTGTGGGGTCCCCTGCTGGAGCTGCTCCCCCCGCGACCCGACACCGGATAAGCGGACGAAGATGGATGGATGGATGGATGGCACCAGAATAAGTTAAAGTGCTCATATTATACTCATTTTCAGGTTCATACTTGTACCAGAATAGTTTTACCTGGATTAATTTTCAAAAAACACCATCTTTTTGTTGTACTGCACATTGCTGCAGCTCCTGTGTTGAGCTCTCTGTTTTAGCTAAAGAGTGAGGCATCTCACTTCTATTCCATCTTTTTTGGGAGTCGCACCTGAGCAGTACCTAGGTAAGGACTACTAGCCAGTCAGAAGCAGAGTATGAGGGCGTGCCACGCTAGCAGCTAGGCGAGCATTATAACGTGTGTTACAAAGTGACCACGTTCATCACGGAAGTAAAGGCTGGACTACAATAGAGCTGTTTGGAGCAGTTTATGAACAGTGTTTTCTGTTGGAGATGGTAAGTCCCTTTGGGGGGGACTTTGGGCTTTTTCATTTTGTAAACCTATGACATGCCAAAAAGCATAATATGAGCTCTTTAACTGTAAATATGTTAAAGGGCATGCACAACCCTAAACAGACTTGCTTCTCCCTCTCTCTTTTACCCATCTATCTACCTCTTTCTCACACACAAACACACAGAATTTGTTAAGATGTTAGTTGTTTAATTTAATCTAATGAGTTTTAAATATATTTAAATATTTGTCATTGAAATGAAATTAAACGCCAAGTTCAATGAACTACTTTGACTGCAGTGCTTGATAGTGTCACTTACAAGGTTTTTGACTAGAAGCATCACGTCAGGTGGTGTAACTGGTTTGTGTTAAATGGGGTAACCAGTATTGTTCTTGAAAATATGATAATGTGCAGGTAAATTAATGTTTGATAAAATGTAATACTCTACTCCACTGTAAAAACTAATTTTTAAGACTTTTTACACAATTTGTCCAAGATTATTTAGAAAACAAATGTTGTTTCCAGCACGTCTACCACTTGATATTGCAATAACACATATCATTTAAATTAAGAAGTAATCCTAATAAAATCTATTTTTGGGTGAAATTTTGAAATAGGAGTTATATTTGTATGAGTGCACTCACAAACAATGTAGTGGATGAAATATTAAATATGAATCATTCCTTTCTGGTTACACCACTTGACATTTTAGGTCCATTTGGTCCTACCTTTGTAAAAAAAAATGGTTGAAAATCCTATTTCAAATGAAATAAATGTACAATAACACAAAATATACATTTTAACAAAACTCAAGGATGCCTTTAAAAAAGTTTTTAAATGTTCTCATCTTACCAACCCGTATTGTCATTGACCCATAAACCAGTGTTTGCGCTAACTGGAAGGGCCTGATTTGACTGCACAGTGCACATTGATGAGGGCAGCCGCATTAGCCGAAATGTTCATACAATAATGGTCGAGATCCAGAAGAGGCACCATTGCGGACCATTGCTTTTGAACTGGTTTATCATCAATAGGTACTAAAACTCTCTGAGTCTCCTGAGTCTCTGACCCGCTGCTAGTGCCGACATTTTGGATTCCCGTCACGTTCGCGGGCGATTTACCTTAGGGTGACCAGACGGTTTCGATGACATGTCCCCGGCTGGAGCTCGGAGCCTCGGAAATGTCCCCGGTTTTCATTGTGACTGACGGACCCGAAATTGGAATAAAAGAAAGAAAACATTGACCAAATGTATAGTCACGCACCCTACACGCGCAGGCTCAAGACAGCCAGAGCAAGCGCTGCTCAGAGCTCAGAGATGTTCTAGAATGCCCATATTTCTGGCAGCGCAGTAAGAAGAATCTTTGCCCTTTGCGAGACAGCTACAGTGGGCTTCTCATGAATTCAACCAGCTAGCTCTGACGAGTGTGAGTAGTACAATATTGCTAACTGATATGCGTTGAGTGCTTAGCAAGCTTTCGAATAACATGCTATTGATTCATGTTATCGATATGAGTAGTAAAATATCTCCTAGGTGAACCAAAAGTGTTCTTGTAGCCTAAGTGTTATTGTTTATCATCTATGTTATGTATTATTTAAGTTTAACCTATATGTGTAGGCTGTGTATGATCTACAATTTGCAATAGCTATTGCTAACATTATTAGCAGTGATACAACTAACAACTAACTACTACTACGGCACACAGTGTACTATAATGACCTTTCAGTTTCACTTGAGCTAGCTACTTAGAGGTAGGCTACTTGGTAACTTGTCATTACATGAAATGAAACCGCTTAATAGAGTGTGGACTTATTAAACTATTCATCACAAACTTGTGCCAGCTGCATTAGGTTGCCAGCCTGTCAATGATGACTATCTCTGGCTGGCTGGCAACACAGATATCACATCAACGACCAGAATGCTTTCCAATGATATTAGCGCCAGTTGCTGTGACAAATGGTTTGTGAGAAAATTAACCTTGAACTTACATGAAATGTTATCATATTTGCATTCTGCATAAATCTCTGCACACCCATTACTCTCAGTGAAATATCTCACAAACTCTTCACTCAACACGACAAGTGGTTCCCGAGTAATCCGGTTTTGAAATTGCAACAAATTTCTACATGGTCTCCAACTTTGGGCCAAAATTATAATGTATTCTCATGTAAACTATTTATGTCAGCACAGACATTTTTGTAAATTCCTTAGCCAGAGTATCCCACCATAATGGTTATTATATTGCCAGATTCCAGACAATCCCACTTACAAATATGAATATATATTTCTACTGGTATGCTTCCTAGTGACATTAATGCAAAAATATGAAGAAAAAACTATTCCACCTGTGTGTGCATGGTTAAAATTCTGAAGTGCAAAATAGTTCAGGCTACAGCACAAATATTTCCATCCATAGATAAGAATAATCAAGTCTAACCTCTGAATTTCTTTTCAAAGTGCACCAGATTGATGCATTTAAATGTTAAAATGGGCAACATTTTCTTACAGGGGAGCATGCCCATGGACCCCCCTAGGGGGGCTTGTGCCCCAGTGCAGCTCTAGGTCTAGTGACGCCCCTGGGGTAGTGTCCCTGTTTTAACTTTACAAAGATAAAAACATTACCTGTTTTGGAGGTATTTACGCTTCTAAGCTGAAAATGTCCCCGGATTTTGTCTCAGAAATCTGGTCACCTTAATTTAGCTACATTAGCCTTCTTCAAGACAGACGTTTTTATTAGCTGCTTTTGGGGTTCTTCTAAAGGATTTATTCACCAGAGGGATACTGCTTCACTTCACAAAGCTAAGTATTTAAGTGATGACATGTTTATTTGACTAAATTTTTTGCAGAATTTTGTTTAATTGCTTGTTGCTTTATAAATTTCATAGATGCTGCTAAGCTAACCTAGCATTAGCTGTTTCTGCATTTCAGTTTAGCAGCATAGCAGTTTGATAGTCAGCATGGCTATTGGCACTAATGACTCACTTTTATATTTTCAACATTGTGGAAATACTCTAAAGCATGTTTGCTGTTTTAACATAGACAGTAAATTTAACCTAATAATTAAAAGTTTATCTATTTCTCTGTCAGTGACCTACTGACAATGCTTTGGATTGAGGGAAGACCTTTGGAGGCAGTTTAGCAGTCCTATCCTTGACCCCAAGATAATTAACCTCTCATAAACTCACCTCAGAAAGTATGACACTGCAATGGCCAGCAAGCACTTGCACTCGTGTGTGTGTGTAGGCCCTGCCTCTAAGCATCAGCACTGTGCTGGTAATGAGTTATGCAAACGGCTGAAATTGAACACCAACCGAGAGGCCAGAAGAGTCCAGGCTAAAACAGCACATTCCCCCGGAGGCCTCATACCAGAGAGAGAGAGAAATATGGAGCCAGGAAATGTGAGGATTTAAAGCTTAAGTAAAATGTTGGTTCTAATTGAACTTGTTTTACAAGAAAAAGCGCCCTTTCCTTCAGTTCACACACAATGTACAGTAAGTCTATGTAACTGATATATGTAAAATACAGTGAGATGCTGTTAACGGAATTACTGATGACTGGAGTAAAATATGCATTATACATATTAATAGTAAGGACCAGTCACAAAAACCTATGTAAAAATATATAATATGTATTTGGAGCAGAAATGCTGAAACTATAGAAAAACTCATCATGCACCATTAGGTAGTTAAATAAATAAAAAATAAAAAAATATTTACTTTAACAACAGTGGGGGAAATATGACAGTCCTGAGTATAAGACAAGTAAAAAAAAAAAAAAACATTGATATGCTAATAGGAATCATTTTGAAGATCTATTTTTCATGCTTATAATTAAAAACACTCCTGGCAAACCAGGAAATTCCAGTTTTTCTGTTTTATGAATCCAAACGTAATTGTGATGTTTCCTCCTCACGTAATGTCAAACCTGAACATCCAGTTTCAGCAGAAAATACTTCAAATAAAAAGACTCAAGATACTGTATTTTTAAAATGGGATGTATCACAAATACACACATCCACTCCTAAATGACCTTTGTCTTTTTAAACCCTTTAATCCTTTACATGAAACTATTACTGGCTCTGTTCCTCCATCCCTCCTCTATTTGTTTGTGTGCTAATTTTATCTGAGCTATGTGAGTGTGAGAATCTGAGGCAGGAGAAGTCCTTGTCACATTAGTCATGCTCACGTACATTAGCACAAGTTACAAGGCTACATCCACAATACTACGTTTTCATTTTTAAACAGCGTTTTGAGACTAAAATGATCTCCGTCCTTGCAAGCATTTTATCTCCGTAGCAGAACTCCATCCATAGCATAAAAAAACATTATTTCAGTTAAATAGAATCATTAAAGTCTCTGTTGCATGGACACAAACAACAGAGCATTGAATATTAGGGGTGGGAAAAATAATCGATTCTTAGATGCATCGCGATTCTCTCTAGAACGATTCGATTCTCGATTCAGATAAGTTAATAATCGATTTAAATGTGTTGATTTTTATTTAAAAGTTACGGTCTCCAGACAAGTACAAATCAGAAAACCGAGTGACTGAAAGAGGATGGGATAATGGACAACAACTTTGAGTTTAGGCAAGAGTGCAGAAAAAAACACACAAAAATGGCCAAAAGGAAAAATAATTAAATTTTGTATATATACACATGATCTAATAAGACATAGATAAAATAATTAGGCAAAACACATATAGGCTGTTCATCTACTTTATCACATGACATCTGACCACCTCATGTTTGATGTTCTAAGAAGACAATTCTCCACCTTTAAACATGACTGAGCCTCTGACATGGAAGATTACTGAGAGAGAAGGTGACTTTCACAAGCATGTTTAAGGCTTAAGCATGGAACGACTACCAAACAAAAACCTCAGTAGACAAAAAATTTTATTAAAACTTGTGTGTGACAAATATATGTCCAAATCTAAGCTTTGTCTAGCTGCTTTGTCTAGGAAGTGATTAGCAAACTCTGAGTAGCAAACTCAGAGTTTGCTAATCCATGCGTGATTTAAAAATCACGCATGGAAATGTACGTAAAAAACATTGCTGCATCGAGATGCATCAATAATCGGTTTAGAATCAAATCGTTGGCCTCTGAATCGGAATCGAATCGTGAGGTGCCAAGAGATTCCCACCCCTATTGAATATAATGAAGAGGCGCACAATCTGATCTCATTCTCATGAACCTGCAAAGATTCACAGAAATATGTGGGGTTTTCTGCCTGGTTAACATATAACTGACGCTGTCGCTTTGTTTTTCCCAGGATGCTGCAGGCTGGCTTTTTGTGTGTGAACCTGAAGTTGAAGTTCAAGTGAACATGCTACCACATGTAGGTTCAGGTTGGTGGGGATTTAGCATGAATGAAACATGGCTACAGAAATCAGAAATTGAGTATAAAGTAAAGAAAGTTAATTAGAAGCCGGCTAAGAAACAGGGAACTTTAACTCAAAGTTCAAACTTGAATTTAAATCCCCTCAGATCAGTCTGATCTATTATTTATCACAACTTTATTTATCTTAAAGCCTGTGCTGATAACATCTAGACACATTTGGATTAAACTGTCCTGGGTTGGGTAGTAGAAACGATAAATAGAGTTATAAATCTAGTGGTAATAAGCCCACTGTCAGCGGAGACAAGAAGACTAATAAAAATATCGAGCTGACAGGCTTTAACTGCTCAAAGCACCACAGCTCTCGCTTTATGAGGAGTCAATTACATTTGCTTCCTGCTGGATTAAGTAATAAACTGGTTTATACTGGACACGGTATGTGTAGCATAGAGGGCACAGGCTTGCCAGGATGGAGTAGTGGAGTGAACATCACTACTGGTGACAAGTCTGTGACGCATGTCAGATGTCAGATGACGTTAAGTTTTCCAATGACTGTCCCAAGCTCACACACACTGGCTACAGATGGATGCCAAAGATTATTGTTGCATTGTTTTGGCAAACGCAACATGTTCAGTTCACTTCTAGCCTAGAAATCTAGACGCACCCTAGTGGCTGCAAATTTATTTTGCAGCCAGGGGGGTCTAGGCACTCTGTTGGCTTGCGAGCTGGAAAACCAAATTCTGGTCAGGCCAATCGCATCGTGTATAGAGTCGGTAGGCGGGCTTATGGCTGCTGCTGCTGGGAACAGCAGTCTTCTGGAAGACTTGGAGTTAAGCTTTTCTTTGAGAAAAGAACAAAGAACGGCACTGAAATCATTCTTAAAAAGGAAGATGTGTTCGGAGTTTTGCCGACTGGATACGGCAAAAGTTTAATCTATCAACTAGCTTCGCTACCTTCTTCGTTGCTCTGCCAAGTTGTAGCACTATCCTATTGCGTGCAGAGGGAATTTGAAAAACAACCGCTTATCCCACCCCTCTGATTGAGCTCTGTCAATGGTGAGTTCCCAGACCCAACATCTTGATGTGGGTCTGGCTTGTCAGGCTAGTTCACTTCAGCAGTTCAACGCAACAACAGAAGGTTCCAGGTTACAGATGCCAGGGATACCTCAGCTGATTAGTTTTACTGCCATTGCACAGTTAAAACAGCTGTAGTCCGTACAGTCAGCAATGCTCTACTTTATCCAGGGGAAGACCAGTTCTGAAACATGTTAGCCTTTTCACATCACCAGGAACACAACTCCTATTCTTGGAGTGAAAGCAGAAACTAGGCCACCCACAGATAACACCAGCATTGCTGGGCTCAGATATTCCAGAGTCTTCTTTCCAAAGTCAGATATGATAATCAAGCCACCTACATGCAGTGTCTCCAGATACTGCTCCGCTCCACTAGCCAGAGCTTTGCCATGAGGTATGGAGGTCTAAATGCAGCAAAAGAAATATGATTTAGAAAGTAGTCAGATAGCTTATACATCTTCCAATGCTTCCGATCCTCTAAATCTGTTTATTTTTTATTAATGGAAATAGAAATAGTTTTCCACGTTTGTAATTCTGCCCTTCCTCTTACTTACTGTAAACTCCAGAAAAATTGTGATTGCAGAGAAAAACATTGACAAGGCCTGACTGGACAATAACCTGTTGACACTTATGGTCCAGGGAGACTCATCATTAAGATCTGCATCAAAATACACGTCATGGTAGACAACCACTTGCCAAATTTCATTATAATCAGGTTTTTAAATTTCCCTGCTATTTATCAGACAAACAAACAGGAAAACATTACTTCCTTGGCGAAGGCAACAAACAATAACAGCTTGGGTCAAATCTGTCAAAGTGACTAGAAAGGAAGCAATCTAGTTTGCATCACTTTGGCATTAAGGCCTCATTAGGACGGAGGAAAATGTGATAATTTCTTAAAGTATAAAATTTCCAGTTCATGCAGGCCTGCAGCTTGTCAGCCTCTGCCATTATCCTCAACATGAGTACAATAAACAAAGATTTGTTGATTTCTTAAATTATTTACAACCTTCTATTCATTCAGATTGAATGAACTTTTGGCATATTCCCAAATTCACCTGCAGCACAGGTGCACAGACCGTCTCTCGCTATATTACCTGTGTGTCTGCAGACGCTGTGGTCCTTCCTCTCTTCTTGGTGGAGAATAATTTCCACAGCCGTCCCCACAGGAAAGTGGCCACCAGACACACACTCCCTAATATCCAAATATCTTTATCCTTTAGGAGGTTCTCCATGATGGAAACCTTCCTCTTCCAGTCCCTGATGTCCACCTGCACAGGCTGTCTGTCTTATCTCAGCCCCTCTAGCGCCCGTGGCGAAGGAGTCTCAGGTGGCGGGCAACAAGTTGTAGACATTGGGAAAGAGAGCGGGCGTTCATTATGAAATAGTCGGGCTACTGTGGCTGTGCATTGAATACTCAGTGTCTTGTTCGCTACAGACTCGGACAAGAACAGGGGGTCTGTGCTGTCAAGCCACCTGCCCACCCAGCCAACCATTCACCCGCCACCCAGGACCTAAAAGGAGAGAACATGCTGTCTCTGAGACGAGAAGGGGACAGGTGGTGTTGGGTTCAGGGTGTCGTTGCTTTACGCAGAATCAGATGCACTCCTTTTGCTGCTGGCATGTTAGTGAGACCCCTGCGGTATCCTTTAACTTAGGACACAGCACTTCATGCATGCATGCATGCATTCTCCTAAGTATATCTGTCAGACAGTTGCTTTGCCTCTCTGTACCTCACAAACTGACACAATCGTGTGCATGCAGCGAGTTGACAATCACGCATGCATGTAAACATGTGGTGCCAAGTTTATCCTTTCTGTGGCCACATGTTGCACAGGTGAAAACAAGACAAGTAGTTGTCTTTTGCTGGGAACTACAACAGTATGTCCACACTGTGTGAGAGAAAGGAGGACTTATACATTTTATTATCCTCAGCCCCCCTAAAAATTAAATATTATTTTTTTAAATACATTTTTGTGCTTCAAGTTAGAGATGGCAAACTTGTCTGTTAGTGACAGAAGACAAACAATTACAAGTTCAAAGGGCTTGAAACAGGTTTAATATCCTGTGTCGCTGTCACCGACGCTATGCACTTGTAATCCAGTCAAGGAAAGAGTTAACAGAAACATAGTGTTGGCCAATCGGTGGAGGTTGTGCCAAACTCCCGCCTTTGTCTGTGGTTTAACCCTTTTGCATGCACCCCACTAAAGGTTTAATCTTAGAATTGCCACTGTAGTTGATGATTTATACTGAATAGTGGAATAAGACCAGATCAGATCCCTCCCCATGACCTGCCAAATTTGTCGGTTTAAACTGTGAAGGACTTTTAACCTTGGTGCCTTGACACCATTTTTAAGACATTTTTTGTGTTCTTTGAAGTGATCTGACAACCTCAGGAAATTATATAGAAATATGTACAAACTGAAATTTGATTATTTCATTCATGATCCCACTGTAGAGAGTGCCAATTGTTATTGGTCATTGCCACTTCATCTAGAAAACGGCACACTTCTCCCAGAACTTTCATATTTCAAGTTTGTTCAGGCAGGCATTTTGTAAAAAAAAATGTTGCTTTAGTTTGAATATTTCTACAAGATTCTGAAACAGTCCAAAGCAAGCTTGATTTAACAAGCAGCAGCAGGTGGGGTGGGTTAGAGGGTCAAAGGGGTTACAGAGCAGGACCCCTGGGAGAGAAAATATTCCCCTGAGGGAATCTGAGGAGAACCTCTGCACAGAGCAGGGCTGGAGTGACAGCGTTTGTTAATGAATCTGTTGGATCTGGTGGCTGATCTGCATGTTTCTGATGTGTAGAACAGTTTGTCGTAGTCAAAGTGTCAAGAGTGCAAACAGCAGGTGGGTGGAGGATGGAGAGCAGGAAATAGAAGGACAGGTGGTGGAGCAAAGGTGCAATTGAGGTTGGAGTTTAGCGATAGAGAGGAAGGTGAGAGAGTTATTCACTGGGTACTATGAAAGGCTGAGGATCTAAAATCACATGACACACCCATGTAACTGGAACATTTCCCTCAGCGCTCCCTGGTGGTCACTTTGAAAGCACCACTGATTTATAGTTACAGACAAGACAAAAAAAAAAGAAATGAACCAAATCCCCAACATAATGTAAAAAACACTTTTCTCCACTTAGAGTTAAGGCTTACAGGGGCTACACTGAGATCGCACAGCTGCTGGACTCTATAGAGACAATACATATATGTGTACATGTTCTCTGGCCAGTTAAAGGTCTTACTTCATAGGTTATATCTTTTTATTAAACTTCTGAACTGGTCACAAAAAGGTGGAAATTACGATAAGGCCTTGTGCAAATGTAATTTTAAAGAAAAGCTGCAATCCAACAATGAGTACAACAAATTGTACCACCTGGCAACTTGTACACTTCAGTTTACTTTGCTTTTATTGGAAAAAATGGCCACTTGCTTATGAAAAAAACACATTTAACTTCATACTGTATATTAAATAACTTTATATACTCTATATTAAACACAAGTACTGTACATTTTCCATCTACTGATGGACATGTTTAAGCTTATGTCTTCCTCGATGTCAATCACATCCAGGTGTTTGAATACAGACTTTCACGTGTGTTTATATTTATAGCAGTTAAATAGCTCCCAATCAACTCAGTAATCAACCCCATAAATGAAAACCACTTTGTACTCAGTAAATGTGATGTCAGCTTCAGTGTCAAGGCGTATCACATTTCTGAAACAGGACAATTCAAAAATTAACATCTAACATCTTGACAGTGACTGACATTAACAGTAACTCAAGAGTGCAAGGCATGGTTTTCTAAACGAGCAAGCAAACTGGCCCAAGGCCGCCATCTTGTGGCAACTAGATCTATGTGCGTTGACCAAGCGCCAAACATTCATGTCAGTCTGTGGTTTACTGCATGAGTTTGTGTGTGGTAGGCTGTGAGTTGAGGAGGTTCAAACAGACATTAAAAAAAAATTAAAAGATCTGCAGCTCCCTCTAGTGAGCTTGTTGTAGTCCATCTGTCAGGGCATGTTGTGCCTGCTAACAGGTGCCGAGAACCGGAATAGTGTTTGCGGCGCTTTATTTCAGTCTTTCTCATGCAGTCTCAGTCCCATAAATACCGGCTTTCTGATGAACCTAAAAAATCTAGCAATGGTTAATTGATCAATAATTGATATAGTTCAACTAAGTAACCCAAAATATGCGTATCAGTTTGTAGGAATTTAATCTAGTCAAACTAAAGGAGGATGGTTAAAAGGAAGTAGGGAAAGCCGTGCTATTTTCTGTTCACATAGACAGGAATCACTGATTTATCTGATCAACCCCAGTTCTCAGGGAGTGATTGTACTGCTTTAATGTGATAAGGGCCAGGAGAATACAGGCAGTGCATGTTACCTGCTGGTTTCTTCCCTCCAGCTCCACATGTTTGAGCTCCCAGAAGCAGCGCATGGTCTCCACCTTCTCCAGGTGCCGGTAGAAGGCCAGTCGGCCCAGACGGAGGCTGTTGCTGCGGTTGCGGATGGCCTTCAGCCCCTCCATCTTTTCAACGATGGGTGACATGGGTATGGGTGGTGGTACGGCAGATGATGGGACTTTTACACTTTTCTTGCCAGAAACAGATTCATTACACAGAGTCTTCTTGTCTGACCTGAAATTACAACAAGCAGTTTATCAACCTTTAAAATATATCATTATATTAACCATGAATCCATCAACACAACAGCTGTGAAATATGAAGCAAAGCAATTAGTTTATCTACAGGACATACATTTTGACGATTATTCTGTTACATCTTCTATGACACAAAACATCCAAAAAAAAGAGCTGGTTCCAGTTTCTTAAATGTGAGAATGTGATGCTTTTTCTAGGTTTAAATCTTTGCAAATTTAATATATTTGGATTTTGGATAGTTGATCAGGCAAAACAAGCAAACATTTTATAGACAAAATGATTAATAAAGAAAATAATCTGCGCAATAATCAATGCTATAATCAATAAAGTATAAATAAAGTGAACATTCAATCTAAAGTGGCTATTTGTAACTTTCAGTTTGTGTTGATTCTAGCGGCCGCTTTGGAGGAAAGCGGTAGTGTTTTTTTAGTGCTGTTGTAAAGATCTTTTCTTTACAGTGCTAGACTGAGTTAGCGTTACCGGGAGGTCGTATAGTTGCGATGAATGTTTTGATCAGACGGAAAATCATTAATTTACAATAAGAGAAGAAGTTACAGACGCATTGTTGCATTTCAAGTGTTGCAAACATTGACATATATAAAATGGACCAACAGATCCCGTGTCTCTGGACGGAGACCAGTGAAGGATATTAGAAGCACTTTTCCGGTGAGCGCTGAGCGTTACTGCGCAGCCTCCAACTGAGAGAGACGACGTAAATGTGCCGTGAGCAACCTGTCTGAAAGTTGTAAGTCTTCTGGTAGCTGTGCCAAGAGAAATCTCAATCATTCCCAATCTTGCAGAGACGGAGAGCACAGGTATATGTACGGAGATAACATAGGCACAGGCTAATTATTGCTAACTAAAATGCTAGTTAACATTAGTAATTACACTTAAGCAGCTGTAAGTCGAAACTGCCTGCGAGCTTCTCCTGTACTATACGGTAATTCCTCTACTGTGCGACAGAAAGTCGCGTGGTTATGACACAATCGTTAGCCTATTTTTACAAAAACGTCTGCTACGGAGCCATAACGTGAGGTACAAGGTAATGGAGCCTTTTATACATTGTCGTGTTTCTTTACAAATAAACAATGGACAAATAGAGTCTTTAAACACTTCAGATGTAAAGTTATTCACTGTCAAAGTGGCGCCAAAATGAATGGCAGTCAATGGAATGCTAACGGGAGGTGATGGCTTGGTAGCATCAAAATGGCGCCATAGGAGCTACGCGTTCCAAGGAGAAGTTTACCCCCTTGGTTGCATACTTAGCCTGGATGGAACATGAGCTAATCCGGGTAACAATATCACTGTCTCAGTGTCACAAGCCAAAGCATTAAGAGTTTGTCGGAGCAACAAACGTAATAATAACTTAGATTATATAGTGCATTTCATGAAACCCATGGACGCTTTACACAAGTACAGAGGGGACAAGGGGAAAAGATAATACAGGCCAACACAAACACGGACTGAAAAGGAATTTAAAAAAGAAACGGGCGCTAAATGGAAGGGGGATGTAATTTAATATAGGCTACTGACATACAACCACATTGCCTATTGTAAAGTTATTTATGATTGAAATAGACATATTACATACCTAAGGGCCAATTTGAATTATTTACAAACCCGTAATTGTCTCCATCTGTTGAAAGCCTGACCGAAGTTGACTCGCCCGTCGTCTGTCACTTTCCCTTTAAGCTTTTAGTTGTTCTTTGTTTAATTTCCTTTATTCTGTGATGGCCCTGCCCCAGTATCAGCCATAGCTACAACAGATAACTTCTACATTATACAATATACAATAAGGCCTATATAAAGAAAACTCCTGCTACCTTTTACCTGGGTGGATACAATAACACAGGCTTTTCCGGTGTTGAACCAAAATCTGTGACCAGTCAGAATATGTTTCTGTAGAGCCGGTCTACTTGCCGTAAATCATTTTGTGACTTTGTGGGAAAAATCGGACCCGGGCAAAGGTATTAATAAAAAGTCTATACAAATAGCGTTCTTTTCACTGTTAGTCTCGTCTGCTGTTACAGGTCATTTATGATCATCAGATGAAAAATTACAGTTTCAGAAACATTTAAAAGTTACAGTAACTTTAAAAACAATATGTAGATAAACTATCCAGAAGGCTTTTTTTTTTTGGCTAACAGTTAATCAAATACCTGCAAAACTCCTGTAGATCCAATACTGCCATAAAGCAGTCCTGCTCACTGTTTGCAACAATGCTTTCTCTTGCGTAATGCAACCATGGTCATTCAAAGAAAGAAATTACTGCATTCATATAAGCAAAATATCTAGCCTAATCCATTACCCAACTCTTATCTGCACTGTTAAAAAAGCAGTTCACACCATATGCTTTGCCTCAGCCCTCCAGTGGGCAACAGTATATCTGCACTATCCCTGATCCAAGTGGGATGACTGATTATTTGGTGGGGAAATCCGCTCTGACGCCTGCTGGTGACAGCTGGCTTTCTGCTGCGCTCTACCTGTTGAGCCTCTGGGGGAGTCATGAAAGATCACTGGAGATATTTATACCTCCAGAGTGTAAATGTCCTGCCTTTGCTTGACAATTACAGAGGTCAGAGAGTGGCTGTAGTTTCAGCCCAGTGCATGAACCCCTGATGCACACTGTATGTAGCAGCCAGGGCTGTTCTTCAGCATCTAAGGGTAGGATTTCACTCCAGTGCTAAAACTGAAAGAGTGGCCAGGGATCCACCTGTCAATGTTAATGTTGGCCTTTTTACACTTGGTGATTTATTTACAGTTGTCACAACTTCAAAATCTTGTACTTTAATTTTATAGGACATATTTTATTATTTATTGTCCTATGGATAGGAAGGAATGGGTTTAGGCTGCAGGTGCATCAACTTTGCAGATACATTTACACATCATTGATTAATAATGTTAATTAAAATGTGCATGGCACAAGGTAGAATGATTTGAATTACCGCATTTATGACAGGGTATTTTTATAGTGTTAGAATTCGTAAAGTTAAAACAATGGAACATGTCTAGATAAAGTCTGAAAATGTTGTATACAGTTGTGAAGAGAAGTCCTAAAATCTCTAAGGGATTTTACACCACAAGGCAGATGTAGCTTTTTATGTAAACAAACTTAATTTCTCTGAGAGGCCAAATGTACCCTGCAGAACACGTTACACATCATAACAAAGCTCTCTCAATCATTAAATTCCACATCTCTCATAAGCTGCTAGCATTTACAAAGTAGGTATTTGTGCCTAAGTGAACAGACTTCTTACAAAACTGATACATGCTAATAGTAGGGCTGGGACGGTATGGATTTTTTCTTACCGTGGTTGAAAAGCAAGAAATTCCCGCGGTAGTGCGGTATACCGCAACCCCCTTACGGGCGAAAATGGCAGGGTGCCTTAAGTGAGTGACGTCAGTGCCCGTGTGGTCGCGCAAGGAGAGTGAGCGGTAACGGAGAGTAGCCGCTGTGAGGAAAAGCGAGAGGAAAAAGAGATAGCAAAGTTGATGTAAAGTGAGTTAAAAGTGAACAATAAAACAACAAGACACGGTGGCTTTATCTATTGTCAATACTGCCAGTAAAGTGAATGGCGTTACCCCCAAAAAACATCGGCTTAAACCTTACAACATGTTTCAGCCCGAGTGCAGCCCGTCTAGCAGCTGAGCAGACAGAGAGCCGAGAGGGCGACTCGGCAGTTCGCTAACTTGTTGCTCTCTCAATATAAGCCGCTCTGTTTTAGGCTACGAAACGTGCATGCATGCTGAAATTCAACTGTGCCGTTTTATCGGGAAAAGCTATAAACGGAAGGAAACTCTGTAAGCTGCTAGGCTAATGTGCAATGGTAAACACTGCAGCTGTAACGTTAATGTGTAGCCTATACCTCAGCTGAGAACGGAGACATGTCTTTGCCTTTCCTACCGTAATGCACGGTAGGAAAGGCAACATTTCTCCGACAAGACATTACACAGGTAGGCTACTCTCGCATATACGTAGGCCTAATAGTCAACACGAATGGAATGTTATGTGCCATGGAACATTGCACTCCCCAACTCGCGAAAGGTCGGATTTGCTCCATCTTTTGATGATAAGTTTTGTTGAGAAAACCTTGAATCCATGTAAGACACAATGTCATCAGACGCAATCCATGTCGTTAGAATGATTGAATCCATGTCATTAGAATCATTGAATTCATGTCATTAGACTCAATGAATCCATGTCATTACACACAACGTGCACACATGTGCAGGCCAATGTTTTTTTGCGGTGATGACGGTGACGAGCTCAGACCCGCGGTAGGCGTCATGTGACCGCGGTAATGCGGTAACCGTCCCAGCCCTATAATGGTAGTTCCACAAGAAGCTGTGTCATACACAGAACAGAACAGAACTTTCTTTTAATCTTATCTGAATGAACAGAAATCGCCACATTTATGATTACTGATTCATGTTCATAATATTACACTTTTAAAGGGACAGTTCTTCTTAATGACTATGATATTTAAGTACATTTTACTGGTAATACATGAGATCTGATTGCAGATTTTATTTGTAGTATTTTTACAGTTATGTTTTACATAGTAAAGGAGCTGAGTAGTTCCTCCACCACTCAACTGTGAGACACAACAGTTGTCCGACCTGACCGCCACCCAACCTGTTACTAACTTTAAATTTGGTGTTTTAAAGAGGGCTTTTCAAAACTCTCATGGCTGTTTTGACGTTGTCGGCTGGAGCTGAAATGCCTCACAGCCCTGGGGAGCCCTGATGCTTCTGCGTCATTCACTTTAAAGAGTTTTATTTTGGGTGCCTCGTAGTACAAGGCGAGGGTCAAGGGGCACGTTATCACCAGAAATGGAAACTGCCCATGGATGAAAAACCATTAGGATGCAGGAGCTTTCGCAGTGCTTGTTACCAGGCAGACATGAATTAAAGCTGAATAGACTTTGACTCTTTGACTTTGTTGCTTTGACCACATAAGGATATCGTGTATGGTATGTGGCTGTGTTTTATGCGTGCTAGTAGAGAGCGTGTCACTGTCCAAGCAATGCTGTAGTTTGTGTATGTCCTTTACTTTGCTTGGCGGCCCTTTGTAATCCCTTCTATAAAATGGCAGGGGGGTTCCTATCTGTCTTCTCCATCATAATCCTTCCATGTAACTGATAGGAAGACCCGCATGTGTCTCATAACTCTTAAAGTAGCAATGAATCATGGACACCCCTAAGGACTGTGAGTCCACTAGTGTATGTTTAGATGAGCCGGAGAAAAAAAGAAGGGGGGGGTCGGCATCGTTTAAATCCCCTCTAAAATGCCAAATGTACCACATAGTGATGAGAGGAAACATCAATGTGATGACTATCTATCTAAATCTATTTATACTGGCTGTCTATGGGGGTTAAAGGAATTTGAAAAACATATACACGATAAGTGTTGATTATGACAATAATGCTAATTGGAGGGGACAGCCGTCAGGATGTTTTTGGTATTGTAAAATAATTTCTCCATGTTTAGGACTGTGGCCAAATGCTGTATCAAAGTCTTTACATAGCTGTGGGTTTATTGTAACAGGCTAATGGTACAAGCTGTGGACAATGGAGAGCATTAAAAAGAGAGACACTATTAGAGACGGTAGCAACAGGTGACACTCAATACAACACTCCTCTGTGTCACTCTTCTTTATGTCTTGTAAATGGCATGGCATGGTACTGGGGTCAGAAAGGGTGCAGTAAAAATATATGTACAAAAATGGTGGTCTTTTTTTACATAAGAGCTTTTTACATATAAGAAATGAGTGAAATTCCTACAAAAAGGTGAACCTAACAAAATCTAAACAATTTAGCCACGCCAACATTTGTAAAAACTGGTACTTACTGTCTTAGATAACAAGATGCAAATCAGTTTCTTCCAACATGAGTTTGTTTTAGCCTAGCTTAGCTCAAAGACTGGAAGCAGGGGAAAACGGCTAGCCTTGCAACATGTAGAAAATGTGGTTTAACAAGCAGTTAGCTTACGCAGTTGTCCTTGCTTTTGCGTTTGATTATCAACAGCTATTTGCAGGGAGAGCTTTGCTTTCTACTCTTTCAACTCTAAAAAAAGCTCGCTTATAAGGTGAAACATGTAAATAAGAGAGCAATAAATGCACCGAAAGCAAATTGTTAGTGTTCGTAAGATGGCCAACAAGCGTATTTTCCAAAATATCCAGTGTCTTCACACTAAAAATATAATTTTACAAAGTAGAGTTAATGGCTGTACGAATATGTTCATGTAATAAAATATGAAATAAATATTCAAACTGGCAGTGTCTCCACATTTGAAATACGCTATAAATTATTTATTTTTATCTGGCACAGCAGTGGGCCCATAGAAATAAAATTTTATTTCTGAGTTGGCCTCTTGATCTGACCGGTGTAGAATAACATGCCAGGCTTGAATATTGCACAGTACGTCAGGGTGAGCTAGTTCTGCCCAGTCAACATTTTATGTGGCATATTCTGAAATGAAAGTCTAGGAATCGTCTCAACTTCTGCTTTGTGAATCCGCTGCTAGGCAAACAGACATTGCAGTCACTCTCAAGCTAAGATAACATTAAGTGGCGAGGGTAGCCACATAGTCTGCTGCATGCATCGTTGCTTGTGTTGTGTTCACATGTGTGTGCGTCCATGTATATACTTATACTTAAGTGTGTAAGTAATCCAGGGGCTAACTCTGCTAGGCTTTGTTTGTTACATGTGAGATTGCTACAGAAACAGCAACAGAGTAGATTAGGGGTCTTTTTTAAGTATCGGGCCAGGACAGTGGGTGCCTGCGTGCGTGTGTGCGCGCGCGCGCATGCGCGTGTGTGTGAAGAAGAGCCTAGACTAGTACAGAACAGTATCATCCAACCAAATGTCAGGAAAAGTAAGCAACAATTTAAAGTTAAAATATAAAAGTCAGTAAAACCCAGTAAACATGTACTGTATGAGGTCAAAGGGCTAAAGGGCCTCAAGTGTTGATCTCCTTATTGCCTCTGCTAAAGAACATAGTGTTCAACTGCAACCTCCATAAGAAAAAAAAAAAGTACATATTTCCCAGCCCACACTCATTAGAGCGGGACCTCAAGTGACCCCGTAGCCACTTCTCAAATTAATGGGCATCAAATTAAACACGTTGACTGCCCGTCAGGATAATATCAAGTGATCAACAGGTTATTTTTCCACGTCTAAACTCAACATTCCCTCTTTCCAGCCTGCCAGCTTGTTGCAGCTTTCAACGCGGCTTGAGCCAACTCATTAAGATCAACGTATCACCGCCATTGCTCTCTGAAGTGTCCAATGCAAATAGTTGGACAGAGGATGTTCCCTTGTGAAGGGGGCCAAATTGTTAACGAACCCGGGCGACCATGGAATTCTGCTGCATGTGCCATATACAATACACACACATAAATAAACCCATACACAGCGTATATATGACTACATTAACTACAGGCTTATCAGAAAATGCACAGACCCTGCACGGTCATCACATTGGATCACACTACTGTTACACACACTGCTATACAGTATGCATATATATATATACACACACTCACACATTGGTGCCCTAATATTCGATGCCCACTGCCCCTCCAATCAGTCACACTGGAAACAACTCTGCAACCTCTGCAGAAGTGTAACTGTAGAGCTTCCACTCAATGTGCTTTTCTATCTCGCCAAGAACAAAGCAGAGCCCTTATTTTAGTCCACAGCAGATAGAGTTGCAATCTGCTTTGCACCAAAATTGTGTATGAACCAGCATTGGACTCAGTAACCCAGAATAAAGCAAATGATTCTCTCACCTTTTTTTTTTTTATTAGGGAAAAACTTGTTTTTTCCCAGTTTGTTGAGCTAATGAGTCACTGTGACACAACCCTGACAGTGGGATATAGGAGATATTTTTTGAAGATTTATTTGCCAAAATAAATAACTTAGGCTGTTTAGTTTTTGTCTTTGAACGCAACATATTTAAAATAATTACGACATTTTTAAAAATATTTCAAACCTAAACTGTGAAGTACAATAAATGAGCGCCAGATTAATCAGTGTACCAGGTAACTTGACGAGTGGCACCCTGCTCTGTGTGTAAGTGATACCACGGGAAAACAGGTGTTAGAATTCAAAACATGGTCATTATGCAAGTTTAAGATTGCTTTGCATTTCTGAAGAATAACACAAATAGTCAGGCCATAAATGTCAAACTAATCCAATTAGGGACAGTCAAGACAGTGAGTTGCAACAGAAGACTCACCCTTGGTAGTTGGGCACATTTGCAATAACCACAATCTTCTTTTCCTTTCCTCCCATGTCTCTCATGGGTGTGATGAAGGTTGCTCTCCAGGTTTCTTCTATTCCTCCACTGGTTGGTGTTTTTAGGTCCTGGTGCTGGATGCTCTTTTCCTTCCTACACACACCAGGCAGCTAGGATGAATTGATCCAGCGTGACTGGCATACAGACTGATCAGGAGAGACAGCTCATTGGGAAGCTCTGGCTGCCTGTGGCTCTCTGCAGTGGGAGTCACAGACTCCCAGGGATAAGCACCAGAGGGGGCGGGTGAGGGAAAGAGAGGGTGTGTGGGAGGAGGAGGGGGGAGGTCTGCTCTGGGACCCAGGGACCACAAACAGGGACAGAGCAAAGGAAGTGTTCCAGAGAATGTGGCTTGTTATAAAGGAATGAGTGGCATGCCAGAGTACCATGTGTCTCTGGAAGAGGAGGGATGATAGACTGAGAGAGAGCGATATACAGCATGGGGGACACAGGGGGGCTGAAGGAGCAAAGATACAGAGTGGGGTTGTTGTACTTTTTGTTTAAACCAGCAGTAACAGATTTTTTTGGCCACTTGAAAGCAGTGTAAATATGCAGTTAGCACATTATCGGTAAGTTTATTTGGCGATATCATGGAGCAACATGAGCATTCATTTAAGCCCAATATTCACCCTCCTTTTAGCTCTATTCCTCCACCAACTCCTGGGGAAATATCTCTTTAGCTGCCAAATGCTCCACTATTGGACCATTATTGTTACCATATCTGTGTCTTAAACGTTGGAAAAGCAAGAGCAGACAAAAAAAAAAAATAACCCTCAAAAAGTTTAAAGACAAAACTTATTACATACATTTGGCTCAGGTGGAGCTCAAAACGGCTTGGGTGCTGCGCCTAAGCCTCATAGGGAAAACCCTGTAACTATACTGATGAGAGCAGTTAGAGTCAACCCGAAACAGTAAAGTTGCAGGTCAGAAAACAGAATTGAAAGACGCTCTGTAGAGCTGAGGGCAACTGCAAAGTCGGGTGATAATTACCTGTGGCTTCATCACTATGTGCGACAGCTTTTGCATGTGCATAGTCATTTGAGCCAGAGTTGATATAAATATATTGATTATAGCAGCTTTGATCTGTCTTTAATCTGTTTAACCAGGACGGAGGGACAAGCCTTGCAAATTAGTTTAGACTATAAATGCGATGATATATGGCATCAGTCTATTTAGAGAAGATTTTCTGCTAATGTATCTTGCCTATTCATCTAATAAAATAAAATAACAAATAAACCGTGTATAACAGCACATAGTTAAACCAAAGGCTCATCTCACAGGGCATACATACATATATACAAATATATACATATACAAATACATACACTAACTACACAAACACAAAGAACTTAGTTTCTCTCTAACAGTCAAACTCACTTTTATTATGCTCATTAAGTAACTTGAAATCCCCCAAATATTTTCATGAATCGAATAATTATATTCAATGAATGGATTAGGAGCCTGTGTGGAATTACGGCAACAATAAACAACATTTTGTAATGAAACACGAGTTCCTTCCATGCACCAGCCTTTCGCAGGATTGTCTCATTATCATCTGTTGTGTTTATCACCATCATTTGTTGTTCTCCTGACCTTATCATTAGTGAGCTCATTCCTTAGTCTCCGTCACCCCTCTGTCGCCCTCATGTCTCTCTACCTTCTCCCTCTGTGCTAATTGGCGACACTCGTGCCAGTTGCTGTGGGGGTTTAACAGTACTTTACATTGGGCCAAAAGTGTCGCCCTGGGCCAAATGTTTGTATTCCACTTGCGCTATATTTAGCTCACACTCAATTAGATTATCTTGGGACAATAGTAGTGTTTGGCACAGGAAATATGACAACTATTGTCACACTCTGTGTATGTCACACAAAAAAACAGTAACACTCAAAGCTAGAGCTTCCATGAACAGCTCCGTAAGTCACTGTGAGATAAGATAAAGTGGGCCAGACACTCTGTTGTTCAGACCTGAAACGCAACATTCTGTTTAACGACAGGAACAGCTGTGAATTCTGTATCTGTAAATAAAATTTAAAAGGACAAAAAAAAGCAAGCAAATGATAACACAGTTAAAGAAACAGCTGCTGGTTGACCTGACCAACACCACCTGCCTTCACCCCCCCATAGTCTGGTTCAAACTGGGTCTTTCAAGGACCAGCATGTCTGCTTTTAACACACAGCCACAAAGCATCTGTTATTCATTTATACACACAGTAAATACCATGACATACCAAAAGACCATCAACTAAAAAAAAAAACTTGAGAGGAAAATCTTCCTTTTAATGATGTTAGATAGATAGTCAGCGTTTTTCTTTTCAAGAAAATGTATCAACTTCTCTACATTTTAAATTGGACTATTAATGTGGATCAAGGCAAATTAGGTTGAAAAGTAGGTGGCAATTTCATCTGCTCTTATTGTATCTTTATCTTTTCAGTTTTGTGCAGAGTAAAGAAAATATTGGATTTTACTCAAAATATTGGATTTTACTTATTACTTATCGAAAACCTTTTAACTCACTTAATGCAGTGTGAATTTTCCCAGTTGGGAACTCATTTCTCCGATTAATCTCTGCATGAATCCAGATCTGGCAATGTTAACAGTAAATGTAATTTAATTTGTGTATCCGCCCCGTGAATTGGATCCGCTCTAAATTTAATGGGTTCTTCCTTGGCCCATGCTACACCCTTCCAACAAGTTTCATGGAAATCAGGCCAGTAATCCTGCTGACAGACATATAAACAAACGCAGACAAGTCAAGTCAGACAAACTGAGCCGACAATATCTCATAAATCCAGAAATTCTTGCGATTAACACATTGTAAGATAGAGCCATTTAAACACAGTTTCCAAGACAGTAAGTCATGAAGCAGACACACTGGGTGACATGCAGCAAACAGTCAGGTCAAGTTTAAGAGCTGCTTTTAGTGCGAGGTATTTTCAGCCTAATATGCTGCGTAAACCGACCGGTGTGGTTGCGGTAGAGTTTTAAAGATGTATCATATCACGATTTCTGCAAGGTTCACTGACATCGCATCCAGGCGCCGACTGCACTCAAGCTGCAAAACAAAAGATGCAGACTTTGGAGGCTGACGGTTGACACACTGTAAACTTGACACAGATTTTCAGAAGCTGCACTTAATCTTACCTGGAATCTCAATCAGGAGGGCAGATTCCTTGGCGATACCTGAGAAGGTCACAGCTGTGTGGGCACACAATGAGGCCGGCGTGCCAGCTGACCACCACGGTCGGCTGCAGAGGCTTCTTCCATTGGCCGACAGAATTGAGGGCACCCGTGTTAGCCTTGACCTGAAGTGCATTAATTGAGGATGGGGATGGTTAATGCAGTACGCTGACGTCATCTCACGTCTAGAAATCTGCAGCACATTTATGGTTCTTCTACTGCCTCATTACAGTCAAGTGATGATGGAGTGGTAAATATATAGACTGGTAAACCAGGAACTCCAGCTGTTTCTCCATGTTGAAGAGAGACAACAGCTGCTGTGCACATTGGTTGTTTAATTACTACATACAACTGTATTAGACAAGTGCATTTAAATGAATAAATTGGTATTTTGTTACTTTATATTGTAAACAGGATTAAAAAAAAACAGAAGCCGGCGCTCCTCTGTCAGAGCGACTCCTGAAGTACAGCACCAGGCATTCAACTATAACATTAACAAGCAGTGGAGAACTTTGCAAATACAGCATGTCCACTTTACTTCTTTTTGCACAGTCATGTATTTTTTTTTTAAATATTCATAATATTATTTTATTTGATGTGTACTGTGTGTTTTTATTTGTGAGCCATATTCAAGACAAATTTCCATCACTTTATGATGAAAAATATAGATTTTCCGTATCTTAATTTGCTATTCTAACATTTACCTGCTTTCACACTGCACAGAGCACGTGCAGGTCCACTTTATTATAATTAGGTACTGTTTACTGTTTACCTTGTTGTGGAAAATATCTGGTGTTCGGTGATGAAGCTGAAATTAAGATTGTCTGACAGATAAAAACTTTGTACTACAACCTCCACCTAGCTCCTTTCTTTTTTTATAATAGGACACGTAGGTGAGCATGGCTGCTTACTATACAGTCAACATGACACCTTTGTAATTTCAGGAAAATTGGGCTAAACTTTGCAAGCCACTGCCTCACTGAATCATAGAAACTTACTGCACACGTGTTCACTTTATTCTTGGACCAATCTGTGCTTTGCTGAATGATCCTAATTTATTTCACATCTACAGCACTGACTGCTGATGGCCCATGTTACCATCTAAGGTGTGTATTCTCTAGCAGCAACATGTAATGGAATTCTGCAGATAAGAGCGTGTAATTACAAAGTTTCCTTGTCGGATGTCTTAAGTGCTTAGCTAAATAGCCAGAGAAATCTGAGCAAGCACAGAAAGACCTGGTACACGATGTTAAGCTTCTGTTGGTTCAAACTGAGCAGCTGAATCTCTCCAGAATCTGTATCACGTCTGTAACACCTTATTTAATTGCATCTAAGGGGAGCTTTCACCAGAGTCATGCATTAAGCTGAGGTCAGTGTTGTGAACATGCAGCTAAGTTGATATCTGGTGTTATGTCATGAACTATTCACCATGCTACCCTATGTATTCAGTCAGATATAGAGACACCCACACACATTTTGTAGTCTTGCAGATACAGACTTGCACTCACTGACCCGCCATGCGTGAACAGTTCACCTTCACTGCACAAATGTAATAATAATATTTATTTTATTAATTAAATGACTCCATGTAATGTGACTGGGTGATGAACCAACAGAGGATTATCACCCGACTATGCAGCTCTACGGAGCTTTTCTGCCTCTTTTAGCTGAAGTAAGGAGATGGAGTCTGGACGTGGTTAACCTAGGTTGGCATAAAAACTAGACGCAGGGGAAAACAGCTACCCTTGCTACATCCAATGGAAAGCTAGGTTAAACATGTCCTGAAATTCGGTTCTGGTACCCAATGGTACCTTTATTTGGTACTTTCCCTCTGTAATTAAAAAAAAATTATTTCAGTTGTAAAAATAATTCCAAACCTATTTATCCTATTTACTTAGAACATTATGTTTTATGTTTAGAATATTTTACACTCTAAAGAAATTAAACATAAAAATAAAACCCCAACCTATTAAATTGAATATTCATTTCTTACTCACTGTAACTTTTATTCTTGTATTTGTATATTCTTTTTAAGCCTGTTTTATTTTCATCATCGCCGTTTTTAATTGCTCTTTAATGTTTTATGTAAAGCACTTTCAATTGCTTTGTTTCTGAAAGGTGCTGTAGTAAATAAAGTTGCCTTGCTTTACAACCTCAGCCTGTCAGTCAGTCACCAGGGCATAGAAACCAGTGTTGTGCCGGCTTGTCTCAGAGGAAGTGTAACGTCAACAGCACCGCGACCGCTTTCGCCTCGCCATTAATATCATATCGCTTGAAAAACAGTAACCACACTTAAAACCACTTTATTGGCATTGCCGTGACTCACTGTGACTTCAACAAAAATGCAGAGCCGACGTAGTTTGCTCGAGTTTACTCCGTCTGCACCTTTGCGTGCGTGTGCATGTGTACCGAAATTTGGTACCGTTTGATTTAGCGTCAATTGGTCCTCGGTAGTACCGACGTAATTCTGTCGGTACCCAAAAAAGTACTGAGTTCGGTACCCAACCCTAGTCCTAACTCAAGCTCTATTATTAAATCTACAATCGATTGGTTTCTTTTGGCCACTTGCAGGAAGTAGAAACATTACTTTTTAAGTTGATATGGTAAACTTGTTAGAAAACAGTTGCTTATTTACACATCCAGCTGTTAATGAGCAACCCAATCATTTATTTGGATTCATGTTTCTGACCATGTGGCAGAAGTCCAGTATTCACTACAGTAGCTCAGTTCTTCAGATCAGTTGTTTTTGCTCTCCACACCAACTATTGATGGGAATATATGGCTCTTTAGCAGCTAAATGCTCCACTATGTTCACCAGCTAGTTGCTAACTTTGTCTTTCTGCTGTACCATAGATTTTTAGAGCGTTTTCACTGAAAACAGCTGCCTGCTGTGGCCAAAAACAACGCTAGGAACGCGGTGAGAGTGAATCAGAACAGTAAAGTTGTGGGCCGAAGAGCTAAAATAATGAACTGAAACTGAAACTCACTAATCTCGATATCGATCTTCTTTATTTCACTTTTGAAAAGAAAGCAATTCTGCGCCTTTCCCAAACAATATTACTTCTCCTTTTATTTAGCTTTAAAAGGTGAAGTAAGGCCAGAGTAAGAGACCAGATAAAACTGTGACCTCTGGCTTCGTCCAAGAACTAATACTACCAAGGACAGCTCAGGGTTGGGATCAAGTTATATTTGATGCCTCATAAACTCCTGTTCAGTACAGGTTAAGCTATTCAACCTTGACTTTAAACCGACATCCAACATTGTCGTGGAACAAACAACTGATCACATTGCATCTGTTTACTCTTACATTTTTTCCACAACACCACCTTATACAGACTTTTGTTTTTCCAGCTTAGGCCTCCTGTGTCACGGCTGCCGCAGCACAGCAAGCAGGCTTTAGGGGATACAGGCCTCTATTTGTTTTGTAATTTGTCCTGCTCGAAGGGACCATTTAAGCCATGGTCCCCCAGAGTTTATAACTGTTAACTGCTGGTCTGGGGCATTAGAGTGTTGTTCATTTGCCTGCTGAAGGACAAAGGTAAAGTGAGTTAAAGAATGAAATACACACACACACACACACACACACACACACACACACACACACACACACCCCAGCAAGCGCATGCTGGTGGCAAGCTGCTACAATTTCATCTCACACTCGTAAATAAGTCTGAATATCAATGATGAGATTTATGAAATGTCATATACTCTGCCAACAGGCCCTCTCTCCTGTCAAGTGGAACATTTTCAACAGAGAAGTGTGCCACCATCAAATTCTTGTTCAGTTAAAGGGGACCCCATGTGTGGTCCTGACCCCACAGCTGAGATTTGTTGTCTGTGCAAGTATATAGCCTGAGTAGCTTTCCTGCTGCTGCTAGTTAGTTGCACATGTACTTTTGTTGTACATTGCCCTTAACTTTCTCAAGGCTAACCCTGTTTTCACGTTCAGTTTCCCTTCACGTATGATGGGTAAATGAACATATTGGGGCCTTGTGATGATGGACCATGTTGACAGGACAAAAGATCCTGCTGCTAATGGAAATGCCAACGTCAACTGCAGGAACAGAACACCTCCGAAATGGAGGAAGGACTGAGGCTGGCATGTGAGTTTCCCACACTCAGAGAGGGGTGTTAGTGTGAGGACAAGCTGGGGAGGATTGCAGTGGAGTTCCCCACGAAATCTGAAAATAAGTTTATTCTCATGCAGATAAGATTCCTCAAACAGTCATTTACAAATTAGCACAAAGACCCCCACCATGTGGAATATAAAAAAACAGTAACATAGAAATAAAATAATTTGTAGTGGCAAAATTAAACCAAATCCACTTCAGAGTGTTAGCAGTAGGCATGATTGGTCTTGACTCGTTCCAACATTTATTTCCACTCATTTCGTTAATATGTTTGCACTCACGGAACCAGAGAATAGACGTCACATCAGGTCGTTGCTTTTTGTGAATTTATAAGTTTCCTGTACAGCCAAGTCTTCTATTTTCATCCAAACATTTCCCCACGCATCTCTCCAAAAGGAATCCACATTGAAAATGTCTAACTTATTGTTCTAACTTTCCAACTTTTATTTTATGTTACACTACATTATGTTACGTTACGGTCAAACAAATCTTTTTGCTCTGTGACTCCCACTGACCCACTGACCCACGGTTTTCTTCTATCTGACCAGAACAGGGCACCATCACAGTAGTCAAAAAACATAGAAACAAAGGAAATAAGATCTGTCACAATAAAGGCCTAATTATATCCAATACTTTTTGGTGAATACAATGTACATTAACAGCAAACCACTGTACTAATATAGAAATTTAAACATTAGCAGATACAAACACAACTCTAGGATTAAGTCAACTTTGGTTCCTACATATTTTTTTTAATAATATATCAAATAATAGACTATTTTAAATAATAGCCAAAACAGTGAATGATGATGTTTACTTGACTGCAGCTGCAATGCATGAATGTGCCTTTTAGACCAATTACAGTGTCTAATTCAAGTCAAAAAATATGTCAAACTGAATGATTAATAAGTTCAATATTATACATTGACCCGCCAATATGTTCTCTTCTAATTTCATTTTTAAATCTTCACTCAAACTCCTAATGCAGAAAACCCTGAGGACCAAACCCTCACTTAGACACGTCATTCAAACATACTGTAGTAATACCAGCCAGGTAGTGCAAGCTTGTGGAAAAAACCTTTTTCTTAATTTGTCCATGCTTAATGTGGGATGATGCACTGACAGTTTTATAATACACATGCATCAAGTGTAGAAGAGTAGGCATCTTCCCGTGACGGCACATCCCTCTGGCTCCCTCTAGTGGAATACATATGTTTAGCCCTCTCTGTTTGCATTGTGCATTGATTGGCTTTGTTCATTGGGCCACCAAGGACCACCAAAAAGGAGTAGTAAACACAACAACAACAATCATTTAGCATTTTTAAAATGTTTTAACATTTCACTCATTTGTATTCATTTCAGTATCAGTATTCAGTATTTGCATTTTCTTCTTAACAATTAGTAGGCTTAAGCCTTCTTAGAAATAAATGTGACATCTCTGAGTTTCTCTGTTCATTCTTGTAATTATTTAAGTTTTTTACTGTTAATGTTCCACTTTCTGTAAGAAGGGAAAGTGTCCTGAACTGAGCAATTAATTTAGTAGCGAAAAAATGAACTTTTAGTAAATGTTTCTCTTTTTTCACCTTTTGTGAAGCGGCAAGTATCGAGTGTTGACATTAGATCCTTGGTCAGATTCTTAGGCTTTTTTAGACTTCCAGACTTAAATTAGGAAACTTCTTTAAAGGTGCAGTAGGTAAGACTTATAAAACTAACTTTCTGTCATATTTGCTGAAACTGACCCTATGTTCCAGTAGAACTACATGAAGCAGGTAATTAAAAAGAAATCCAGCTACTCTGGCACCACCTACAGCCTGTAGTGTGATTTGCAAAAATCCACAGCTCCCTGTTCAGATGCACCAATCAGGGCCAGGGGGGGGGTGTCTAATTGCGTGTCAATCACTGCTCATGCACACGCATTCATTCTCCCTTGTGGGGGGAGGGGCTTAGGAGACCGTTTTGGGCTTTAGCAGAAAGGGAGGAGGGACTGAGAAGTTGTTGATGTTCAAATTTGTTGGCTAAGTCCTGGATCTTCACAATCCTACCTACAGCATCTTTAACTTGAATGTAATTTAGTTTGGCAAAATGTACTTATTTAACACCGATGCATTGAGCAGTACGGCATGGTTTGTTACAGGGGTGAAACATCATCTATATTTCCCATACTAAAGTACTGTTTTGTGTACTTGTGTAAGGAAGACATAGGGGAGGAGGGCTTCTATACTATAAAGGCTCAGGCTATAGGATGGTGGTTATGTAACAGAGAGGTCTGGAGTCCAAGAGTTGTATGAATCATAAATGTTATCATGTTTCAGTGGTTGTCAAGGCTATACTGTATGTCTGCATGACGGGTGGAGACAAGATATAATCTCTATAGTAAATCACACAGACACACCTTTCAACACACGTTTCAAAAGAACAACCTCTACTCTGCCTTGGCTCACGCCCTTTTACATAAAAAGTATTTATTCAAAGTTCTACCTTCAGCCAAAGAGAAAGGAAACAGCTATATACTGTACACTAAGCGTCAGGTTGAGTATAGCAAGAAGTTAAAGTGATGTTCAATAACATGATTTGAATTATTCAAATAGGGTACATATTTGTTCATCTCCGAAGGTTTTCAATTCAAAATGAACAAAAATAAAATGCCTGGAGATTCCCTTTCACTTGGCTCAGTATTCCAAGAAGTAACCCATAGTATTTTTAGTAAGGCAGACTGTTTATGAAACCTGAAGACCCCAAAGTAAACATCACATTCCACTGTGCTCATGTAATCTCAATCGGTCTCTTTTTCAAACTTGTCTTGCTTTTTTTCTGGGCTCCAAAAAGAGAAGGATTATGTTACTGCAATTATGAATGTGTTGGAAAACATCTGGCTTTAAGATCTGAGCAGTGGTGGAAGAAATACTGAGATGTTTTACTTAAGTAAGAAGTGGAAGTAGAAAAGTATTAGCAGTCCAAAAATGTACTTCAAGCCTCAAAAGTTAAAATAGGCTTTTCAGAATAATATATATATATATTTTCACAAGTAGCTTAATCTATACTTGTATATAATTTATGTGTTGATTATGTTTTGTATTAATAAGAAAAAAAATAATTGCGTGTAACTAGATGTCAGATATATGTAGTGGAGTAAAAAGTACAATATTTTCCTCTGAAATAAAGTAGAAGTATATAGACTACAATGCTGATACTCAAGTACAAGCATTTTAAAATTGTATTTGAGTACAGTACTCGAGTAAATGTACTGTTTCATTCCACCACTGTATCTGAGCAACATAAAATATGACACATTGCGAAATATTTCATAATTGTCACGATGACGGCAGAGGTGTACTTGTATTAATCATTTATTACAATTTTTTTAAAACATATTTTCATATCAGTGTAACAGGACATGACATACGAGGCTTTTATATGACAGGATTTCACACATATAACACTTTTTAGATGATTCCAATATTTAAATAAAAATAATGTCTGTTTGTGGGCAAAAAAAACTACCACCTAAATAAAGGACTTGGCATTTCCAATATTTTATTATAGCCTATTGTCTTTTTATTTACTGGTTTTCTTTCATTGCCTCTTAGAATTGTTATTGTATATATTTGTTACTTTAATGTGTCCCTTACATTAGCTCCTTACTGTTTTTCAAATAAAGCTTCCCAGTATAAGCATTTTTACATATCTGTACTTGTGTAACCGGTGTGACAATAAACATTTTGAATCTACTTGGCAGTGAAGAGAAGGCTTTGATCAAACATTTAGACTCATGTTGGGAGATAAGATTGAACTGTTAAATGCTTATATTAAATGTGAAATGTTGTGGTTTTTAAATACTCTGAAATTTGTACAGAGTTTGGTGTGGGTGGCTAGACAGAAATGTGTGAGATGGGTGGGGTTCTGCTGGAGGATCTAAAACCCTGGTTATGGCCCTGCCTTCACCCATCCGCAGTCATCGGATAGCAAAAAAAAAAACAATAATTAATTCAATAAATAATAATTTCAATATTAAAAGTGGTTTAAGAACTGGTGTAAATGTTGTTCAAACTTTTCCACAGCGCTGACCTCAGTATCTGGACATTAGGCATGTATTTGTCACCAGTCAGTGATTTATCGCCCAGTCACGCGTCCCACCCACACCACTGTTTGTGTTCCGTATAAATGAGAAGCGGTAGACTTCTGGGTTTAACCACTGGCCCTGCACTTTGTGGTGTCTCTATTTCTAGGGGACTTTTTCGGACTTTTTTACTTTTTTACGTTTTGCTTTCACTTTTCCACACGTTAAGTGCGTGCGAGCAGAGCGTGCCTCAGTCGTCGCGGGACCACCAGGTAATGTAACAACGTTAGCTAATAGGCCTGAAACACACACGGACTGTGTTATCATGTAGCTTTAACCTGCTGATATCTATGGTGCTCTGCGTACTTCACACCAGCTAGTGTGGCCAATGTGCTATTTAAAGATGGTCGTGTGTACTGGGTGTTTATTTCCGGGTGTCCGACCGTGTGAAAACTGCCACTATAGTCAGAGACGTACACACACCGTTTTGTATCAACTTTATTAATAAATGCGTTCAGATTTTGTGAAACTGTCAAGTTAAAAAAGTTCAATACCTGAATCATGTTTTGAATCACCCGGTATAAACTCGCTGTAAATGCGGAATTCCCTTTAAATATATCTTAAACCTAGTGGTTAAACCATGGTGGAGGTGGATGTACACATCACAGTGTCTTGGATGATCATCCAGAGCCCAGTTTTTCAAAAGTAATCCAGTGGGATTTAGGATCACGGATTGGATCAGATCTTGGAAATGGGTTTTTCAAAAGCAAAAGAGGGATTCCGAACAAGATCAGATCATGTAATCCGATTTTACATTTGATCTGGATCAAACCTGCCCTTTGGGTTTTTTCAAAACTTGGAACTCGGTTTGGGATCTATTTGGTCCAATATTGGTTTAATCATTTATCATAAAATAAAGGTTTACTGATGCATGTTGTCACATCTAATGATATATGGACTATTGGATAGTATTGTTTTTGTTTTGCTATTTAACATAACAAAATAAGGAATGTCAAATGTTTTTGTTTATTACAGCTTTTCTGTTTCTTAAAATTAAAACAAACTATGGCTATTTGTGACCACCAGTATTTTGCCTACCTGTTGTTCTTTGCTAAGCCAGTAGACTACACTGTTGGTTCCATTTACGGCTCTGGTAAACAGGATTTGGTAATCCTGAAATAAAAGTCATAAAAGTAAGTTGGATCAGGTGATAAAGAGCAAAACATGGGATTTCCAAATCTGTATCAATTTGATCCAGATTAACTATTTTGAAAAACTGGGCCCAGGTGACCACAATGCCAATAGGCTGCATGTGCAAATAGATCATTCAAATGATTTTAGGGCCAAAAAAATTGTGTCAACATCACCTGCTGTGGGTAAAATGGCACCACCGAACCACAGGTGGGCTACATTTAATTGGTGCATTAACAAAAGGGGGGAGGGGAAGCTTTATGGATATGTATTGAATAATTTGTTTTCTAAAAGCATATTTCAGTCTTCCTTTTTTCTAGGTAGAGATATGTATGAGGGTTTCACAGGTTACACATTACTTGCAACAAAACTTTGCAGATAATGTTTTGCATTTTGCCTTTATTTTATGTTAACAATAAAGATAAGAGGGATGGAGAAGGAGGTAATGTGCAACCAAAGTAAATAGGTGAACAATCAATTATCCCTTAATCCCTTAGTTTGAAGGACTGTAAAGCCTCTCTTTCCTGGTGGGTGTTGTCAATTGTGTATGATGAAAAATGTATTTAGGTTACAGTTTGTTTCATTTAGACACCAATTATGAAATATAATTTAGGTGCATTTCTGTTAACATGAAAATCTGTCCTAAAATGTATTTTACAAAATGGACTTATAAACCGATTTCCTTCATTACAGGAAAACCGTACATCATCAGTTATGGCCGCCATCAGCAGCTCAAACACAGGTTTTGCCTTGGAGCTGTTCCGCACTCTGAGCCAAGCAAATCCCACCGGGAACATCTTCGTCTCCCCGCTGAGCATCAGCTCGGCCCTGGCTATGGTTTACCTGGGTGCTGAAGGAGACACTGCTGCTCAGATGGCACAGGTCAGCACACTGTCTCTCTATTACATGCACCTCCGCCTCCACTTCTAGCCCAGTCATAAAAAGTAATAAACATTACGAAATGCAGTCGACCAGGCCTGTTTCCATTAAACATTTTGTGAGCTCTGAAGTTCAGGCTGTTGGCTAAGGTGTGTATTGTATGCAAAGACTGAAAGGCGTGTCTTCAGACAGGCAAAGTCTTACGATACCTGTACTTTGACCTCAGTAAGCACCTCTGAAACGAGTAACGTACTGGTTGCTTAAAAGCAGAAGGTTATAAAAACTGGAAGTTGAACAAAGAGTTACTGTTTCAGTTCGTAAAACCTGTTTACTACTGAAGTATAGTAAATCCTTTGTTATTTGTATTTTATTTTGATTAATGACCTCTGTAATAGAAATGTGTTCTCTTTAGCCAAAATGGCAAACCTTCATCTGCAGTGGTTCAGCAGGTTGATGATGAATGACGACTCAATACTCGAAACATTAGCAAACACAGCATTCATCTGCTGCTATAACAGCCTCCACTCCTCTGGCAAGTCTTCCCACCAGACTTTAAAACTTGGCTGCAAAGTTTTGATCCTAATTACAAGCGCATGAGTGAGTCCGGCCGCTGATGTTGGGCGATTAGGCCTGGCTCCTAGTCGGCATTGTAGTTCATCCCGAAGGTGTGGGATAGGGTTGAGGTCGGGGCTCCGTGCACGCCAGTTCAGTTATTTCACACCAAATTAGGAAAATAATTTCTTTATATTCCTGGTTTTGTGCAGGGACAACAGGAAAGAGCCTTCCCCAAACCATTGACACAAAGTTGGAATTGTATACTTTAGCATTAAGCTTCCCCTTATTTAAAACTAAGTGATCTAGCTCATACCATTAAAAAAACAGCCCTAGATCCAAAGTGCACAAAAGTACACACAAGTATGGGGGCATGCCTGTCTGCATACATTTGGCCTTATAGTGTATAATATGTAGAGCAGGCACATACATTTAATAATATTAAAACAACAGACATGACTGAACATTAGAATTACAAGCAACTAAAAGGCACATAGAGAATATCTATTATTAAGCTTATATACAGTGTAACAGCCATGGGAAGCAACACTACACATCATGTACAGCATAGATGCTTGACAATATTACGCATCATATAACCTGCAAATGTATCAGTAAGTTGAGGGTAATTTTTCTCCACTAACCACATTTTTTAAATTTCTAGCAAAAGTCTTACAAGCTGTAAAGGTATCATAGCTCATAGAACAGTGTAATATTCTTACTTTTCACTACCTGTAACAATTTTTTGATCCCAAAATAATGTGTGTTGTTCCAAACGTGCACACAGGCCCTCTCATTCAGCTCTGGTGAAGGCGTCCACACAGACTTCCAGACACTGAACGCTGACATCAACTCGCCATCTGCATCATACATCCTGAAACTAGCCAACCGTCTCTACGGAGAAACTACCGCCAACTTCCTCCCGGTGAGTTTTCGGTGTTCACTCATCACAGAAGACCCTGTTATTGAATCGATAACTTTATAATGACTGAATTGATAAGACGTTATCCACTCTCTGCAGCAATTCCTCAACGCCACGCAGAAGCACTACCAGGCAGACCTGAAGGCTGTTGATTTCATCGGGGCTTCAGAGGCGTGCAGAGCGGAGATCAACAGCTGGGTCGAGCAGCAGACAGAAAGTGAGTAATCCTAATTGGACCAGCGACAGCGATCACTTGATAGGGTCTTCTGTGAATCAGTGTTAAATGGTTGCTTTGTCTGTGTATTCCCTTTCAGATAAGATCAAAGATCTTCTGAAGCCAGGAACAGTCACCCCTATGACAAGATTGGCTCTGGTTAATGCTATCTACTTCAAGGGCAACTGGATGAATCGCTTTGATGTGGCAAACACCAAAGAGATGACCTTTAAAGTCAACCAGGTGAAGTGTGCAGCATAAAGACATGAACACTAGATACAGGAACACCATTTAACAAATGAGGAACTGAACATCTAGAAACTAAATTCAAACTTTCTAACGTGTTCGGATCATCTTTAAATTTTTGTTTCTTGCACATCAGAATGAGGCCAAGCCGGTCCAGATGATGTACCAGATGAAGAAGCTGCCCTACAACTACATTCCTGAGCTCGGTCTGCAGGTCCTGGAGCTGCCGTACGTGGATGAGGAGCTCAGCATGTTCATCCTGCTGCCTGAGGAGTCCGCGGACGGCTCTGACCCTCTGCTGAAGGTACACAGCCCAGAAGCAACTAACTAGGCTTGCAAGGAATGTAAAAGAATCAAACAATCAAAATGTATTTATAAAGCACTTTAAAAAGCAACCAACGTTGCACAAGGTGCTGTACAGAACAAAGTAGAAGTCATTTAAAACATTTAACATTTAACATTTAAAACATGAAACAGTATCACAGTAAACATTTTGCACAAAAATGTCAGCCTCAGTTGGGAAAGGCCAAGGAAAAAAGGTGGGTTTTAAGAAGAGATTTTAAATTAGACAGTGAGGAAGCCTGTCTAATAGGCAGAGGTAGGTCATTCCATATTTTTGGAGCTGCCACAGCAAAGGCACGATCCCCTTTAAGTTTCCGCTTCGTTTTAGGGACACTCAGGCGCAGTTGTTCAGCTGACCTGAGTGAGCAGGTCGGTAGGGCTGTGCATTATTTAAAGAAATTCTTAGTCGACTAACACTCATTCAATCGTATCGACTAATCGATTAGTTGATTTAATCGACAGATCTGCAAAGAGTCATGCAAAAGCACCACTTTAATTCTTGTGTTTACCAGAGATGTGCTCGTACGTTTCTTGGAAATAAGTCATTCAGCATGAAAAAAGCATAAAACATGACTAATCGACTAAAGAAATCTAAGTTGACTAAGACCAAAACGAGTGATTAGTCGACTAATCGACTAAGAGGGAACAGCCCTACAGGTCGGTGTGTAGGGGTGAAGCAGCTCGGACAGGTAGGACCATTTAGGGATTTAAACACAAGTAAATTCATTTTAAAATGGATCCTAAAATATACGGGCAGCCAGTGGAGTGAAGCTAAGACGTGGGTAATGTGCTCATATTTACGAATACAAGCTGTGATGCATACATTATGAACCATTTGCACTCTTGGAAAAGTTTAGAATCGATATCAACTAATACGCAGAATAATAACTCTGAAATTACCCATGGTTTTGGATCTCGCAAAAGAGATCTTGATCTCAATGTCATACAATACTGTGTGTGTGTGTGTGTGTGTGTGTGTGTGTGTGTGTGTGTGTGTGTGTGTGTGTGTGTGTGTGTGTGTGTGTGTGTGTGTGTGTGTGTGTGTGTGTGTGTGTGTGTGTGTGTGTGTGTGTGTGTGTGTGTGTGTGTGTGTGTTCCAGCTGGAGACTGAGCTAACAAGGGAGAAGCTGGACGAATGGACCAACAGGGAAAACATGGACGTCCACTCAGAAGTCCTGGTTCACCTGCCCAAGTTCAAGCTGGAGGAAGACTACGAGCTGAGTGAGCCTCTGTACAAACTGGGCATGAAAGACGTGTTCTGTGCGGCGAAGGCCGATTTGTCCGGCATGAACGGCGATCGAGGACTCTTTCTGTCTACGGTGGCCCACAAGGCCTTTGTGGAGGTGAACGAGGAGGGGACGGAGGCGGCTGCAGCCACAGCAGGCATGATAGCATTCTGTATGTTGAGGGAGGAACACTTCACAGCGGACCACCCCTTCCTCTTCTTCATCAGGCACAATAAGACCAAGTCCATCCTCTTCCTCGGCAGGTTCTCGTCTCCTCAGTAGACAGAACCAGCAGAAGAAGATGTTGGGCCAATTCAAATAAAAAATGTGCAAAATCCTTAAAATGAAAGCTTAATTTTCTGTGATGTTTTGCCAATTGAAGAACTGCATTATTTGTTTGCATTTGCACTGGAATCCTATTCCAGTAAATAAGTATTTTTGGTTGAATGAATGCGTTATAATAAAAAGAAGAAAAAAAAAGAAAACAAATGTATTTGTAATTTGGCTAAACTGATCATTTTTGTTAACAGAATGAACACCACATCAAAACTTAAAATGGATTGAAAGTTTCTCAATCTTAATAAAAATAGTACTAAGATTGTTATATTTGGACAAACTGACCTATTGGATGATGTTCCCGGTGAGATCAAAATCGACCTTTTGTTAACATAGCAGAAAAAGCCGCTTTCATGTCTGCATTTTTTTCTCATGTTACAATAAGTCAATATATGATCCAGCTTTTTAAAGTGAGCTGCTGTTCTCTTAAGGGGCATCCCTCAGACATCAAGAGTTACTAACTGCTGACCTTTATAGGTGAGAACAGGTCATTGCACCAGCCAGAGCAAAGTGTAAAAAAGGCCATCTCTGTTGGTGTGCCTCTATCAGTATATACAGCTTGGATTATGAACTCCACCTCCTTAGAAAGGATAGCTTGAATATAATATATAAATATAGAATAGCTTGGATTTTTTGAACCTGCATATAAACATTACCGGTGAACATAGTAATAATTTTAAGTAATATGACACTTATTTGATTACTTACATTTTTTTACATAACTTTATTGTAGTACTTTTCTTAGTGTAAAAAATAATGTGAATATAAATATGAATGAAAACTGAAAAGTTTGGTGTACACCAAACTTTTTAGTTTTCATTCATGAGGAGATTTATGGCTCATGATAAAAAAAAAAAAAAACTAATTGTATTTCATAGGCCTTTTTTACCGAGATAGTTTTGTCTGAATTTGGTAGTGCGTGTAGATGTTTTAAAAGTAGCAATACCATAGGGTAAAAAACATAGAAATAGATTTTTTCTGTTACAAGTAAAAAGCTGCATTCAAAATGTTACTTGATTATAAGCAAAAGTATTAGCATCAAAAGTACCAAAAGTAAAAGTCGCCTACTTATTATGCAGAATGGCCCATTTCAGATTAATATTATGTCATTGGATTATAAATAGTGATTAATTTCAAGCATAAGGTAGATCTAATGTAAAGTGGTGTAGTAGTAGTATAGAATAATACATCATAATTAATTAGTTGATTGTATTACGAAGACTATAGGCCCTAATAATCTGAATCAGGATTAAAGTTATCAAATAAATGTAGTGGAGTCAAAAGTACAATATTTGCCTCTGATATGGATAGGAATAAAAGTATCATAAAATGGAAATACTCAAGTAATGGCAGCTCAGTCCGTAGGGCGTTGGGTTGGGAACCGGAGGTTTGCTGGTTCAAGTCCCCGTCAGGCTGAAATACACTGGTAGCTGGTAAATACACTGGTAGCTGGAGAGCCAATTCACCTCCTGGGCACTGCCATTGTGCCCTTGAGCAAGGCACTGAACCAACACCCCCGAACTGCTCAGGATGCCTGTTCAGCAGTCGCAGCTCACTCTGACATCTCTCCATTAGTGCATGTAAAAGGACCTGAGCATGTGTGTGTGTATTTCAGGCCTGTGTGTAACAACAACAGAGTGTAAATTGTAATTTCCCCATTGGGGATGAATAACGAGTATAAATTATTATTATTAAATGTACAAGTACCTCAAATTTGTCATAGCCTACAGTAATCAAAGAAATGTACTAGGCTAGTTACAGTCCACCACTGAAAGATTTGTTCTGGATATTTTCCTGACAGACAATGAAGTTGTGTACAGTCAACAACTGTTGTTAGTATGAGCAGATAAAAAACTGCAGGTCTTGCAGCGTGAAAGAAAAACCGGAAAGCGTATATTCATAAAAAAGTAAAAGTAAAAAATCCTATCAAAATATCAAAATACTGTAAGAAAAATAGTAGTATGAAAAACATGTATGTTTAATATCTTTTCACTTTGAGAATAATTGCAGCACTTCAGGGTGTCTATTTGAGGCACGAAAACGACCCGGCTGTTCATCAATAAAACTTTATTTTGAAGGTTATAACCGGAATCCGAGTTCTACATTCTATCTGGCTCTCTAGTTTGCTGTCCATGTAGCTAGTTTACAGCTAACGGGTGAGAGCCAGCTACTTACCGTTATTTGTTAAGCTCGGAGTTAACATTGTTTTACTGCTCTAGAAGGGAAGCATACTTATAATTTATTAGAAGTTATATAATTTACTTGCGACATAGTTGTCACATTCATGTTTAGTTAGTTTATGTAGCGTCACTCGCTGAAAGGAATGAATGTTACAGCGGTTACCTGCTAGCACATCAACTTTGGCTAATAACGTTAGCTTGTCTGGCTGGCTTTGCACAACCCAGTTCTGGACAGTGGTCATCTCTAATGAGCAGGTAACAACAAACAAGTTGGTCTTGGGATTTCGTTGTTATAGGCTACGTCATCCGAAAATAGAGGTAAGCTAGTTAACCAACGTTAAGTTAGCTATAGTTTACGTTAGTTAACAATATAGGGTTTCTAATGTGAGTTTGGCTTGATTGACCCTTTTATTTTGTAGTTGAAGATTGCTCATGTAATGCACATTTGCACATTTGTTCAAAGGTCTGTTGAAAAACAAGTCATTAAACTGATATACTTGTTTACAACAAATAGAAATCCTGTTGTATTTTGTTATTTTTTTAATTCAACTTCAGTAAACCACACTTCGTGCTTCACTTTGAATATGAAAGTTTAAAATAAATCTGTGATTTTAGTACCCTCTAAGGTTAAAAGGTGACTGGTTTGGCGTAAATAACAACTATATTAATACAGGGGTTTACCAAGCCCAGGGGGGTCAGAAGTCTAGAGGGGAGCCCCAAAACATTTTTGGCATGTGAGCAAGGATGGATTACTGAATGAGCCTACCGGGCCCAAGAGGTCAAGGGGCCCTGAAGCCCAAGTAGTTAGGTGAAGTCACTACCTCAAAATGTCAAAAAGCAAAAGGCTATGAATCTGAACAAATGTAGGTATTGCCCTTCTCCAGCTGACCATCTCAAAAATGCACCAGAATACAGGAAATCACATCTACCAAATTCTGAATTTTCTGGGGGAGTACCCACAGACCCCCCCCCCCCCCTCCCCGTTTGCACCCACTATTGCACAAATAGGGGGGGGGGGGGGGGGGGGGGGGTGTCCTTATCCATCTGTGCCCAGGGAGACAGTAGTTCATAATCCGTCACTGTATTAATACCTAACCTCACTGTATTAATTTACAATGTAACATTATAGCGGGCCATTTGTGTCAATAATCGTCAAGCACAGGTGACTCCGTGTGGTGGGAGGGGCCCCCCAAATCAAATTCTGCTTAGGGCCCCCAAACGGCTCGGGCCGCCACTGACGTTATGTTTGCACATACAAGGAGTTTGATTTTTGCATTGTTCATATACCTAACGTTACACAGAAAACAATCACAACCACACGAATAAAATGTCTATATACAAGTTAAGTGTTTCTGTAAGTTGTAAACAACATAACGTTTGCTGGCAAAGGCTCTTTTCAATTGCTCTCTGTTTGTTTTGTTTGATAGTTAATCAAACGTCTTGCTTGGGGCTTGTAAAGAATATATGTATCCTCTGCACTCAACTGTTGCATGACGTGGCATTTACCTGACCCAACGCACCCACCTGTAGACACTATCAGGGAGCCGTCAGTGCCATATTACCTGCTCCTTTGTGAAACGAAATATAGATTCACAATCATATGCAAACACTCATATCTTATTTTGTTTGTATTATATTTGTGACCCATTAAATCTTTTTGTGTTTTGCTTTGTCTAGATGAGCTGTCAGGGTGATCACACCCCTCCATTGAGGGTGTTGGTGACAGGAGGATCCGGCTTGGTGGGCAGGGCTATACAGCATGTGGTCAAAGAGGAGGGGGGAGCCAAGGAAGGGGAAGAATGGATATTTCTCTCCTCCAAAGATGCCAACCTCATGTGAGAGCATACTTTCTTTAGCTACTGCAAACATGCAAACACATGTATTTGTTACTACTAATGCACACAATTTGGAGACTGTCTCTGCACTTTCAGCATTCTGTGTTATTGTGGCATTTCTTCAGGAACATGGAGGAGACACGGGCAGAGTTTGAAAAATATCGGCCGACCCACGTCATTCATCTGGCTGCTATGGTTGGGGGGCTTTTCAAGAACATGAAGTACAACCTGGACTTTTGGGTATGAGAAAGTCACGCTTCTACTATCAATGCTAATTGTATATTGCTTTTATCTTTTTTTTATTATTAGTTTTTATCTTGTTTTTATTAATTGGACTGACTGACATCAACGTAATTTCGTTGTGTTCATACAATGAAAATAAAGTATCTTGTATCTTGAATCTAATAAATCAGCACATATGTTTGAAAAAGGTTGTTGGATATGTGTTAAGGCTAAGAAGACCTTGTTGGGTAATAGAATAATGAATGCTGTATCTGTCCCCTCCAGAGAAACAATGTCTACATCAACGATAACGTGCTGCAGGCAGCACATGAAGTTGGCGCGGTCAAGGTTGTTTCCTGCCTGTCCACCTGCATCTTTCCGGATAAAACCACCTACCCTATCGACGAGACCATGGTAAAAGGCCCCTATGTGTGCTCTTAGCTGGCAAGTATCGGCACATTTGTAAATGGCAACTAACTTTACTTTACATCTTTGCACAAGATCCACAACGGTCCACCTCATGAGTCGAACTTCGGCTATGCCTATGCAAAGAGAATGATTGATGTTCATAACAGGTGGGAACTCTGTTGTTGGTTTTGCATGTTTAGTACATTTACACTGTCACATAGAATAAGAATTGTCTGTAAAACTGTTTGTATGTTTCACAGGGCGTATTTCCAGCAGCATGGGAGTTGCTATACAGCTGTGATTCCCACTAATGTGTTTGGTCCCCATGACAACTTCAGCATTGAGGATGGTCATGTGCTGCCAGGCCTCATTCACAAAGCTTACATTGCTCAAAGTAAGTCTATTAATGCTCTTTTTTTTTTCTTTTTTCAATTTAAAATTTCCACCTCACTGTGATCTTAGATCAGTAATAAGACTAGAACTCCACATCACTACTATCAGATACTTTCATACATTCTTTTAAGGTGTCTGCAAACCTTATTACGTTTACTAAGTTGTGTTGTTACCATTTATTTAATGACTGTGACTGAAGAACAATATTTAATATAAGATTAGTAACAGCGCTGATACCAATCCCATGCATTGAACTCGTAGGGTATAGTAGGGATACATGAAGTCATATAAATTGTGTACTCGTTTGTGTTTATGATCAGAGGAGGGGAAGCCCCTGGTGGTCTGGGGCTCCGGCACTCCCAGAAGACAGTTCATCTACTCTTTGGACCTGGCTCGTCTCTTCCTGTGGGTTTTGAGAGAGTATTCAGAGGTCGATCCAATCATTCTCTCTGGTAAGTCCTTATACACAGCATATCGATAGTGAAAGGTGAATTACATCCGTAGTAAAACCTGTGTTGTGTCTGCTGGTTCCAGTTGGAGAGGAGGATGAAGTGTCCATCAAAGAAGCTGCAGAAGCAGTTGTGCAAGCACTGGACTTTAAAGGAGAAGTGGTGGTATCCTTGTGATCACGCTAAGTTAATCAATGTCATCACAGCAAGTTTTTAGAGGTTTACAATATAAAGTCCATGTTCCAGATTTGAGGCGACTCAACACGGTGCACCTTCCTCTTGAATCAGATTTCTAACCATCAGTTCCCTGTAGTTTCCTTGACCTTTGACCTCCAGTTTGATACCAGTAAAGCAGACGGCCAGTTCAAAAAGACAGCCAGCAATGCAAAGCTGCACCGCTACCTGCCGGACTTCACCTTCACACCCTTCAAACAAGGTGGGACTGACTAATTGTGTGTGTGTGTGTGTGTGTGTGTGTGTGTGTGTGTGTGTGTGTGTGTGTGTGTGTGTGTGTGTGTGTGAATTCCAGCAGTGCAGACATTTTAAATACTTGGTAAAAATGAAAAGAAGCATGTTTTGACTACATCTGCTGCCTGTCTTCACTTATTCTTCTTGTTTTAACTAACAGCTTTAAAGGAAACCTGTGATTGGTTTGTTGCCAACTATGACGCAGCCAGGAAGTGAACGCTCTGCCAATGAATTTGGTACAAAGTCGATCTATGACCCGCTCTGTTGGAAGAGGACGTGGGGATGGCAAAGGTGGAGAGGGCTGGGAGAAAACAAGGTGGCTCATGTGCAAAGGTAGATGGATGTGGCTGAATTGTGTGTTCCAGTTAGATTCAGCCACTCAGTGAGCTAGACTAAATATACTCAGCAAAACAAGAAACGTCCTGTCACTTTCAACCGCTTTTATATTTTAAATAAACTTAACATATGCAAATATTTGTATGAACATTAAAAGATTTAACAACTAAGACATAAACTGAACAAAATCAAAAGTAGCCCTCAGTATCTGGTGTGGCCACCAGCTGCATTAAGTACTGCAGTACATCTCCTCCTCATGTACTGCACCAGACTGGCCAGTTCTTGCGGTCGTTGTTGCCGTCCTGTACCTGTCCTGCAGGCGTGACATTCGGACGTACCGATCCTATGCAGGTGTTGTTACACGTGGTCTGCCACTGCGAGGACGATCAGCTGTGCTTCCTGTCTCCCTGTAGCGCTGTCTTAGGCGTCTCACAGTAGGGACATTGCAATGTATTGCCCTGGCCACATCTGCTGTCCTCATGCCTCCTTGCACCGTGCCTGAGGCACGTTCACGCAGATTAGCAGGGACCCTGGGCCTCTTTCTTTTGGTGTTTTTCACAGTCAGTAGATGGGTCTCTTTACTTTCCTAATTTTCTTATAACTGTGACCTTAATTGCCTACCGCCTGCAAGCTGTTATTGTCTTTTTGACCGTTCAACAGGTGCATGTCCATTAGTTGTTTATAGTTCATTGGACAAGCATGGAAAACATTGTTTAAACCCTTTACAATGAAGATCTCTAAAGTTTTTGATTATTACAAAAGTATCTTTAAAATACAGTGTCCTGAAAAAGGGGCGTTTCTTTTTTTGCTGAGTTTATATCACTTTGAATTCAAGTCTGCAACATTTCTCTTAATAGAAAGTATAAAACAATTTGTCTACCGACCTGTATGTAGAATATGTTAACTATGGCAGTGTTCATAATTATAAGTAAAGTTAATTAGGGGTTCAATCTGTCGGGATTAGTCTTTTTCAGCATTTATCACTTACAGTGAGGAAAATAAGTATTTGAACACCCTGCTATTTTGCAAGTTCTCCCACTTAGAAATCATGGAGGGGTCTGAAATTGTCATCGTAGGTGCATGTCCACTGTGAGAGACATAATCTAAAAAAAAAAAATCCAGAAATCACAATATATGATTTTTTAACTATTTATTTGTATGATACAGCTGCAAATAAGTATTTGAACACCTGTCTATCAGCTAGAATTCTGACCCTCAAAGACCTGTTAGTCTGCCTTTAAAATGTCCACCTCCACTCCATTTATTATCCTAAATTAGATGCCCCTGTTTGAGGTCGTTAGCTGCATAAAGACACCTGTCCACCCCATACAATCAGTAAGAATCCAACTACTAACATGGCCAAGACCAAAGAGCTGTCCAAAGACACTAGAGACAAAATTGTACACCTCCACAAGGCTGGAAAGGGGCTACGGGGAAATTGCCAAGCAGCTTGGTGAAAAAAGGTCCACTGTTGGAGCAATCATTAGAAAATGGAAGAAGCTAAACATGACTGTCAATCTCCCTCGGACTGGGGCTCCATGCAAGATCTCACCTCGTGGGGTCTCAATGATCCTAAGAAAGGTGAGAAATCAGCCCAGAACTACACGGGAGGAGCTGGTCAATGACCTGAAAAGATCTGGGACCACCGTTTCCAAGGTTACTGTTGGTAATACACTAAGACGTCATGGTTTGAAATCATGCATGGCACGGACGGTTCCCCTGCTTAAACCAGCACATGTCAAGGCCCGTCTTAAGTTTGCCAATGACCATTTGGATGATCCAGAGGAGTCATGGGAGAAAGTCATGTGGTCAGATGAGACCAAAATAGAACTTTTTGGTCATAATTCCACTAACCGTGTTTGGAGGAAGAAGAATGATGAGTACCATCCCAAGAACACCATCCCTACTGTGAAGCATGGGGGTGGTAGCATCATGCTTTGGGGGTGTTTTTCTGCACATGGGACAGGGCGACTGCACTGTATTAAGGAGAGGATGACCGGGGCCATGTATTGCGAGATTTTGGGGAACAACCTCCTTCCCTCAGTTAGAGCATTGAAGATGGGTCGAGGCTGGGTCTTCCAACATGACAATGACCCGAAGCACACAGCCAGGATAACCAAGGAGTGGCTCTGTAAGAAGCATATCAAGGTTCTGGCGTGGCCTAGCCAGTCTCCAGACCTAAACCCAATAGAGAATCTTTGGAGGGAGCTCAAACTCCGTGTTTCTCAGCGACAGCCCAGAAACCTGACTGATCTAGAGAAGATCTGTGTGGAGGAGTGGGCCAAAATCCCTCCTGCAGTGTGTGAAAACCTACAGGAAACATTTGACCTCTGTAATTGCAAACAAAGGCTACTGTACCAAATATTAACATTGATTTTCTCAGGTGTTCAAATACTTATTTGCAGCTGTATCATACAAATAGTTAAAAAAAAATCATACATTGTGATTTCTGGATTTTTTTTTTTTTTTTAGATGTCTCTCACAGTGGACATGCACCTACGATGACAATTTCAGACCCCTCCATGATTTCTAAGTGGGAGAACTTGCAAAATAGCAGGGTGTTCAAATACTTATTTTCCTCACTAACTCTTTAAGGGTTAAGTTCTTAATTCACTGTATTTATTGAACAAAAATGTTATGTGCTGTTTGAATAGTGCATTGAATGTTTTTTTTTTACTCAGTATATTTGCACTGAGCAAATTAAATGTTTTATATCAGTAATGTCTTAAGTTTCTTGGCTGAATCTTTAAGTAGTATGCCACAGGCTGAGATTTCTGACAGGTATGAGAAGTCCAGACTGATTCATGGTAAAGAAATAATTTATTAACTTAAAAATAAACAGGCAGGCAGAACTTAAAATGACATCACAATAAGAGTTGATAAAAACATTTTTGCAGAGAAGGCACTATCAAAAAAAGTTGCTCTGTTTGAATACAGACAGATCCATGGGTAATCAAATTGTGTTTACTTAAATGAACCGTTAAACATGGCAGTAAAAATATATTTAAAACATATGTAGTCTAAAAAGAAATGCAGTGCTCATTTAGCAACATAGGAGGTGTGCCCCCCTTCATGGATTCTGCAGTAGTCCTGTCCTAGCACGGCTCTCTTCTTACAGACCTTCCCTGTTTTTGTGATACCATTGCACAGCTGACGGCCTGATAAAGAGCTGCCGAGACAAGAAAAAAAAGTCAATTATTTTTTAGTAAAGAACAACAGTTGAAAAAGGCCTAATCAATTAGTAACACTTGCTTGTTAGTGTTTAAGGCAAAACTCTGACCTGTTGCTGACTACTGACGGGGTAGGACTCGCACTTCGGGAGTCGTTCATGAAATCATGCGAGTCGGTTACAAAATCAAAAACACCTCCCAGGTTTCTAAGGGGGATATCGGCAACCAGAGCCTACAAAAAAAAAAAAAAATAAATACGCAACATTTGTAAAGGCAAATTTTATTAGTTCATGAGGTACTGAATTTCCTTCATATCTTCGCTGTCAGGCAGAAACCTTGTATCTCCATATTTTGTCATTTAATTTGTTCCATTAATCAATGCTGTTGGTCACTCTGTGACGGGTCGATGTTGTCTGACTTCGTCTGAGGTAAATAGCTCAATGTTTTCAAATTAGCCTTTTTCTTCGTTTCTTGAAAAACAACAGTTTTGGACACAAAGGTTTTCACCTAACAGCGATGGTATGACTTTAACTCGATTTGCTCACCTTTGAAAGAACTGGCTGTGGTACAAGCCTGGGAGTGGAGTGATTGGGTGTGCCAATGATTGGCGTAAACCTGGACTCTGGGATTGGCTTCCTGTGAAGGGGAGACGCTGCTGATACGCCAAAGTTACCTGTAGGCAAAGACATAAGTGAGTGCAAATATGAGTAACTGAAATAAAAAGGTGCCAATTTGTAATTTTTTTTTTTTTTTTTTTTTACTGTTAAGGTACAATAGTTTATATTCATATTTCATACCAGATATGAAGCTGTCCTGATTCAACAGGTCGTCTTGATCGATAGAGCCATCATTTTCATCTCTGAAACAAAAGAAGTTAAAGAAATAAGAGCACCCATCTCCCATAATGCTGCACAATTGTTGAAAATTGTGTTTTAGTGATAGCAACTCCAGACGTTTCTAATTTAGGATCTGCATCAAACTCAGGGGATACATGTAAAATGAATCAGCAACTACTTTGATGATTAATGGTTTGTGTCACTTCTTAGCAAAAATGCCATACAAACAAGTATGTTTGTATCATTGTACACCCAATATCTTTGTTAGACATATAAACGAAGAACGTTTGATGTCAACTTGGGCTCAGGGAAATTATACAGAGCATTTCTTTTTTTTTTTTTTAAAGATTATTTTTTGGGGCATTTTTAGGCCTTTATTTACACAGGACAGATGAAGACATGAAAGGGGAGAGAGGTGAATGACACGCAGCAAAGGGACGCAGGTCGGAGTCAAATCCGCGGCCGCTGCGTCGAGGAGTCAACCTCCACACGTGCACCCGCTCCACCAACCGAGCCAACCCGGCCACTATACAGAGCATTTTTTAACAATTATTGGACATTTTATAGGCAAAACAATTGTTTGCTAATAAAAATGATCAGTTGCAGCATAGACGGTATGTAATGAACTCCGCAGACTCACTTCTGCGGTGTAGAGGACGGCGGATACGAGGATGAGCTGGATGATCCTGGTTTCTGTGGCTCCACGATGGCCCATGAGGCCAGCGGCAGCGGGGCGGCTGGTTTTCCTCTGGACTGAAAGCACACCCACAAATGACTCGCAAACCACTGCCCTGCAGATGTGAACAAAAGAAACATTGTGAGAAAGGAATGAGACTACTGGAGACATTGTGTTTGCCTTGGGAGCAGCTTTACGTATGTACCCAGAGAGAGAATGAGCAGCAGCAGGCTGAGGCAGGGGAGATCCAGCGCCGGCTGCTGGTTGACCTCGGCCACTGCGTTAAGAGGCACGGCGAGCAGCAGCATGGCTCGAGAGAAACCTGGACAACGCAGGAACGTCTGCAGGACTGCACCCATGACGAAGTAGCCCGTATGTGCAATACACGTCCACATGGCGGTCAGGCTCAAACCTGTAATCACAAGAAGCACAAGGGAAATAAAAATCATAGCCATATTTAAGTGTTTTTTTTTTTTTAGGACATCTCCGACTACAGAGGATGATATTTGGCTGATGTGATCATCCTAATGGTTGACTGGAGGGGTCCGTTACCACA